>NC_079976.1:12241103-12587206 GCF_029852145.1 Microplitis mediator | reverse complement strand
ACCCTGTGGAAAAGGTCTTATAAAATCTCATAAAAAAAATTGGCTATGAGAAAACGATCAGTATTTGTCCACGAAAAATCTCAAAAATTCTGATACAATTATTCTCTCATCGATGGTGCATCAAAAAAATTTTTTTCTTAAAATTCTCATATAAGTTATCAGAATCTATAAGAAACAGAAGCTGTAATATTGTGATTATAAGTATTTATAAGTTTTCGAAAAATGTAAAGTTTACAATTGAGTAGATTTTGGAAATGAATAAGATTGTATGAGACGATTTCTGAAGTATTGATTAAGGTTTATATGCTAAATTATTGAATTTTTTAGCATGAATTCAAAAAGTTTCTATTATGTATACTCAAGAATATTTGTATGAGTATTTACGCGGAAAATCTATAGCAATCTATTCACGAAAAATCTATGAAATGAGTCCGTTTATTTATTCATCAAAAATTACTCAAGTAAACATTAATATTAAATATTAAAGTCATGATGTATTATGGGATATACCATAGTACAACCCAAACAGGTACATGTTGGTCTGTCAAATGACAAAGGAGTACTCGAATAAAATCGTATTGAAATTTGGAATATAACACTTCTGAAATAAATGTCTTACCAGGGACACTACAAATCGTAGGCGCGATCTCGTGGCGAGCACCGAACTACTCCCGCTGCTGCTGCCTAACACCGGTGACTTTATCTTTCTCCATATCGATCTTTTCTCCCGAGAAATTTTTTCTCTTGGCTTAAGCAACTTTTGTTATTTTGGTCGGAGAATACAAAAAAACTTGCGTAAAAAGAATAGTACTTGTTCCGAGAAATTTTATTCTGTTTAAGCAAAAAAATGCAATATCGCTACAAAAAAATAATGTATCTTGCACCAAAAAAAAAAAAAAAATGGGGCAAGATACATTACTGGGTTTGTAAAAAATCACATAAAAACTTATATTTTCACTCATCTCCGAACAGTTAAAATATTTAAAGTACAAGAAATAGTGATAATATTAGTATTTTTGGTGTAAATTCTTATAAAAAAAAATGAAGTTAAGCAATTATTTTTTAATGAATCTGATAAAATTAATATTTTATGTGAATGGAAATTATTTATAAAATCTCATAAGTACTCCATAATATTTTATAAGTAATAGCCTTCTAACTAAAACTTACAAAAACTCAAAATCACGTAGCTTTTAAATTAAAATTAAATCTTTTAGATTTTTACAAGTTAATTCGATTATAGATTTTCTTACTAATTCTCATAAAATTTTTATGAGAAAAAGGTCTGCATTTGTCCATGTGATTCCTGATTCAGTCTCATAAAATTTCGAAGAAATACATGTTGAATATTTTCTCATAAAATATGACAAATATTTTATGATATTCAATAAGATATTATCTCCTAGGATAACTCTTACTAAAACTTATAAATTCTGGAAATTTCGTATAAAAAAATAATCTTATTGAGATTTTGTAAGTATTATAACATTGGAATTCGCCTGATCAATTCTTATTGAAAATAGATTAGAATAAACTGTAACAATCTTATAGAAGTGAAAGTACTTATTCAATCTCATAATCGCTGGCGGAATTCGAGTCACAAAATCTCATAAATTAAAAAATCTTACTCATTCTTTTAAAAATCTAGTACGGAAATTATGATAGGAAAACATCAAAAGCTTTCACTCATAGATTCTCATAAAAATTCATATGAGAATTTTTTTAAATCTCATAGATATTTCCGAAGCTCATAGATTCTCATAAAAAATATTCAATATCTTATTAGAATTTATGAGAGCTTTTCCACAGGGAAGCAGACATACAGTAGATTTAGAGTTAACAGTAAATGAACAGGAAGTCGATGCTCCTGTCTATAATTATTTCAATGAACAAATGTGTATTAGATATACAACCTATTTCTATCACTAAGCACCCACTACATTATTACTATCATTATTCTACATATATCAGTACCCGTAGAATCTCTGTGACGATGATGATAATGATAATAGTGATGATGATGCTATTATAACGTGCACGAGACATTTGATGATGCATAGTTGCTGTTGACATGTCGGCATGTCAGTATCGCATGCTCCACTCGAGAAATTTACCCAGTAGATATGTACGCACTATTATCTACAAGCTACGTGATTTGATACAATAACATGTTGGTACAATTGTTGAAATTTTAAATGTTATGATGCTCAGTTTATTAAATCTATTATATATGTTTATGGATATATACCATGTATATATGTATATTATCCATACATTTTAGGGTGCGTATTTCAGAGCTACATTTTTCGTTTTTTTTTGTACTTGGGGATAAAGTCAAAGTTTACCACAAAAGGAAAATTTTCGCGCAAGAAAAAAAAATCTATCTTGATTAAAGACCTAGTTATCGAAAAATTCGATTTACTATTTGAATAACAGAGGAAAATTTATTTCGAAATTCAAGTTTTTCTATAACTCGTTAACAGATCAATAGATCGAATACACTAAGACATATTCTTATAGAAAGTTAAATGCTTTACAAAAATGTCTCATACCATTTGTCGATAAATTTACCCGTTCATATGATTTTTCAAATTAAAGTACGATTAATTTCGATATTATTTGACCCTTTTGGAAAAACTATCAGACTTATTACAAAATTTCATGAAGGCTCTTTTTTGTAGATAATTTCATCTCCTACAAATTATCTCTTTAAAATTTTTCGAAATTCCGAGCACACTCTTTAGTTATTTGCATTTAAGAGGCTATGAAACCGTTTTCACATGGTAATCGGGGCTCTTACTGACTGTTACGTACACCATCTCGCGAAAAAATTTTAATTTTACAATTGTAGACTGCAGTATCGACCTGAAAAAAATTGAAGATTGGTGCCATCTACATTTCCTTATCTCTGTTGGTCGTCTATTTTAAATTGATTTAATGATAGTCCTCTGTCAATCAAGTATAATAAGATTGATAGTGTTATGTCCGCCGCTTAATTTTAATTATTTATCTGGGATTTCTCCCTTTCGTAGCGATAGTAATTTTGGACAAACGGGTTGGAGGGTGCGGACAACAATAAAGAATACGAGGAAGAAATTATCTTCCTATATATTATTGTTTATAGTGGATCTTTTCGAATATTAAGAACCCAAACGTCTCCAAAGAGACTAGTGCTCTTGTTTAAGCCAAAAATATTTTATGATGATAGAAAAATTGGTTCCTCACCTACCTTTCGATGTAACTTCTTCTAGTACGGCAGCTTTTACCCCTCCAGAACGTTGCAGCTCGCTTGACCTTTCTCCTAAGATGTGGGTTGAGTGGGCGCGGCTGGGTTGTAGGATAAGACCTTATGTACTACTCTCGAATGAAAACCGCAAGGTTGAAGTGATGAACTTTTGTCTTTATTTATATGTTTCAAATTACAACGTTTCAACTAAATGTCACTTACTCACTCTAGTTTTCACAATTTTATATTATTTATATTATAAGATTATTTATCTTATCAGATATTTTAAACAGATTTTAATTTATATTTAATGCGTCCTATTTACACACCCGAAAAGTGGTTTTATGCGCAAAACTCGGCTCGAGATGGACTCACAAATTCACGTAAATTTTTGTCACTGATTCGATCGAACCGGATGGATTTTTAAATCTGACAAATATTGTACTAGACGAACGATTACTACAGTTGCGTCAGATCGAATTTTACATCAATATTTGTGGATTTTTAATGAAAAGTTTAAATCCTTTACTGACTTTTCAACGCCTAGGACGGATTCCTGTAATATGAGTGCACGAAATTTCGACGTTCGAATCTTCGCGGACCGTAAGTTTTAAGATCCGACTAGCCCTGAGCTATGGGTGCTCAGGCTTTTTATAAACTTGTTTGGCGATTTGATAGGGAATTTATAACTATCGTCATTGGTGAAAAGTGACGACAGTTCATTGTTTATTTGTTAAACTTATTGCAGTTGTCTTCCCACTATTCTTTGCCGCATGAAAAGGTAAAAAAAGCTGACGCTGCGTTTTCGCGCGCTTTGCAAAGAGGAGCTCAGAAATAATTATTAAAATAAAAAAAGATTATTTGGACATAACAATAGATGTATTGATAATTAACAACTATCGAAATCAAATGAAATGAACAAATGTACAGCGTCAACAATTTCGCAGTATAAAGTGATAAAAAATTACTTGTAATTAATTTTTCTAGAACGGTGAATCAGACAAATTAATGTAATTCGGTCTAAAATGCACTTTTAGTATTCTAAAAAGTGTTCTATCGACAATTTACGAAATCCAAATAATTTGATAGCACAAACAAAAGATTTGGGCATCGGTTGGGCCTGCGGGTCGGCCCCAATAAATCGTTTTGTATATTGAGTAAATAACATTTGGAGGTATGCTGCTCTTGAGATTGCATTGGCGAACTACCACCGATCACCCATCCCAATAGCGTCTTTTGAAATATTAGATCTGGGTGATGCTGATTAGAAAGCCGAATTTGTCCCATACAAAGGGTAGATAATGCAGTTCCTGCTCTAATTAAGAGGTGTGTTGGAGCGGGTATGTGAAATTCTGAGTCTGCAAGTCGAATGTAAGAATGTATAAAAACATTAGAGCGATCGATTTGTTACTCAGGTGTAAGTGAGGTAATAAAAGGAACCGCGAGAAACTTTAAAGTATTTTTATACCCATTCTATCGAGATGATCTAGTAGAAATTACTTTAAATTTTTAAACTGTGGATAATTCATTCAGAGCGCCGATAGGAACATGATTCATTTTTTTCTTTAATTTTAATTTATTAGCTAATTCTTCTGTTATGAATTGTTTAGTAGTAGACCAGTCATTTTACTCCTAAGCTACCTAAAACTCGATGCCATGTGAAATTTTTTTTTTCAAAAATTTCTAAAATTAAAAGAAATGAAAAAATCGAAAATTGTATGAAATCTTTGTGATTAAAATTGAAATCCTTGAATGAATGCTTCAAGTTGAAATTGAAATCCTTGAATGAAATTGAAATTCTCGAATAGAAATTGAAATCCTTGAATAGGAATTGAAATCCTTGAACAAAATTAAATGAAAAACCAAATGAAATATCCTTGAAAATTGATTGAGTGTTCACATAAAATATCCTTGAGAATTGAATGAATGATCAAAATAAAATATCCTTGAAAATGGAATGAATGATCGAATAAATATTCTTGAAAAATTATGAAATCCTTAATAGGACGCAAAGCGGAAACACACCCGAAATTATACTTTAAGAAAAACTCAAAAAAAAAAAAAATATAAACGAGGTCACACCCGACGTGAACGGGATTACACCCGACGGTAACCGATTTACATCGTGGACTAAAGAATTTTTCTGACTCTCCGTCATTAGCGGATGCAGTGACTTTTTTCAACTTTGTAATATTAGATGGACCCCATGGTAGGGGTTATGAGAAAAGACGCAGAAACATTCGCCCATAGTTATTGTTTATTCATCATAAATTTTATCGATGATCTCAGGTTTTCTCAGAATCTTTGTTTATTTAAATAAATCTGATTTATCATATCAGCAATTTTTATTTATTTAAATAAAATAAAAAGTACTGCCATCGGCAGTTTAATTTATTGCATTAATAAATAATAAAATTATAGATATTTTCCAAAATGCATAGGTAAAAATTTGTAAAAATGAAATTACTATTGAATTTAATGTTTTCGATAATTTTGCTATTAATTTTGGGGGTATTACAGCCCTCTGAACAGTCTTCTCTTGATTTTTTTTGTATTAGGATAGCAACAGGAGTAAGTTGGTCGTTTACTCTTGCTGCGGGCGTTTTCATTAAGTAAATCTGGGCCTTCCTCTATTGTTTTACTCCACCCGGTACTCAGGTTACAGCACGGTATTCGCGCCCACTCATATGTAATGTTTCGCCTACTCGTATGCTCTCTTTCTTACAAGATGGTGTACTTATTTATTCTTATGAATATTTATTTTTTGCTATAGATTTATCATAACTTTAATTATTTCGAACTTTATATAAATATGTATACATATATATTTATTATTTAACGTTTAAATGTATAAATCGTATATTGGTCAGTAATTTGTATATATTTAATTTAATTTGGAATATATATTTAAACATTAGTTTCAAATATATATTTCATTCCATTTAAAATATATAAATTATTTTCCAATTATTTAAATGCTCATTTGGTTTAAATTTATCCGATTTTAACATATGTATATTATCCTAATTGTGTATATTTATTTTTATCCATATATATATATGTGTACTCACATATACATGCGTAAGGGATGAAGGATGCCGGGTTCGTAACAAGTGTCGGAGTTTTCAGCGATTTGAATCTAAGCCACGCCCCCTGAGCGAAAGCAGCGCCACTTTGAAGTCATAGTCTATGTCGGTAAAAGTTTCAGCTTAGCATTAATAAATAATACCTAAAAACATTTTTAATAAATAAACAAAGGCATTTAGGGCTTTTTTTTTTTTTAGGTAGATTTCTCTAAAAATCGGCCTATTGCAATGGGTCTCATGATCGAATAATCAAAGAATTTTGCCACCATACATCTTATTTTACCTAGTAGAGTCCAAAAATACCATCCACTCAAACGTTTATATATGTATATATATATATATATATATATATATATATATATATATATATATATATATATATATATATATATATACACTTATCCAAAAAATTAAAGGAACAAGAAAATTTTATAAATTTTTTAGTGATTTTTGGAAGGCTGTAGTTTCGTGAAAAATCATCGCATCGAAAAAATAAAAAAAGCAAATTGAAGCTTGAAATCTCTAGTTTGAAGATCTTCCAGCAAAATATTTTTTTGAGCCACGGTTTTTGCGGAATCATAAGAAAAAAGTCGAGACAAAATTTTTCTAAATTTTTTAGTTTTGTTTTTTAGGTCTACGGGGCCGGGAAAAATTTTTCAAAAAAAACGAATTCATGGCTCGTTTAGGAAATTTGTTCAGCTACAATTTGCTTTTTTTTGTTTCTCTGTACGACAATTTGCTGCTGAGATATCAGCCTTTAAATGAAAAAGGAGCCTTTTGTCTTTGATTATTGATATCTCAGCAAGTAATGGTCACACAGTAATTTAAAGGGCAGTTTAATAAACTTGAATAAATTCCCTACAAGCTACATTTTCGATTTTTTCAAAAAAAAATTTTTTTTCATCCTTGATATCTATTTGAAAAACCCACAAAAAATGACCATTTTCTGGTTTTTTAGTCAACTCATCGCTACTCTGCAAATATTGATAAAAAAAATAATGTTGCCAGGTAATTTTACAGCTTAATGTACCCCCAAAAACCCTGGAAATTTCCAGATTGATCCATTGAACCGTTTGTCCGGTCCGATTGCTCAAAGTTTTGCAAAACAATTAAAGGAACAAGTTTTGTTCCTTAAATTGTGTAATCATTACCAAAATGAAAAAATTAATTTTTTTCGGATTTTTTTTTATTTTTGCGTTAGTTATTCAGTAAATGTAAGGTCAAGAGGAAAAAAAAAATTTTTTTCCGAAAAACGAAAAAAAAAATAACCTCCCGAATGAAACGTAAAAAAAAAAAAATGTAAAAAAATTCTTGTTTGGTCTCGTTTTATGGAAAATTTTTTTTTTTCCTCTTGACCTTACATTTACTGAATAACTAACGCAAAAATAAAAAAAAATCCGAAAAAAATTAATTTTTTCATTTTGGTAATGATTACACAATTTAAGGAACAAAACTTGTTCCTTTAATTGTTTTGCAAAACTTTGAGCAATCGGACCGGACAAACGGTTCAATGGATCAATCTGAAAATTTCCAGGGTTTTTGGGGGTACATTAAGCTGTAAAATTACCTGGCAACATTATTTTTTTTATCAATATTTGCAGAGTAGCGATGAGTTGACTAAAAAACCAGAAATGGTCATTTTTTGTGGGTTTTTCAAATGGATATCAAGGATGAAAAAAATTTTTTTTTGAAAAAATCGAAAATGTAGCTTGTAGGGAATTTATTCAAGTTTATTAAACTGCCCTTTAAATTACTGTGTGATCATTACTTGCTGAGATATCAATAATCAAAGACAAAAGGCTCCTTTTTCATTTAAAGGCTGATATCTCAGCAGCAAATTGTCGTACAGAGAAACAAAAAAAAGCAAATTGTAGCTGAATAAATTTCCTAAACGAGCCATGAATTCGTTTTTTTGAAAAAATTTTTCCCGGCCCCGTAGACCTAAAAAACAAAACTAAAAAATTTAGAAAAATTTTGTCTCGACTTTTTTCTTATGATTCCGCAAAAACCGTGGCTCAAAAAAATATTTTGCTGGAAGATCTTCAAACTAGAGATTTCAAGCTTCAATTTGCTTTTTTTATTTTTTCGATGCGATGATTTTTTACGAAACTACAGCCTTCCAAAAATCACTAAAAAATTTATAAAATTTTCTTGTTCCTTTAATTTTTTGGATAAGTGTATATATATATATATATATATATATATATATATATATATATATATATATATATGAATATATATATATATATATATATATATATATAATATAACGCGCCTTGTCATCACGATAGCGCCCGCAATTCTTAACGGATCTCAATGAAATTTCATACACTTATTTATTGGACGATTACCATGATCAAGTTTGAAGATGAGCCCAATCGGTCGATTAGTTTGGAAGTTGTGGGTGTTTGAAATTTTTTCTGATTTTCATAAAAATGAATTTTCTGGCTTTATCTTAAAATAACTTTCGAACCGAAAATGATAACTCAATTCTGTAAAAAGTATCTCAAAATTTGAACGATTAGCTTTTATTTTCACTGTAATACTTGATTTTTCAAAACATCTTTTCTAACAATTTGATGATATCGAAAATTTCACAAAAATAAAAAAAGCTTATTTTTGCAGCTTACCCTTCTAATAACTTCGGAATGATATGACATACCTCAATTCCTTGAAATATTCATGTTGTAACTTTGAATAAGTATCTTATTTGATATAATAATCATAGTTTTTTATTATTTATTAAATAATTTTAGGTTATAAAGCCAGAAATGAATTTTCTGGCTCTATTTGTAAATAACTTTTCAACCGAAAATGATAACTTAATTCTGTAAAAAGTATCTTAAAATTCGCACGATTAGCTTTAATGTTCACTATATTACTTGTTTTTTTAAAGATCTTGTCTAACAATTTGATGATTTCGAAAATTTCACAAAAATTAAAAAAGCTTATTTTTGCAGCTTACCCCTCTAATAATTTCGAAATGATATGGCATACCTCAATTCCTTGAAATTCATGTTGTAGCTTCAAATAAGTATCTTATTTGATATAATAATCATCGTTTTTTATTATTTATTAAATAATTTTAGGTTATGCCATATCATTTTGAAGTTATAAGAAATAACATATAAAATTGTTTACACTACCGTACCGTATTTTTAATTCAGTACTTTATTTTTTATGAAGTTCACCAAATTTTTGTATCTAAATGAAAAATCTACCTTTCTATTCCAGGTAAGGGCGGATGGCTCTTTTTTTAAACATTATCTCTGATATTTATTTTACAATATCAGCCATTTATATATTTTTTTTAAATTCATTTAATCGGTTTAAAATATAATTTGAAGTGAGCAAAATTTTTTTTTTTTAGTTTCTTGTTAATAACAAAAATCGCAATCCACCGATTTTTGTACATTTTCGATTTTTTCATTTCTTTTTATTTTTAGAAATTTTTGAAAAAAAAAAATTTCACATGGCATTGAGTTTTAGGTAGCCTAAGAGTAAAATGACTGGTCTATAGATCCAGTATCAATTATGACTCTACAAATTACTGGTTTATTATTTTTGTTATTAATATAAATTGTAGCAGTAAGTATAACGACGTCAGAGATGCAAGTATCAAGAATAAGTGATTTAACTGAACCTGATTGTAGTCATGCTGAGGAAGTATTAGGACTCGCTATTGTTCCGTTGTGGAACAGTATTATCCCTTGGCATAGATACCTGAATAGGATCTCTATCGACTGGGTGTAGAAAGGTATTATGGCTGTTGCTATTACATACTCTGCAGGTGCCACTTTTGCATCTATCTGGCCCATGCTTCGCCTAAAGACAAATAAGACAAAGTGATGCAATATTGACAGCCTTTTTTCTATCGATTATAGACATTGCACGAAAATTTTAACATTTGTAAATAGAATGTTGTTCCTTGCAAATTGGGCAAGGATAAAACGAACCCGTAAGTTTATTGGCGGTTGCAATTAAGACTTGAGGTCGTGTATAAGAGTTATTCTCAGACGTCATCATACGGTTTGGAGTTTCATTTATTCTTTTATAAAGAATTTTGGGGCTCGCAAAAATTGTAAAAGTTATAAACAATTTAGTGAAAAACAAAAAAAGGGTTTGGTTTTTTGTAAATATTTCGAAAAATATTCGAGATATCAAAAATTTGAAAAAAGATCCTTAACGAGGAGGAAATTTCCTAAAAAAAAGTCCTGCCTCCCCGAATTGTACCGACAATATTTATAATTTTAAATTAACGTTGAAAATGGGACTAAAAACGGGAAGCAGCGCGTGCACGCGCGTCAACCGAATCAATAGCATGATGAATGAAAATTATTTTAACCGATAAAATAGAAATATTAAGGAATGAAAAAAATTTGGTACTTTCAAAACACATGAATATATAATAATCCGCCGAAAAAAAATTCGAACCCCGATTTGTTTCTTACAAAAATTTATTTATTGCTAAAAAACGCGTTTGCTAGTTAACAATTTTTTTGTTGTTGCTTAATATTAATATTAAGGAACCATTTTTCTTTTAAAAATCATAATTTATCATGTTCTCTTATATTGTAAAAAAAAAAATTTTCTTTAAATCATTTTTTATTTGTTTATTTAACAAAAAATTTGTTATAAACAAATGAATTTTTATGCAATATTTTTTTTTAAATACTAAAAAAAATACTAAAAACAACCATGTGTATTTTTTTTTGTGAAAAAATTTTTTTATATTTTTTATATAATTTTTAAAATTATTTTACACTTAGACTTGTCGCTACCTTTCTGTTTTTCTTCATTGTTATTCAAATAACTTTTAAATTATTGAAGATAAATAAATTTTTTAAAGAAACAATTTTTTTTTTTAAATCATTATTTTCATTAAGCATCTTGTTCCCAAAAAAAATTTTTTAAAAATCTTATTAACAATGCATTTGTTTATAACAATTATTTAAACAATGCAAGTAAAAATTAAAAAAAATTATTGTTACGTAGCGTTTAGCGATAAAAAAACGGAATAATAAACAAAATAAAAAAAATAAATTTTCTTGAGTGCTTTATTTAGGTTTTTCATTTTTCACTACCTTAGATTGTTAATAAAAAAGTGAAAAATCAAAATTTTTTAATTTTTCCAACGGCGATCTTTTTCAAACCCTTTTAAGAATAGCTCCAAGAAGTGAAAAATATTATGGATTTTTAGTTTAGAAATAATCAGGGTTTTTATGTAAGCGTTCAACAGGTAAAAATTAACTAATTAACAAAAGCATAGTTAATTGAAAAATCGGGGTAAAAATTTTTTTTCGGCGGATTATTATATATTCATGTGTTTTGAAAGTACCAAATTTTTTTCATTCCTCAATATTTCTATTTTATCGGTTAAAATAATTTTTATTCATCATGCTATTGATTCGGTTGACGCGCGTGCACGCGCTGCTACCCGTTTTTAGTCCCATTTTCACCGTTAAATTAAAATTATAAATATTGTCGGTACAATTCGGGGAGGCAGGACTTTTTTTTAGGAAATTTCCTCCTCTTTAAGGATCTTTTTTCAAATTTTTGATATCTCGAATATTTTTCGAAATATTTGCAAAAAACCAAACCCTTTTTTTGTTTTTCACTAAATTGTTTATAACTTTTACAATTTTTGCGAGCCCCAATTTTCTACTTGAACATTTCTTATAGATGCCATTTCGAATCGAATGAGACCAAAACCATAATTTTCAATAAGGTTAAACATGTTTTTGTCAAAAAGGCACTTGTTGACTAGACTATTAGTGCGCTGATGCTTATCCCCTTTATTTTCATCGGAAACTGAGTCTGTACAGCTTCCCCTTTTCTCTAAAAATTTAATCAAGGATTAGTAGGATGGCATCTTATTGTCTGATAGTGTGGTTTTCCATTGATATCACGTATTATCACTGATTTTATTAAGCAATAAATTTATAATTGTACTATTCCAATGCTCAATAGGTTCTCCTAGACTTTTTATGGCCCGTAAGTGTTGACGAAAATCATCAGTAAGCTCATCTAGAGATTTAGGTGAATCTCTTTGCAGCTTCGGAATCTCATGCAGGATAGCTAAATGACGAAGAATAGCTCTACGCGAATTCTCGTATTTATTATTTAGTATATTCCCTGCTTCTTCGTAATTATCTTCTGTACTCTCGAGTGATTCAATAGCCAGCTTAGCTTTACCTGACAACGAGTTCTTTAGATATTGCAATTTATCAACCGGAGCTATTTGCGTATCATTATGTATTATTGATAAAAATTTATCGCGGAATGAATGCCACTTCTCAATGCTACCGTCGAAAGTTGGAAGTCCAAATTCTGGAAGTTTCATATTGTGCAACGGTGGAGACTGAACGGCTAGTTGCTGATCAGTTTTAGATTAATTAGCCGATGGAACAGAAAAAACGGCACTAATTCTTCAAAAATTAGAAGTAACGAGAGTTCGACAAACATCGAAAAAAATATTAGTTTTTATAAACAAATGCGCATAAAAATAGATTAGCAATAACTAAAAATTTTTTTAATAGCTCATTTGAAAGAACGTTTAATCCTTTATAAAATCGACCAGAATGTTTATTTTCGTATCTCTAATAGTTTAAAAGTTATATTAGTTTTTTTGTAGACAAATGAAGCAACCGTTGAAACTTTTGTAGCACGTGTTTTTTGAAAGTACAATAAAAAATTGAAAAAAATTTTTTTCCATACTTTGTTACATGTGGTTGTTTTTATAAATCTTAGAAGTTTCAGTAAAAAAAAAAAAAAGTAAAAAATTTTCTTACAACAAATTGGTAAGTTAATAAACAATGGAAATGTTAATAAAAAAAAAATTTTTTTTTTTTGTCACTTTAAAAAGGACTGTCAATTGTGATTTTTAGATAGTGTATAATTTCTTAACTAATTATTTAAACAACAGAAATATTTTAAAAAGGCCATTCGGCAGCCGAAATGGAAGGTAGATTTTCCAATTAATCTATATAAAAAGTTTCAGACATACATATCTTGTGATTCGTGATAGTGTATAGTCATGATTTGAAATTAGGCTCGTTTTCTAAGAGTGAGGGTAAAAAAAGACAATGACTATTTTCGATAGAGAACTTCAGATAGTTGATTTGACAAAACATTGTATAGGTAATGTACCAAACTAACCTCAACTATTACGATGGCAAGACCAGTTATAATTATAGAACGTAAAGGTACGTTTAAAATATCATTAGTGATAAAAGAAATCCTTTTGAAATATAAAATAGCTGTGAAATTTACAGGTTATTTTCTTCACAATAAAATACGACTGACGAAATTGAATTATAATGAGAAATGCTTAAGTTATGTAAAATGAAAACCATATTTCCAATATTTTTTAGTTCATTAAAAATTTCAAGGCTATCAAATTATTGGAAAAAAAAGTTAAAACATAGAGCTTAGGGTCATAAACTAAAGATTATTAGACAAGCTTTCAGATACATTTTACGAAAATTGTCTATGAATATTAGTTTTGAAGTTATATTAACTTTAGTAGTGATTAAAAACTGATTTTTACGAGAAATCATGAAAATTTCAAACAGCCATAATTTTAAAACTATTTAAACGATTCAGCCCATCCTTCAGTTTGATCAAGGTAATCACCTATAGAATAAGTGTAAAAAATATCATTAAGATCCGATAAGATTTGTGGGCGCAATCGTAATGACCAGACCAGTGATAATCATAGGGATTAGAGGTATATTCGATACATCATAAATAATAAAAGAAATACTTTTAAAATATAAAATAACAGTGAAATTTATAGGTTATTTGTGCACAATGAAATTCAATCAACAAAACCGGATTATAATGGGACTAGTATAAGTTATGTGGAATGAAAACCATATTTTCAACATTTTTTGATTCCATTAAAATTTTAAAGGCTATCAAATTATTCGAAAAACTGGTCAAAATATAAAGTTTAAGGTCATAAATTAAAGCTTATTAGTCAAGCTTTAAAATACTTTTTACAGAAATTATCTATGAGTTTTAGTTTTAAAGTTATATAGACTTTAAAAGTGATTAAAAACTGATTTTTTCGAAAAATCGTTGGAATTTCAAACAGCCTTAATTTCTATAGTAATCGATCGATTCAGCCTATCTTCGAACTTAACCGTGGTAGTTATACATAAAATAAGTGTAGATAATTTCATTGAGATCGGGTGAGAATTGTAGACGCAATGGTGTCCTCAAAAGTCCGTTATATTACATATATATGTATATATATATATATATATATATATATATATATATATATATATATATATATATATATATATATATATATATATATATATATATACAATATATAAAAATTATTATAAACTAAGTATGAATATTTTTTCAACTTTTATGGCGTGATCTTGTTGAGTATGTATGTAAGAAAGGCTCCACGAAGCGAAAAATTTTTACGACAAATATTTAAATTTTTTTTTTCATTTACAATGAAGACGGAAGTTCGAGAAAATTTTGTTAGTTAACAATCGCTTAACTTGTTGAAAAATTAACTTTAAGTAAAATTTCCTACGAAAATAAATTATTTAAAGTGTTTAGAATATACCATGATTTGTTCGAATTTAAAAAAACAATATTCGATACCTTAAATAAATTAATCACTGTGTCATACTCGCTTTTGACGCCACGCGCGAAATCTAAAAATATCGCGCGGAGACCCATTTTCAGCTTTAAAGTAAAATCATGAATAATGGAGATAGAATTCCGTGAGGTAAGCGTATTTTATTGAAAATTTCCTCCTCTTTAAGAATCTTTTTTGAAAATTTCTTAAATATCAGTAGTTTATGAAATATTGGCAAAAAACGAAATGCCTTTTTTTTATCTTTAATTGTTTATAACTTTTGCAAGTTTTTATGTGCTAATACACACTTTTGGCACCTTTTTCTGGTCGTCATTCCGGATCCAATGAGCTATGACACCAAATTATTGGTTCTTTAACGGGAATATCGCGGTACTTGTTAACAACATTTATGATGCGATGATTATTACGAGTGGCATAATGTAAATATATTATTAATAATATAATTCAATTTAATTAATTTCAGCAATAGTAATAGAATAAATAAATAATAACATCTACTCTCTAAATTTGAATCAGTGGAATTCCACAGGTTCACCAGTGAAATCTCACTGGTTTACTAGTAAATTTCACTGATTCGACCAGTAGTATTGGTGGCCATTTAATCTCACTGCTAACTCAGTGAACTTCACTGGTAAAACAGTGAATTTTAATGGTGAACATCAAAGTCACTGATTCATCAGTGAGAATTTCCATTGATTCACCAGTGAGTTTCACTGATTCAACAGTGAGCTGATATAACTATCATCATAACCCAACTTATACATATAGGGCATGATTATTTACGTAACTCACACTAATTCGCCTTGGTTTCGACTTAACTGGTCTTACTTAGTCACAATTTGAGACGACCAAGTCTGAATCAAATTTTATTTTTGACCAGGGTAGGGTCACAATTTGACTTGAAATGTATTAATTAATTCAATCGACATTAATAAACAAACATCAGGTTATATATACTCTCTTAAAATGAACCAGTGAAATTTCACTGATTTTCCAGTGAAATCCACTGATTCTCCAGTGAAATCCACTGGTTAAACCAGTGATACGCCGGTGTACTACATAAATATAAACACAATAGGTTAGATTAATCAGGGGGTCCGCTCTCGTATGTTAGCAGCGCGTACCGAATAGTACTCGACTAGGAGTCTTTAGGGCCGATGGCGCTTTAATCGCATTCAGCGTATGTACAGTTTAATCCTGACCATAGTATACCATATTTACCTATAGTGAATTATGAAAATATTTAAAAATGTAAATACTGTAATTAAATAAAATGAGCATTTCTTTTATTTTTATTGTTGAATATTTTATATAACTTATAATTATAATGAATATTTATAATAATAGTTAACAATTATATTTGTAGTTATTGTAAGCATCAATGCCAAAGTACTTTCTGTTAATAAAATTATCAGCAGGCGTTGAATTCCTATTTAGCTATTTGGCTAGCGTTTCAGTTTTGTTCTAGGACAGGCTGGTACTTTTATTTATTTATTTTTTTCAAATTATAATTTTATGTATATTTAATAAACTGTAAACGAGTTATGATAATATTAATTTATTTTTTATATATGTAAATATATAATTTTGCTAACAAAATTGTTAATAAATAAACAATTTTTTAATTTTTTAGACGAATTGTATAAAAAATAATTATATCATTAGTATTATTATTACTATTATTATTATAATTATTATTATTGCTGCACTTCTTTATCTCGAAGCGCGACTTTTTTAGTTTTCTGATGTGTTTTCCAACTTTGATAAAATATATAATTGGCATTTTTTAAATGATTACTCTTTCCAGAAAGATGATCGTTCACTGCAGCACACCAGTCAACAATAAATCGCCGTATAATAATATTAATTGCTTTTTCATTTATTTCCTGGTAATGATTTGTGCATGTCAACCAACTCTTATCAATTTTACCATCATCGATGCGTTCTTGAACGATAGATTTCAAGTTCTCACTGATATTTTTACGATAGCCATACATAACTATACAATCGTTAATGACTTTCAGTACTTGGAAGTACATTCGGTCAAAAGAAGAATCAGAAGGCAACCCATCTTGATTTCGAATGAAAGACTCAATGCAATTATCACACCCAACAACAGATTTTATTAATTGTTGCATTATTTCATTATTTCGGGACAGATGCAGAAGTATATTCGGTAGTACCGTTGTTGATTCAAGCTTTGATGAATGAGCAACTACTTTTACATTTGATTCTACAAGTGAATCATCAACGTAATTGGCATCACCATCATTATCATCACTATCAACACACTCTGCATCTAATAAAAAGTTGTTGAATGTGGAAATCACATCACCAAAATCAATATTTTGAGAATCATCAACCGTAGCAGCAGACTCAGTATTTCCATGTCTTATTTTAAATCTACCGACTTTGTCAATTAAAAAACTTCTCAAATGGCGTGTTACTAGTTTACATGATGGTTTTCTATTGCAGCTTCTTTGTCGGAGCCATCCAAATGTACTTTCCAGGTCATCTTGATTAAAATGCCTCGGTGAGAATTCTTCGAACCCATATTTCTTTAAAATTAGGTGCAGTTTTTGGAACCCTACCACGTTTATTTTCCAATTTTCTAATGTTGGAACAAATGCCTTTTTTTTTGGATTCTTGGGGTCCAAAAACTTCAAATGAGGCAAGAAGTACTGACTGGAAGCCCAGAATTTGTGGTGCAAACTACTTTCAGTTACATTGCTACGTAGAGGCGCAGTAGTTTTTTCATTTTTTTGAGAGCCATTCATTGAGTCGAACAAATCATTAAAATAGAGCAAAATCTCTGCAGTAAACAACGCCTCCTGACCTAACTTTTGTTCTCCCTCGGTAGTCATAATAGGATCTAAAATTAAATTAACGTAACGAAATTAAGCCTGTTAATAATTTACAGAATTGTGTCAATTATGTTTTATGCTTGAAGAAAATTAGTATTCCTAGTAGTTGTAGAATGCAGAGCGCATGCGCCAGGTAAAATATAAGGTAAGTTATCAATGCATGTGATTGGTTAAAAATGTAAATAGCGGTATATTCTGTGGCGAATAAAGTAAGAGAATAGTTTTTCAAATTTGACAAGTTTTTCAAGTTGACACACAATAAAAAAAAATAGATTACCTGGAGAATCCACCAAACTTTTTATTAAATTTGACGTCGTAACACTAAAAATTTGTGCAGCAGGAGCAACTCTCATTTTGTGTATTTTCTTCTCGTAAATATGTTCATCCGTTAAATTTGTGACTCTTGAACCTGTCGTTCGGTTTTTATCTATTCTGTACGCCTTTTCAATATATTTCCAATGTGCATCTTGAAATCCTGAAACGGATTTGTCAATATAACGGAACAAATTACAAAAACTTGCTTTCGAAAGAGCTTTGTGATCAAATCGTAACGTTTTCGTGAGTAAATTATTTCTTGTTCCTTTGATAAGGTGAGGACTATCAAATAATGGCACGATCTCACAGTCACGATAAAGGATAGTATCACCTGAAAATCAATTATTTGATTAATTTAATATGTGATTTTTAATAAAAACAACACAGCAGAAATATACAAGTCAAATTATTACCAGGGTTTAATTTTCGTTTAAATCTTAATCTATTTGACTCTAATAGCAAGTTTTTTATTGTTTTTACATTATTTGTTCCCTGATCGCAAACTGTCGCAACAGGAGTTAGTCCATTATCGATCAGTTTATCGAATACCAATTTGACAATTCTGGTCAAATCAGCTGGAGAAGTTTGGCTCTCACAAAAACCGTGATACACGGGTACAAACTGGCTAGAGTTAGCTGAATGAATAGCGACTATAAGGACATGATCAGCAAACTTGATGGTGCGCTTGTAACCGTAGTCTTCGAAGCCAGCAATCTTATCGTTTTGCACATCATAGTCTAAATGAGGAGTGATTGCCCCTTCATCCCAAATAACGGTGACGTATTTATCGAGTGATGCTGATAAACGTTTGCCTTCAATTTGTAAATAACGTGACATAATTGAAGCTATCCCGGTATCGAAACGGATTTTATCGAGAACTTTTTTCAAAGTTCCCGAACTCGGTATTGTAAAAAGACTTGAGAGTAGCTTATGAGCCGTTGGCGATCGTTCGTGAATTATCAAGGATAACAACTTTTGTGACATTGTAAAACGTCTTGCCTACAAAAATAATGTAGAAAAATGAAATATTGATAAATTAAAAAAATAAACTAAAATACTAAAAATAATACTTCGCATGTTAATTATGAAGAAACGTATTGTGATAATCAGAGAACGTATTTTGACTATAATAAAACTATCTCTGAACTACTCGGTATCCTGGTAGGAAAAATATATTTTTTTTTTATTGTAGGTTTGAAAATTACCTTTGATTTTTTTGCACCCTGTTCATATTGCATCTCAATGAAAACTTTTTGTATCGATGTTAAAGAACTATTCTTTGATAAGAGATTTAATTTTTTTAAAGCTCTGACTTCAGCACACTTCTTTTTGTAGCGAGACTTCAATGCATTAGTTCTTTTTTTTTGTGATCGCAGAGCAATTTTCAATCGATTCAACTCTGATTGTTGTACTTTTTTTGTATCGACTGATTTTGATGATTGACTGTCTTTAAAAGTGTCATTCTTGTTATCAGCTGAACAATCCTACAATATTGTGAAAAAAATAAAAGAGATTAAAATTCATTTTATTTATAAATTAACTATAATTATCAACAGTAAAATAAATAAGTTATAATTACCAAAGTAGTAACAACAGCTGAAAGTTCATTATTAACATATAAATTATCACGAGCACGATCAACTTCAAGAGTATCAACGAGTTTATCACAGAAGATATTACCATTAACATCAACACTATCGAAGAAAACTTGACCATCATCAAGAGCTTGAACATTATCCAGATGATTAGAAACTCTAATGTTAAGATTCATCTCATTACTCTCTAAGCTAACATTTGCACTTATACATAAAGCTTGAGAATCGCTCGATGAGAAAGTTACATTATCAATATCAGGGTAAGCATCCTCAATTAAACATCTCCGTGTTCCCGTTAATTTTACCATAGAGCTGGAGAAATGCTTATGACAAATGTAATAGTTGTAGAGTCGATCAGAGGAAATGTTATAGATTTTTTGTTCACACTTGATCATTTCTCTCCACATGAAAGCGCGAATTTCATTTTTAGGAAAGTGATGCTTTGGAACGGATTTTCCTGATGAGGAACAGCCTAACACAGCACATTTATATCCCATTGAGAAGCGTTTTTATTAACTAATATTAAAAAATTTAACTAGTAATATCTGCTACAATAATACTTATTAAAAGACACTAGAAACTTTTCTGAGTTATTGTCGTTATCAGTATTCCATTTTTTAAAAGAAATGACTATCGAGTAATAAATTAAGCATCGATAAAACAAATCAAAACAGCAATAAAAATAAATGAAATTAATCTAATTACATGTATTTATCCATAAAAAATTATATTAATTTTTTAATATAATCAATTATTTTCAAGTATGGGTAATTAAATGATAAAAAATTAATTATACATATTAAATTATGGCGGCAAATATGAAATAAAAAAAATCAATATTTTTGTACATGCTATTTTATTGATTGTATAAAAAAAAAAATTACAATGAATTCTCCACAGTAGTTAATAACATTATAAATTATTGTCATTATTAATTATCCTAAAACGTTATTTACTAGTAGGAAAAATAGCAAAATTGTATATTTACATGTGTAAAAAATAAATTTATATTATTATAACTCGTTTACAGTTTATTAAATGTACTTAAAACAATAATTAAAAAAAACAATAAGTAATAAAAAAAAAAAAAAAAAAAAAAAAATGCGCGCCCTAGAAATTTGAATCCAGCCTGTCCTAGAGCAAAACTGAAACGCTAGCCAAATAGCTAAATAGGAATTCAACTCCTGCTGATAATTTTATTAACAGAGAGTACTTTGGCATTGATGCTTACAATAACTACAAATATAATTGTTAACTATTATTATAAATATTCATTATAATTATAAGTTATATAAAATATTCAACAATAAAAATAAAAGAAATGCTCATTTTATTTAATTACAGTATTTACATTTTTAAATATTTTCATAATTCACTATAGGTAAATATGGTATACTATGGTCAGGATTAAACTGTACATACGCTGAATGCGATTAAAGCGCCATCGGCCCTAAAGACTCCTAGTCGAGTACTATTCGCTACGCGCTGCTAACATACGAGAGCGGACCCCCTGAGATTAATTTTATTTTATTATAAACGTTTATTTATAAACAAAGTGAAGTCAAACAAAAAGAGTCTTAATAACAGTTATATTTAATTAAAAATTATTTAGTAATAAAATAAATAATATTTATAATATTTATGAAATATATATAATATTTTATATATATAATATATTATATAATATATATGTAATATAAAATATATATAAAATATATATAATATTTATAAAATAAATAAGATTTATAAATATTTAATTTGTTTCCATTTTCAATGGGCTTTTTATATTGTTCAATTTAAAAATTATGTCATTCATTTTTGAGGTTAGCTCCAAGCTATTTAAATTACTCCAAAGTTATTTATTTTTAAACTCTGTAAAAATTGTGTCATATAATTATTATTGTTATATAAAAGTTAGTTAAAATATTACATGAAGACAATCAATAAATATTACTTATTTATTGACATAATAAAACACTTAAATATACTCATGTACAGAATGCTGCTGTACCCGCGCGCTTACATATTTTTAGTTCACTGGTTGAAACCAGTGAGCGCGACGTTCACTGATTCAACCAGTGAACTTTTAGTCACTGGTTAAACCAGTGAACTTCACTGGTTGAATCAGTGGAATTTCACTGGTTCATTTTAAGAGAGTAACTTTCTATAACCGGTATAACTAATCATAGGTCGCTGTTGATAACGGATACTTGAGGTACTAAAATTTTGCACTGGTTTGAATCAGTGAACTCAATACTCACTAGCTTACCATCAGTGAGCAACTTTGAATCTCGCCGATTCACCAGTGACTTTTTTTACTCACTGAATGAACCAGTGGATTTCTCACTGATTCAAATTAAGAGAGTAACGAAATGGTCAGAGACACTGAAAAAACGATACTAAATAACTTTCAAATAATTTTCATTATCGTAGTAGAGTGATTATCAGATAGTAGAGGGTGTGGGAAACTAGTAGAGGGATTAGCATACAACAGAGCGATGAAGAAACAACACCAAATTAGTATTGCTCTCGGCTTTTATTAATCCCAAATTATTTTTAGAATTAAATATTTTACATAAAAAATTTCTCCCCCGAGAAATTATGTCTGGAGAAATTTTTACACCAATAAATATTTGTGGGGAGAAATTATGCCTTGAGAAATTATTGCTCAGAAATTTTGTCGCAAGAAATTATTGCATGGGTAAAAAGAGACGGTCACCCACGATTGTAAGCCTAATATAAAGTTTATTTTGTAAATTTTTTCGCGGCACGTTGCATAATTTTTTTTCTTATCTGAAGTTTTATTTTTTGGCTGAATTGTTCGAGTTGATTCCAATTTTAGCACTTGTAACGACCTATAGTAATTAGTACTCAATCAATCATTTGCTTATTTTTATTTTATTTGAAGGATAACTTTTGTTTATATTGAAATTATTTATATGCTGTACTTACCCAGATAGCAAAATGACGTCTCTATGAGTTCTGAATGAATTCCTATTTATGATTTGGAAGTCTCATCAACATCTTAAAGAAGTCTTTAAGAAGTTCTTAAGATGTCGAATGAGCCACCTAACGAACTCAGTAAGACATCTTTAGGAAGAGTTCTTTTTTCTGACTTCGCAAATAAGACTTCAGTATGAATTTACTATAACGTCTTTGAGGAGCTTCTAATTTTGACTTCATAAAGAAGCTTAAAAAAGAATTCATTTAGACGTCACAAAACGGATGTCTTATTTATGAAGTCTTCAAGAACTCTTAATTAAGAGTTCTTGAAAATGACACCTCTGAGAAGTCATTACATGACTTCTTGAAGATGCCTTCAAAAAGACGTCGTAAAGCAGTCATTTCGACTTGAATGCTGTCTGGGTACATTAATTTTTTTTCAATTTTTACACTTTTGTCACTGAATTTATCTTTTATTATTTTAATGCGATGGTTTATTTCAGCTTATTTATTTAATATTCACTTGAACTAACTTTTCAATATTACGACGCCATCATTGCGGATGGAACGAGTTTCGACACGTGCCGGTACCCTCTCTTTTGCTGTTGTTTTAGTAGGAAGGGCAAGCACACAACTTAATTTTTTTTTTTACTAATGGTTGTCACTGAATCTTATTCTATGAGTTTAACCCACAAATATCAATAAATTATTATGATGTTTTTTATTTCTTATGTATCCAAAATCGTGATTATTTATAATAATTATTTTACTTTATTGCCGGTGTATTATAATCATTATGTTGATTAATATATGTTTCCAATTGTTTATTGATCTCTACCAGACATATTTGCAGATCTAATTATTCATCTCTAAGATAAAATTAATAAATACTTTGTACGGGGTGTGTACTCCTTGAGGATTCGATAATGAATATTGTTTGTTGAGATTTGCAGGTTGGAAAATTTATTTTAATATTTTTATTCAATAATTACGGGTAAAAATGGTTGAATAATGAATCCAGAGTGTCTGGTGCGACTGTCACTGTCTTTTATTGTTAAGGAGATAACAATACCAATTATTCGTCGTATCAAGGCCATTTTCATACAGTACCCCCCATGTTTTAAAAATATTCAATGACCTTAAACTGCTATAATTCTATTGAAATTTTATCAATTAATAAAAGAAAGCAAGCATTAATTGAAAAAAGGAGAATGTAGTTGCAATTTCGCTGAGATATAGATAAAAAAAAAATATTTACAGTTGATATCAAGTGCAAGTTAAACGAAATTTTTAAAACAAATTTTAGTAAAATCTTCATTTCAATTTTATAACTCGAATTTTTAAATTTTATGTGCCTAAATTTATTCAACAAATTTTTATTTACTCCTACTTGATAATAACTGTGAGTTATTGTTTTCAAACTATATTTCGGGGAAATTGCAACTACGTTTTTTATCTTTCAATTAAACCCTAGCGGATTGCTATCTACTAAGTATACACCAAATATACACGGTGTATACACGGCATATATACACTGAGTATACACCAAGTTTACACCAAAAATTTTTTTCAAAGTCCCATTTTCATAAAAATTTCTAAGTGCTGTAAGCAAAGTCAAAAATTTTTTGAGTGTGACTGGAAAAAAATTTTTTTGTAACAAATACATAGTTTTTTTTTATATTTAAAATATAAATGATTAGTCATGCTACAAAACAATAAATGAAAAAATTAAAATCATTTGCTAAACCTACTCTGGTCTATTTTTATTTCCTCCATTTTATCACTCCAAAAATATTCTTTCAAGATCTAAATATGATCTTATATTTATAAAAATAAATATTTAATGTCAAGTTATGCCTGTATTATAAAAAATATTTTAATAAAACTATAAATATTGTTATTTTTATATTTTATAGACATGTAATAAAAAAGACCTCGTTCGTAGTAGGTTAGAATTTGTGGGTCAACAACTTCATCACACCTTTGAAATTGAGCCTAGTTATTAACCCTCAAATTTTAGCAACAAAACTCATTTTAATATGTTTTATAAGTATATTAAAATAAATTTTAATTAAATATTGATCTATACATACATTTTTAATTAAATTTTTTTACTGACATGATAATTAGTGCACAGATTCAATTGTCGCACCTTCTAACGTCAACTGCTTAGACTACACTACACTTGAAAAATGGCTTCTTCAGCCACCTACGACTAAATCATTTTTTTTATTCAGTTAATAATTTCTATGTTTTTTAAATTGCTATTAATTAGGCTCAGAATAGATTACTATAAATTAAGAAAACGTCGATTTTCTTATTAAAGTTATAGTTTTTTAAGTAAGTTAGAAAAAAGTTGAAAAGGTCAGAAACTGGATCATGGTCAACAACAGGGTCTTTTACCTTATGTGTATTTTTTTTTTTTTTCTGAAAATTTTAATTTTTTTAAAAATGTTAATTTTTTTCAAAATTTGATTATTTTTAATTTCAATTTAAAAAAAAAAAATTTTCTTCACAACATTTGTTCTGAGGACTTCAAAAATTTTTTTAGTGTATACTTGGTGTAAACTCTGTGTATATCGTGCGCATATACACCGTGTAAATTCAGTGTAAGCTTTGAGTGTATTTGGTGTATACTCAATATGTACCGAGTATATACCATAGAAACCCCTAATTTACACTGCCACTAGGTATATATCGAGTTTACACTAAGTTTACACGGTGTATACGAATCTGCTACAGAGATTTCAATTTTCTTTTAATTAAGTAACTAAATTTTTATACGATTTTTACATGTGATAGGCATCGAATATTTTTTAAAAGTGAGGGACATCATTCTCTGAGAATGCCTTAAATAGTTTAAAAAAATAATTTGAGAATAAGTTATTTATTTTGCGTAATAATTATATAAAAATTAATTCAGGCTGCCTAGAGCGGCTGTAATTGTTTTCAATTCCTGAGGAGGTAAAAATAAAAATTCATTAACACGTAAAGTAGTTGGGCTAAATTATTCGAAAATGTTCAATAATTTTAAATTTGTATAAAAAAGTAAATTGTTCATTGTGACCCTTGCGACCTTCAACCCACTCTGGAAACACTTTGGAATCATAGTCAGAATGTAAACATTCTAAATCCAGTATGTTTCCAGAGTGGTTTTGTGCCCTTTTTCCAGAGTGAAACCAAAGTGGTTTCAGAATTGATCCAGAGTAGATCAAAGTGTCTTCAGAATGGACCCAACGTGAATCCAGAATGAAATCAAAGTGTTTTCAGAATGGACCCAAAGTGAGTCCAGAATGGAATCAAAGTGTTTTCAAAATGGGCTCAAAATGAGTGCAGGATGAAATCCGAGTGTTTTCAAAATAGGCCCAGAGTCGATGAAACTTAATACTAAAGAATAAAAAAAATTTGGTACTTTCTAAACACATAAATCAATAATAATCTACAGAAAAACTATTTTTACCCCAATTTTTTAATTAACTATGCTTCTGTTAATTAGTTAATTTTTACTTGTTGAAAGCTTACATAAAAACCCTGATTATTTCTAAACTAAAAACCCCGGATTTTTTTTACTTCTTGAAGCTATTCTTGATAGGGTTTAGAAGAGATCGCCGGTGAAAAAATAAAAAAATTTCGATTTTATTAACAATCTAAACCATTGTAAAATAAAAAACGTAAATAAAGCAATCAAGAAAATTTTTTTTTTTTTTTTTATTTTTTTGATTATTTTGTTTTTTTATTGCTGAAAGCTACATAACAATAATTTGAAAAAAATTTTTACTTGCATTGTTTAAATAATTGTTATAAACAAATGCATTGCTAATTAGATTTAATAAAATTTCTTTTTGGAAAAAAACGCTTAATAAAAATAAGGATTTTTAAGAAAAAAATCGTTTCTTAAAAAAATTTTTTTTTGCTAAACAGCGCACTTGCTAATTAACAATTTTTTTTTTACTCAATATTGATATTAAGGAACCATAATTTTTATTAAATCACCATTTATCATGTTCTGTTATATTAGAAAAAAAATTTTTTCATTCATTTAGTATTTGTTTATTAAACAAACTATTTGTTATAAACAAATAAATTTTTACGCAATATTTTTTTTCAAATACTAAAAATAACCATGCGTTTTTTTTTTGTAGAAAAAATTTTTTTTTTTATTTTTTATATAATTTTTTTAATTATTGTACACTTGGACTTGTCGCTACCTTTCTGTTCTTCTTCATTGTTATTAAAATAACTTATTGAAGATACGAATACAACACTTCAAGTCTTTTTTATTATCCATTAATCATTAGACAAATTGAGCCTGTAACCGAAGCTCTAACTCAATTGCTTAATGAATTGTGAATAAAAGTAATTTTTATGAATACTTTTTCATGAATAAAAAAAAATTGTTAATTAGCAAATTCGCTTTTTAGCAATAAAAATCATTTTTTAAGAAACAATTGTTTTCTTAAAAATTGTTATTTTCATTAAGTATTTTTATCCCAAAAAAAATTTTATTAAATCTTATTAACAATGAATTCGTTTATAACAATTATTTAAATAATGCAAGTAAAAATTGTTTAAAAATTATTGTTGTATAGCTTTTAGCAATAAAAAAACAAAAAAATCAAAAAAATAAATTTTCTTGATCGCTTTATTCATGTTTTTTATTTTTCAATGCTTGAGATTGTTAATAAAGAAGTAAAAAGTCGAAATTATTTAATTTTTCTAACGGCGATCTTTTCTAAACCATTTCAAGAATAGCTCCAAGAAGTACAAAAAAATCCGGGGGTTTCAGTTTAGATATAATCAGGGTTTTTCTGTGAACTTTCAACAAGTAAAAATTAATTATTAATTAATTAATTATTTGATCTGATTTTGATGTTTTATAAAAATTTTAAGCTCTTTTTGATCTGTTGTTTTAAAAAACAATTGCGTTACGGGCAGACAAAACTAGATTAATTCTTGAACTTTAAAAAATTTTAGTTCTGACAATTTGCAAGGACTAAACTTGATTATATTATTGACTTGTAATATTATTATTTATGGGCAATATTTATAAAAAATATATTAAGTTACAGAATTGATTATGTTTTGTTTACTATTTATTTATCGTCTTTTGTTTAAAAATGTCGACAGTTAATGAAAGTTTTGACAGCTTTGACCCGGGTTTTAATGTGAAAGACTTAAGAGAACAATTTGCTGGGAGAAGAAATATTGTGAAGGAGGAGAAAGTCACCGGTGCTAGGCAGCAGTGGAAGTAGTTCAGTGCTCGCCACTAGATCGCGCCCAACCTATTATTGTCCTGTTCCTGGTTAGATAGGTATTTCAGAGTTCTTATATTCTATCCTCAAAGATAATTCTAGCACGGGTACTTCTCTGTTATTTGACAGAGTGACAAGTGCCTGTTTCGATGGTCATATAGTAGATGCTATATTACATTGTGACAATAATGTCAAATATTTTTGTTTTCTTGAAAAAATTGTTTTTACAATCCAGAAACATAAAATACGTTTCAGGTAATGAAAAAAAATTGATTTTTGTATTTAATAAATGCTCTTGAATATTCTTAAAATAATATATTTCGGTAATTTTTTTTTTTTTTTCAGTATTCATTTACTCTGAATACCCTCTGGTTTGAGTATGTATTCACTCTGATCCCACTCTGGAAACACTTTGGTATCAGTTTGTATTCAATGTGGATGCATAACGGTGTCAGTATATATCCACTCTGGATACTTTCTGGAAACACTTTGGATTTACTCCGTATCCGCTCTGAAAATACTCTGGGTTCACTCTCAGAAAAGGGCACAAAACCATTCTGGAAATACTCTGGAGTCCGTATGGTTGCATCGTGTTACCAGAATAATTCCAGAGTGTATCCAGAATGTTTCTAATACCGCTAGGGGAGTGTATTTTTGTGCAGCTATTGTTTTTATTACTTGAATTATAAATAAAGACAAGTTTCAGTCCATTTTTTTTATTAAAATTAATTATTCTTACATTTTCTTATAATAATATTTTAAGGTTATTCTTACATCATGACATAATTTTTTCTATATAAATGCATACAAATATATGAATAAAACAATAATGATAGTTGATATGGGGCATTCCATGCCAAATCGTCCTACCAATGGATTTTGCATCTCCGATTTCACTGAAATTGGGGCATTTTTTTGTACCCGTAGAGAAAGGTTTTTATGAATTTTTTAAAATTTTTTCATCCAGTCAGTCGGGAGATATGAATTTTTTAAGATTTCGGGATTTTTTTTTTTTAGATAGCTATAACTTAGTAGAAAAAGTAGAAAATTGTCTGATTTGGGTCTTTTTTTTTTCTAAATTCTTGTTTTTTGATGAATTTTCTAGAAAATTCATGCAAAAAATTATTCATTATGAATTTGAATGTTTTTTTCCGATTTTAAACTTAAAACAGCGATTTTAAGATTGTTTGTATCCTTCAATAATGTTTTTTAAATTTTTAAAAATATGACTCCCCAAAATACGAATTTTGAGCCTAGTCTCGTGATGGGATAATGATGGGTTATAATTTTTTTTTAACTTTCCGCTAAGAAAATTGAAAATTTTCAAAAATTCGGGAAGTTATTGGTTTCGGTCCGATTTTCGAAAATCGAATTTCTATCAGATTTTGACGTTTAGAGGTTCCAGGAAGCTATTCTGACTAATTTCACGATGATGTCCGAGTGTACGTAGGTTAGACTATCTCTAATTAAGCAACTATTTTTTTTTTTGAAGAACTGAAAAATCAAAAGGGTATCTCAAAATATGGTGACAGTTTAAATTTGAGCTCTTAATATTGATATTTAGTGGTGGCTGTTCATAATTTTCGATTTTTCATTTAGTAACATGGTAAAAAATACATAACTTCCGAAAAAATCAAGATACAAAAAATCTTTTTCCAAACATTTTGTAGCAAATTTACTGATCTACAAAAAAGGTCTTTTATGACTTTGCATATATTCAACCATTCACAAGATATCCGACGACAAAGTTTGGTACAATTCGAAGAACTTGTTTTTGCTCGTTCTGAATTGTATACCATGTCAACTAATGAGAATTTAGCCATTCTCAATACCGTTTTTTGTAGGAAATGAAATGCTCTACAAAAAAACTATCGGACCTATCGTAAAATGTCACACAATCTTTTTTGTCGACAATTTTATTTCCTACAAATTATCTATGAAAAATTTTTTTCAGATTCTGCATTCTCTTCTAGTTATTTCCATTTTGATGCCAAGTTTATAAAATCGATCAGAACACTATTTTTTTAGGAGCTTGGCATTTAAATTGAAATAAATAGAAGAGAATGCAGAATCTGAAAAAAATTTTTCATAGATAATTTGTAGGAAATAAAATTGTCTACAAAAAAGACACTGTGACATTTTACGATAAGTCCGATAGTTTCGCCGGAAAAGTAAAATGATCTCGAAATTTACTCTTACTTGACTTTAAGCTCCAATAACTTTTGAACAGATGGATTTATCAAAAAATAATAAGAGATTTTTTTTGTAGAGCATTTCATTTCCTACAAAAAACGGTATTGAGAATGGCTAAATTCTCATTAGTTGACATGGTATATAATTCAGAACGAGCAAAAACAAGTTCTTCGAATTGTACCAAACTTTGACGTCAGATATCTTGTGAATGGTTGAATATATGCAAAAGTCATGAAAGACCTTTTTTGTAGATTAGTAAATTTGCTACAAAATGTTTGGAAAAAGATTTTTTGTATCTTGATTTTTTCGGAAGTTATGTATTTTTTACCATGTTACTAAATGAAAAATCGAAAATTATCAACAGCCACCACTAAATATCAATATTAAGAGCTGAAATTTTAACTGTCACCATATTTCGAGATTCCCTTTCGATTTTTCAAAGTTCTTTAAAAAAAAAAAATAGTTGCTTCCCTAGCGGATCCGAATTACGGGAAATACAGTGATTTACCGTAATTTACGGTGCCTAGCAGAATTACCGTAAATTACGGAAATCTACGGCAAATTACGGTAAATTGCCGTAATTTACCGTAATTTTACGGCGCCTAGCAGAATTACCGCAAATTACGGCAATTTACCGTAATTTGCCGTAGATTACCGTAATTTACGGTAATTCTGCTAGGCACCGTAAATTACGGTAAATCACTGTATTTCCCGTAATTCGGATCCGCTAGGGAAGCAACTATTTTTTTTTTTTTAAAGAACTTTGAAAAATCGAAAGGGAATCTCGAAATATGGTGACAGTTAAAATTTCAGCTCTTAATATTGATATTTAGTGGTGGCTGTTGATAATTTTCGATTTTTCATTTAGTAACATGGTAAAAAATACATAACTTCCGAAAAAATCAAGATACAAAAAATCTTTTTCCAAACATTTTGTAGCAAATTTACGTAATTCAGATCCGCTAGGGTTAATTTGAGACAGTCTAATGTAGGTGTGTATGTACGTCCGTATGTAAATATCTGTAAATTTTGAACGGATGAACCGATTTTGATCGTTAAGGTGTCACTCGCCGCGGCTTATAAGGTTTTAGAGCTGATTAGATTTCGGAATCAATCTATCGAGAAAATTAGAAGTTATTGCACCCTACTGATTAAGTTCAAATTTTTACAGCTTATAGATATTAACAAGACGCAATGATCTCTCAATGATCGAAATCGGTTTATCCGTTCGAAAGTTACAGATATTTACATACGGACGTACACACGTGCATACACTCGGATATTATCGTGAAATTAGTCAGAATAGCTTCCTAGAACCTCAAAACGTCAAGATCTGATATAAATTTGGTTTTTGAAAATCGGACCAATAATACAACAATAACATCGGACAATAACAAAACCAATAACATCCCGAATTTTTTAAAATTTTAAATTTTCTTAGGGGGAAGTTAAAAAAAATTATAACCCATTATTATCCCATTACGAGACTAGGCTCAAAATTCGTGTTTTGAGGAGTAATATTTTTTAAAATTTAAAAAACAAATCGGAGGATACAAACAACTCTAAAATCGCTGTTTTAAGTTTAAAATAGGAAAAAAACATTCAAATTCATAATGAATAATTTTTTGCAGGAATTTTTTAGAAAACTCATCGAAAAACCAGAATTTCGAAAAAAAAAAACCCGAATCGGACAATTTTCCACTAAGTTATAGCTATTTAAAAGAAAATCCCCGAAATCTTAAAAAATCATATCTCCCGATTGGCTGGATGAAAAAATTTGAGAATATTCATAAAAACCTTTTTCTAGGGGTACAAAAAAGCGCCCCAATTGCAGCGAAATCGGAGATGCAAAATCCATTGGTACCACGATTTGGCATGGAATGCCCCATATACATGAAAGAGTTTTTGGATAATTAGAAATTCTAGTAATCTTTTGTTTTGAGGAGGATGGTAAGTTAGTGGATAGTTATATGGGGATGGGTATGGATGAGAATTAGTGTATGGCATGATTGGATTCTGAACTGGAAGTAGATATTGCAAAAATTGCTGTACTGGAGGAGCTATGTGATATTTATGCTGTAGAGGAGGAGCTAATGGATATTGATGCTGTATAGGAGAAGCTACTTGATATTGTTGAGGTGGAAAGGGATAGTGTGGTTCAGGTGGAAAAGGATTTTGCGGTTGAGCTAGAAACGGATAGTACGGTTGAAATGAATGAGGCCCATAGTTATATGGATGACACGGCAAAGATCCATGAATATATGCCGGAGGTTGCGGTTACGGAAATGTTGCTGTTGAGATACTTGGTTGATGCAGTCGTTTTAACTCTTGCTCTCGTTTTAATTACAGCTGATGTTTTAATACTTGCTCCTGTTTCGATTGTTCTTTTTGCTTCAGCTTTAGCTGCTGTTCAAGCTCTTCCTGCTGCTTTTTTTTTCTCCAATTGCTAACTGTTGTTTATAGTTAGCGTCGAATTTATGCAGAGCTTTCACAGTGCACTTGGAAAGCTGTACACCAATCCCATTTGATGATAAATTACGCGCTAAAGAAGACTGGTTTTGAAGCTGTGGCGGTGGTCGTTGAAAAAGATTGTGATTATCCGAGTAATGGTGGTGAACTTGACCAGGTAGCGGTGGTGGATTCACGATGACATTGTAAATATTCAGGAGCTGCGGGTGATCTTGTCCGCGTGGCAGTAGTGGATTCGCGATGACATTGAGATTATCTGGGAGTGGCTGGTGATCTTGTCCGGGTGGCAGTGGTGGATTCACGATAATATTGTGATTATCTCGGAGTTGCTGGTTACTCTTCTCGGGTCTTCATCGTTTCCGCTTTATTTCTTGGCCACTTTTCAGTAGGCATCCAGAACTTGATTTCCTACTCAATATTCTTGAAAACCAAAAGAATACTGAGGGTTATACTGTACTTCAAAAATTTAGCGTAGCTCTGAGTCCCTATTTTAAATCACGATTTGTTTTTTTTTTGTTTTCTGCCTATTATTTCCAAAATTATCAACCAAAACATGATCAATAAACGGATAATTTATTGGTATAGAAAAATAATTATTTTTAATTAAAAAAAAAACTCCAGGAAGTTAGTAAGTGGTCTTAATATTTTTTTTTGTTATTGAATTTATCCTGTTTAAAATCGAAATAATAGAAAACAGATATACCTTTTTTGTTTTTTTTCATTGAATTCATCTTGAATGTCTTCGAGAAATCAGATATCGTAATTTTCTGAAACAAATATTTGAATACGTAAATACGTAAATACAAAAAAAATAATGATTCAATCAATAAAATACAAATAAAGGTATCGACTGAATTGATCTAATAACAAATTTTCTAAAATTTTGATAGCCACAAAATTCAACCACAAGTAGCAATATAATACTTGACAATATTATTTTAATAATTATATTTGATATAATAGTATTAATATAATTTTTATCAAGATGATAAAAATGAATTACACTAAAATTATTGAACAAATTATGAATATTATTTATTTTGAAATTAATTTTTTTATTCGTATAATTGTATATTTCACTATCTTGGTTCCATACTTTTAGTCATTTGAAAAATAATCAATAATTTACTAAAATTGGTAAAAATTAGTATTCCTTTTTTTATACTATTAATTATTTATTATTATAATTCTCAGGTTATCATGAACTATTTAAACTCTTGATTTATTAAAAATTAAATCTTCAGATAATTGTGGATATTGATTTTCAAACGTTAAAATCTCATGCGAAGAAAAAACTAAGATTCAAAAAATGAAATCGATTGTAGAAAAAAAATATAATAACTGGTTTTTATGTTAAATATGGTTAAAATGCAAATATTGTTTTTTAAATATTAATTTTCATTTAGTTTACTTACAATATCACTGCAGGAACTTCTTGAAGCTTTGTCTTCTATCGAGACAGTGAAATTCTTCTAAGTGGTTACTGATGCATGAGAGTTTACGATATACGAACACATATTTACATATATGTGGCCAGCAAATAGCGTGTGCTATGTATCTAGGTGGCGTTTTGTAATACTAACACTAGAAGACCGTGTTAAAATAAACGCAAATATCTTCTTTCCACACACAATATGAAGGAAGCCTTGAGAAAAAAAATTTTGGTTAAAATTTCACTATACGTGTTCGTTATTATAAAATTGAAAAACAATTAATACGAATTATTGTTATTATATCCCAAGGTTTTGAGAGACGATTCAAATGATTAACACCTTCGTTGTTGTAATTAATAATATATTGACATAAAAGACAAGTAAAAGTAAAGATACAAATTAATTATACATATATCCGAAATGCACGTGATAGATAATTATAAATCCGACCAGTCTGTGATAACTCACAGGATAGACTGACTCCACTTATATCTAGTGTTATTACTTATGGATATAATAAATATACCATAGGCATATTTATCCTCTTATCATACCTAACTTATGACTCATGAGCTTTGTCATTCATAACAAAAATAACACAATTTCTTAATTGAAGGGTCAATAATGAATAAAAATTGTGTAATTATATTGAGACAATGTGAATTGTCTTCGTCGTCCTCAGACTTGCGGTTCCCGTTTTTATCCGTCTCGTTGCCGTCTGATATTGTATGTCATAGTGCCGTGGTCACATGATGAGTTTTTCCGTCGACGCATGTCCGTAAGGGTGAAGTGGGGACAAAGTTCACCGGCAGGTCCAAGACCCGAAATTATCGGTCAATCACTTCGATCCTGGATCAACTAGCGTTCAGACGTCTTTATTATAGTTATTTATTATCGATCATTAATCAGGCAATTGTACTTACAATATTCACATATTCTATATTCTGAAAACTTTATATTCATTTCTGGCAATTAACTTGCAAAGTAATATTTTATTGTTTATTAGTTAGTGATTATAATTAAATTTAAGTGTATTGCAAATATTATACGTTACCGGCGATACACTTGCGGTAGTAATACTAGAATTAAGAAATAAAGTCAGTGTATTAATTGGCGTTATTCCACGTGGCCACTGATTAAATATCCAGCGTTCAAACCAGGACCATTATTCTACTTTTCGGAAACTTTACTGTAAGTAAATGAATTTTTGTTACGATTGGCAATAAACTTGCGTAATTCTAAAAAGTAAATCCTTTATATTATACCTTGCCTTTCGTCCTATCCTTATCCTAACATACTGGTAAGACTACCGAATAGTTTGAATTAATAAATATAAATTGAGTTACAAGTAGTAACTCAACTATTAATAAGTATAATTTATAATTTTATAATAAGCCGTGAGGTAGGTTGATAAGCTTTTTTATACGTTGCCGAGTTTGGACAAGTGCGGGTTCTTACTTTGCAAGAACCCTAGCCCATTGCTCTGTCCTATAATTAAAAATTACGTAGAGTCCAGCCGAAGCCAGGGTTCAACCCGCGAATCCTGGTGGCTGCTGGTTAGAATCGCAACGAGAAAAGGCGATTTGTCTCAATATAAACTTCAAAATCTATTAATAAAATAACAATAAATGAAGTCGAGTATAAATAAACTTTTCAACAAAGAAATAACTAAAAATAAACTTTTTAGGTAATATTGTGGGGTCAACGACATTTTTCAGAGTTCCAAGTGCTTAGACCTTAAAGATCTATAATTAAACTTTTTCCACGTATTCTGCTACACGGCGGAAAGAATTTTCTGTATGTGTTTATGTCTATAACACTAGATATCTATCTGAACCTTGTAACCAGAGTGTACTTAATTGATCAAAATCGCATAAAATCTTGCAAATTTTCCAAAATTAATGTTTCTAATAAATATAAGTAATTTTATATAATACCGTAAGAAGAATGTAGATCATAGAAAGGTCTAACTAAAAGCTACAAAGATTTTTTGAACTCTTGTAATAGTGAAAATTGGCATATTTCTGTTATTTCAATACTTTAACGGTGAACAACAGCTCACCTAACACTTTGTTGCAAGTAGTTTGGACGGTATCCGCCTCCAATTGCTAGTATAGTGTCTGGCTAAAGTCTACAACACTGTTATACGTCGGCGCGTACGAGTGAGAGATGTAGTCTGAGGCAAGAGTGCGTTAACATAGCCTTACTGATGAGTCCGTTAACGTACTTAGGACGAAACTACAGAAATTATGGCATACAGGCATACACCTTAAGCTTTAGTGGTTTAGTTAAGAGTTAATGCATAAAATAAAAAGAAAATTATTCCACTTAGTGCGGTGTAGCACGGAACTGAAAAATCTCAAAGACAATGTCCAAATCAAGCATAATTTATACCTTAAGTATTGTCACGTAGCGATTCAAACGTGAATCGTTGCGCGCGTTTTCCCATTTCGCCGTGATTTTAACAATACCTCCTAGCTATTAAAGCGCATTTATTTATTATAATATTTTATTATATAAGTATTTATATTATTTTGATTAATTATTTAATTATGATTGATTTATGGGAATTATTGTTTATTGTGTTTATGTTTTGATAATTATTTTGAATTTTATGTACTTAATCGATATTTTCATTTCAGTTAGTAGCACACGTGCGCGTATATATTGTATAAAAATATCGAGCGAAGGGAGAGTAAGTCGATATGGTGGGGATAAAAACCAATATATCCCTCCCGCCATGTGGTGCACTGAAATAATTATTATTTTATTGTTTAAAGGGTTAATTATGATTATGTTTATAAATATTGATGAATAATATTATTTAATTTATTATTATCATATAACTCAGGTCAGGAAATATGTTTAAATATTTTATTTTAATTGATAATTTCGGGTCCGAGGTCATTAGAGGGGATAACACGTGAGTGATACCCATCCCTCGGAAAACCGACGCGAAAAATAATCAGAGAGGACCGGGCTATTGTAAAGGTAGGACGTGTTGTTGTCCGAGGTTTTAAGTAAAATTTGTTCTGGCTCAGTTGCCGTAAAATGATAATTAATTAATAAAGAAAGTTAATTTGGTGATAATTAATTTTGTTATATTAAATTAAAAATATACAGTTTATATATTTTTATTATTATTTAAAACTCAAGAAGTAAATTATTAACAACGCCGGTAAGTCATCTGTATTATCATTTGTTGCATCGGCTATCGCTGGACCCTCGTTAGAGTTGATCGCGATATTTAATTGTTCAATAATTGAACCTGAGTTATTATTTATAATAATAAGTTGAGTATATTCAGCGTATTTCCAAGAGTTTGGTATACGTACGTAGACGCGTCGAATAAATTCCTTAGTGGATTATAGACAAGGATGGCGTATATGACTCCTTGTCTTACGATAGTATTTAAAATATTATTTCTCTGGGTAAAATTTATTTTATAATTTGATGGTATGCAACCCTGTGTTGCCAAATATATTTTGAGTACCCGCGTCTTTCTCTCCCCAGAGTAAATAATATAAAATAAAGAAAGAAATTAGTATTTTTATTTATATGAATTTTATATTGAGTATAATCCGTAAAATTTGTAATTTGTAATTTGAATTCCCCATTGGATAATTTAAATTAATTTGATTTTTGTTATTATTATTATTTGACTGTATTAAGTATATTATTATTTGTTGAAATTTACTATAAAGAATTAATGTATGGTAAATAACATTTGGTATTGTAATAGTTTGTTGGATTTATATTTATAAATATATTTAAATTAAATAATATGAAAGAAGGATTCCAGTGATAGCTAACATTTCTTTGTTTATTTCCTGGATATATTTTAGTGATAATTATTTTTATTTATTATATTTATTTGGTTATATTTCCGCCTGGTGCATACATTCTCGCTCGAAATTTAGTCCCGTGATCTCTCCCCTGATTTGGTATTATTTTTGTCCGTTTTGTAAAAACGGGCTGGCGCTCTCGTGCACTAACCCAGCCTGAGGAGCTGGTTCAGGCACACTTTTATTTTATTTATTGTTTAATATTATTATTTACGAATATTTAACTATTATTATTTTGAGTCATATATTTATTATTTATAATTTATAATTTTGTATACACGTGGGTGACCGCATACGGTTTACCGAATTTATTCGCGTCTCCGTCACGAATTGAAAAACGGTATACGTTATAGTATACACTTATAACATTAATGCTTAAAAAACACCTAATTAAGCAATTATATCTTCAATTCACTGACAAATGCCAGAGGATGGAAGTGGTCTCTTGGCACTTTGTCTATTTTTGGATTTTTGCTTTTCGAAATACCTGTTGACCACATTCCGAACAATTACCCTTTTTTTATAAATAAATACAATCAATAATGATTTTTTTTAATTTCAATGTGATTTTGATTACTTGTACAAAAAATTTGCTAGCAATAATTTTTTTATTAACATCCCTGATTAAAAAATCAGTCTGTCAGTTGACCCTGCGGGCCAGCCCCAAAACTTCCCGCTGTTTTCGAGCTCAAGAACCTCGAAAACATTATTGTGAATACATTTTCGAGCTCTTCGAGCTCGAAAATACGTTTGTATGCTATTGTTTTCGAAAAAAAAGTTTTTTACCATTTTTTCTCCAACAATATCTCGTAAACGAATAAATCGATTGAGACGGTTGAGGTGGCGATCGACACGTTTTATCAAGTTCTAAAGTTGATCGAATTTTGAATTCGATTTATCGAGTCGTTTTTAAGATAATTCAGAAAAAATAAAAAAACTTTTTTTTTTAATTCTTTCGACAACGGTTTCTCTTGAACGAATGAACCGATTTTGATGGTTGAGGTGGCATTCAACGTGGCTTATAAAGCTCTGGAGCCCAGTCCATTTTGGAATCAATCCATCGAACACATTAAAAGTTATTCAAAAAAAACATTTCTGAAAAAAGTTTATTTTTGGAATATCTCTGAACGAGCCCTACCGATCAAGCTCAAATTTCTTTTAGCTTCAAGATATTGACAAGTCGCGTCGAATGACACCTTCAAGTTCAAAATCGGTTCATCCGTTCAAAAGATACAGGTATTTACATACGTACGTACGTACATACATACATACATACACTCGGACATCATCGTGAAATTAGTCAGAATAGCTTCCTAGGACCTCAAAACGTCGACATCTGATGAAAATTCGATTTTCGTAAGTCGGACCGCAACCAATAACTTCCTGAATTTTTGAAAATTTACAATTTTCTTAACGGGAAGTTAAAAAGTTCATTGAAAAGGATTGAAAATTATTTCAATTCTTTTCAATCCCACGAAGGTTTTGGAAAGTATTGAATGGAATCGAAATTTCGATCATTTGAATACTTTCTGATTCTTAAAATGGAATTCAGAAGTATTGAAAAGAATTCAATCATTCATCATTTCAATACCTTCCAATTTCGAAGTGGAATTCGAAAGTATTGAAGGGGATTGAATTTTTTTTCATTTTAATACTTTTTAATTCTAGAGTGGAATTCAAATATATTCATCAGGATTCGGTATTGGATGTTTAAAATACTCTTCAATCCTCAAATACAATTAAAAAGTATTCAATGTAGGGACCAAAAGAGGTGGTAGAGTAGGCAAAACGGGGTACCCCCAAAATTTAATAAAAAAAATATTTTTTTTCGTCTAATTATGATAAATCCAATATATTCGCGCGTTTTTAGCCCTACGCATGACAGCTGGGGCGAAATGAACCAGCCGAACATTTTGAAAAAGTGATTTTTTCCTATTTTTATCGTCAAATTAAAAAAAAATTTGATATATTAATCCATTTTTCAGCTGATTTTCTATCGCTGGAGCAAATTCAGCCAATAAAAATATTAGAAAAGAATATTTTATTTTTTTATTGATAAAATTTTTTAAATTATGCTAAATAATCTGTAATCTTAAAAGTCAAATAACACCTTTTTTGGGTTCAAAATAATGATAAATAAGAAATATATAATTGTTCTTGTTATTAAACAACAATTAATAATTAAGCTAATCGACGGGAAACGATTTATGACACCTAAAAAAATTTTTTTTGAGTATTATAAAACCAAAAATAGTTGTCAAGAGAAAGAAACATATTCTTCATGATGAAAACACTTTAAAAAATAATTATCATTTTTTGAAGAGGGGCCTTTTCGCCCCACAAAAAAAATTTTTTTTTACCTTCGTATCAAGTCATGGGAAACTATCCTGATGATTTTCATAGGGATGTCCTATCACGCGCGCGCGCGTGCGTGCGTGTGTGTTTTTATGCGGACTAATTTACAAAATGATAGGTTCAGATTAAAAAAAGAATATCATTGATGATTCAGTAAAATTTTTGATACATATTTAAAACATGTTATAATTAACAATATTATTACAAACATTGTATCTATTATTATAGATATTTTGTTGAAATAAATTTAGAAAAATTGAACATTTTCAATTAATTCTAATTCTTTTCAATCCCACACTCGATCCGAAATATCGAATTATTTTGGTATTGAGAAGGATTCGGAAAGATTAAAAAATTTCTATTGATTTGAATCTTTTTCAATCCCACACGTGACCCGAAATGTGGAATTATTTTGGTATTAAGAAGGATTCAGAAAGATTCAAATATTTCAATTCATTTGAATTCTTTTCAATCCTACACTCGATCCGAAATATAGAACTATTTTGGTATTGAGAAGGATTCAAAAGAATTTGAAAATTTCTATTCATTTGTACTCTTTTTAATCTTACACTCGATCCGAAATATCGGATTATTCTGTTATTGGGAAGGATTCAGAAAGATTCAAAAATTTCAATTCATTTGAATACTTTTCAATCCTGCACTCGATCCGAAATATAGAACTATTTTGGTATTGAGAAGGATTCAAAAGATTCAAAAGTTCCAACTCATTTGAATTCTTTTCAATCCTACACTCGATCCGATATATAGAACTATTTTGGTATTGGGAAGGATTCAGAAAGATTCAAAAATGTCAATTGATTTGAATCTTTTTCAATCCCACCCGTGATCCGAAATGTGAAATTAATTAGGTATTAAGAAGGATTCAAAAAGATTCAAAAATTTCAATTCATTTGAATTCTTTGCAATCCCATACGTGACTCTAAAATTCGAGACTTTTTTGGTATTAAAAAGTATTCAGAAAGATTAAAAATATCAATTCATTTGAATCTTTGTCTATTCCTCGGAAGTTCAGAAATTCTTATATTATTTCGAGATTGAAAAGTATTAATTTTGTCCAAATGAATACTTTGGGGTATAGAAAGTATTCAAGAGGATTCCATTCTCATCTTTTTCAATACTTTTCAATGAACTTTTTTAATCAGGGATGTCCGTGCACACATTTTTTTGTTCATAATATTTTTATTATTAGATTTTCATATTTGACGAGAAATAAATATTGGCACATTTGTTTTTTATTATTTTGTATTTCTTAAAATTTTTAATTATAGATATTTTAATTACATAAGGTAAGAGTATTTTTTCATACTTATCCCTTTATAGTTACTGCAACCATGCACTTTTCTCTCAGTGTGATGCAGTTAAGAAAGTACAGACATGATTTAAGGGGGGAAATACGTGTAGATGGCCGTTTTCGAGCAGATTTTAATCAATTATTTTAAGGTATAAAAAATTAATATTATTTATTCATACTTTTGGGTTATTTTATACATATATTGAAGAGTTAAAATTTACATTTACAAGAATAAAACTTAAAAAGTAGTAAAAATATCAGCTGATACATCTCGTAGGTTGTCGTCCGACTTCGCAACTGGTGTATATCATGGAGGCCATAATTTTTATCCGAAATCAATGCAACAAAATTATGACTTTTTTTAGACATGTATTTTCTATATAAACCTCATTTTAAAGAAAAAAAAAAAAAATTTCCATTTTTTTGACGGCTGTGAAAGTAAGTCATGTTTTTTTACCTTTTTTTTGTTTATTGTTTAGTATAAAAAAATTAGTTACAATGAAAAAATTGCTACTGATTGAGGTTCATATTCAGTACAATTATGTAAAGAAATAATATACTAAATTTGAAGATGATTGGTTAAAAATTTTTCAAGCTAGAGTGTACACTAGTTCAAAAAAACTAGTTTCAAGAAAAACGCGTTTAAAAAATAAGTGATTAAAAAAGTTAAGGTGACCGTCTTTTTTTTCTCATACAATAATTTCTCGCGACATAAATTATCAGCAATAATTTCTTGTTCGATATTTTCTCAAAGGCAATATTTCTCATTGTCAAAATTTATTTGGTATTATTAATTATTATTAAAATTAATATTTATTTAATTATGAATTTTTAATGATAAAGTGATAATAAAATATTTGAGAAACTTTTAAATGATAATTTTTTGCTCTGTGAGAATTTTTTGCATGTGAGAAATTTTTGTATGAAAAATTTTTTATGAAAAATTTTTGTTTCGATAAATTGTTACCAGTAAATAAAGCCACGGTGCCAAAAGGTTAATATAAAGTCGTATTAAACGAATTGAAACAACTTACGAATTAATCAGCTATTCCAGCACCATATTGTAAGCCTTATTCAGCTTTATATGCTTTTATATATAAAAATATATACCTGGAAGTATATGAATGACTACCTACTCGATCCTAACCGACCGCTCCGTTCAGGTAATTATGTTCTCGGGCGCTGTACCGAGCGCACTTACTGAACCGCTTGTAACTTTTGAACGAATAATAATTTTGACCTGAAATTTTAACTGTATATTTTTCAATAGTTTTACAAGCGACTTATGAAAAAAAAAAATTTTGAATTTTTTCAAGCCTCTACACGTATTTCCCCCCTTAACTCAAGCTAAATAGTCGCATAGGATGAATCATTAGTAAAGCACATTCAGTGATTTCGGGCTTGAGGTATGGAAAAAAGAAGGATTTTAATTGAAAAAAACTGTGGGAATTTTTTTTTCTTAAACAAAAGAATTTGTAATTAATTTTGGGACATTTGAAGGAGATTTTATGTAGATCTCGATACTGCAAATAATTTTTTGTAGGGTTAACTGCCCAATAATTGACCGATTTTTTGTAGTGTCAGATATTTCGACTATAATCAATACAATAATTATCTTTGAAACTGAGTAAAGTTTTTATAATAGCATTGTGACATCATTTATCTTTTGATGTTTATCATGATTTTGTATTTATTCTTTATAATCAGCGTACCATGTAGAGTCCCTGTGAATAACTACTTTTGTCCATTGAATGACCGAGCGCAATCCAGTAAATGAACGACAACTTCAATTCTGACTTAAAGTTAATTTTCATAGAAACTTTGATTTTATTCGATCCATAAATTAATCATTTTATGTCGGGACAAACACTGATTTTAGTATTTTGTTAAAATTTTATTATTTTATTCGAGGAATTCTAATAATCACCGTACCAATGGAGTGAAATAGCTATTATATATTATAACAGGGGTACTGCTACCTTGGTCGTACTTTTTTAGGGCGCTACTGGAAGTATTAACGGTCTTCTAGAACCGTGTCTTAATCGATCAGGGTCGTTGTAAATTTTTATTTGTAAGAGAAGCTTGAGGAAGGATAATTTATAATTAATTTCAATTTTATTTAAAATAAGAATTTTAACCTTCATTAATTGAAGTCAATTACCTTTGACATAATCATTTAATACCTTATGAAACTATTATCCCCCAACCTTCTACAATAGTCAAATACCTTTGGCTATCACACACACACAGAGACACACACACACACACACACATACATCAGGCTAAAACCTTAAACTTAGATCACGCAGCCCCCTGGGCCCTCTACACGACTGAAATAACTATTTCACGCGGTCACTTGGACCCTATACGTGATAAAAACCTTATATTTAATTCACGCGGTCCCCTTGACCCTCTATGTGATTTTAACAACTAATTCTCCTTCACACGGACCCCTTGAGCCTCTACGTGATTACAACTTATTATTTATTTTACTATATTCCATAGTTACAATGTTTACACTCACACATTCCTTTAACAATATGAAATTCCATTTGACCTATTTCCTGGCCCCCATGGAAATAAATTATGGGTCATTCCATGTCAATTTCACGACATTGCGACGGTGACCCTGTTCGATTTTTTAAATTTTTTAATATGTTTTCATACATGCAGAAAAAAGTCTTCGGCTAAATTTTTATCTCTTTATCTCCACCCCTTCCGGAGTTGTCATGTTTGCTTAAAAAGGATATACCTTTGACTATAGTTATGATAATCTCACATCATGGCGGGTCGTTCTGTTTGATTCTTAACGCCCTTTCTGATAAAAATTCAAAATCAGAAACAAAAAATTTCGTAATGCTTTTTCGATCATTTTTAGTCAAAAAAGTAGTTTTTCGTTCAATGGGACACTTAATTTTATGCAAAAAAAATTCCAAAATTTCATGTTGAAAAACATAATTTTTAGGCCAGAACCCAAGATGGGCATCAAATATCTTCTAGTAAAAAAAATTATAAAACTGTTTTTATTCTGTAATTTTAATTTATTTTCTTTCTAAAATCACGTAATTTCTCCAAATTGTCTCAAAATATTGTCTCAGAGTAATATCAGATAAGTACTACCGATAATATTGTAGTAGGTTTGAGAGTCATAAATCTGAATAATACGATGTAATGGTTGATAAATTTAAATTTTAATTTAAAAAGATACAAAAAAAAAGTACTTAACTTATACATTTTTATGTAAAATATTATATTTCTCACTGAAAATACTCAGAAAAAAGTAATGTTATGTATTGTGAGACTATCTGAAAATATTCTGTGATCTTAGAAGAAAAATAAATCAAAATAACAAAAAAAAAATCGTTTTTTAATTTATTTTACTAGAAGTTATTTGATGCCCATCTTTGGTTATAGCTTAAAAAATTTTTTTTTCAACATAAAATTTTGGGAATTTTTTTGGAAATAATTTAAAGTGTCTCATTGAACGAAAAACTGGTTGTTTGACTAAAAATGGTTAAAAAAGCATTACAAAATTTTTTGTTTCTGATTTTGAATTTTTTTTTCAGAAAGAGCGTTTATAATCAAGCAAAATGACCTCCCTGTTACGAACTCGGCATCTTTCATCCCTTACGCATGTATATATATGTGGGTACACATATAGATATATGGATAAAAATAAATATACACAATTAGGATCATATACATATGTTAAAATCGGATAAATTTAAACCAAATGAGCATTTAAATAATTGGACAATAATTTATATATTTTAAATGGAATGAAATATATATTTAAAGCCAAATAATGTTTAAATATATATTCCAAATTAAATTAAATGTATACAAATTACTGACCAATATACGATTTATACATTTAAACGTTAAATAATAAATATCTATGTATACATATTTATATAAAGTTCGAAATAATTAAAGTTATGATAAATCTATAGTAAATAAATCAATATTCATAAGAGTAAATAAGTACACCATCTTGTAAGAAAGAGAGCATACGAGTAGGTAGAAACATTACATATGAGTGAGCGCGAATACCGTGCTGTAACCTGAGTACCGGGCGGAGTAAAACAATAGAGCAAAGCCCAGACTTACTTAATGAAAACGCCCGCAGCAAGAGTAAGCGACCAACTTACTCCTGCTGCTATCCTAATACCAAAAATCAAGAAAAGATCGTTCAGAGGGCTGTAATACCCCCAAATTTAATAGTAAATTTTTCGGAAACATCAAATTTAATAATAATTTCAGTTTTACAAATTTATACCTATGCATTTTGGAAAATATCTATAATTTTATTATTTATTAATGCAATAAATTAAACTGCCGATGGCAGTACTTTTTATTTTATTTAAATAAATAAAAATTGCTGATATGATAAATCAGATTTATTTAAATAAACAAAGATTCAGAGAAAACCTGGATCATCGATAAAATTTTTGATGAATAAACAATAACTATATGAGAGTGTTTCTGCGTCTTTTCTCATAGCCCCTACCATAGGGTCCATCTAATATTACAAAGTTGAAAAAAGTCACTGCATCCGCTAATGACGGAGAGTCAGAAAAATTCATCAGTACGCGATGTAATTTCGTTACCGTCGGGTGTAAGCCCGTTCTTGTCGGGTGTGACCCCGTTTTGTTTTTTTTATTATTTGAATTATTCAAGTTCGTTTTTGCGCTTCGTTACTGCCGGGTGTGACCCCGTTTTCGGTTTTTTTTTATAAGGTATCATTTCGGGTGTGATCCCGCTTTGCGTCCAATCATGGATTACATATATTGAAGCTCAATGAGTTTTTATCATTTCTCAAGGATATTTCATTTTTATTCAACTTTCAAAGATATTTCAATCATTCATTCAATTTTCAAGGATATTATACAAGGATATTTCAATTTCGTCATTCATTCAATTTTCAAGGATATTTCAATTTCTACGACTACAAATTTCATTTCAAGAATCTCAGTAAATTTAACCTCATCCTCCGCATTGAAATTAAAAGGGTGCAGTGATTTTTATTTATTTGTGTAGTGAAATTTATGGGCAATTAAAACAACAATAATTAAAATATATTTGTAAAAATTATAAAATTTCTGTGAATTAAAACAAGATTGTGAAATTTACATTAAAATTTTAGTTTCTTAACGCCAAAATTAAAGGTAATGTTTTGTTTGTAAACGTACGTTCTCTTTTGTTTTTTTTTTTTGTCTGTTCGGGTTCCGACGGACAGTTAAATGACAGTTATTTAAGTTATGAATGTTGAAAGTAATAACATATTATTGGATTATAATATTAAAACAAAAAAAAAACGTTTTCAACAATATATTTTTTATTTTAATAGAAAGTATATTCAAATAATCCCGGGTTGTCTAATCTCCGTAAAGAAGAGCGGACAACATGGTTGAGGGCCAACCGGGCGCGTCCCCAGGTGGCGGATAGGGGGACGGCCAGGGTGGGAAGTGGTAGCTCATGATGACCTCCAGCGGGAGGGATATGGTGGGCAGGCCACGACTACTTTGGTTAACATGTGCTACAGGAAACCCGGCAGGTGTGAAAACCAGCCCAGGGGGACCAAGGCCATGTCGCGGACCAACTTCCCAAGCCAAGGTGTAAGCGATCGTGCTGAGGGCTGAATGGCACAGGGGTACTGTGTTCCTAACGATGCACCTTGGGGCACCAGGTGCAACCCCATTGTATCTATGCACCTTCCGCTGTGCAATCAGGCTCTGCCGGCGGCAACCTTATATTTCCTGACTACTCGTGGGACCAAAAATGGAAACATCTTCAAACAAAAACTCTGGATTGGAGGCTTCGAAAGAGGACTCCGATCTTCTAAATGTCCACATGGACGTAGAGGAGGGCACGGAAGGCTCAGCTAACCCCGGGACTCCTGGAACTCCAGCGGATGGAGGAAAGAAAAAGAACCGCAGTGGAGCTGCGAAAAAGAGGGCCCGGAAAGCCAAATTGGCCGCACGGGAACAATTTTCGGGGCAAAACAGCGGGGACGCTTCTTCCCCCATCAACGTAACCTCGGTGGAGGATGGCTCTTCAGGAGCTGGTTGCTCTAAAAGGCCCAGACCTGAGGACCAAACCCCGCCAGAGGTAAAAAAAGTGATTAAACGCGGCAAGGTGACCTACAAGCCATTGTACCTTCTGGATACCCTGACGCGTTGCTGAGCCAGGAGACGGGTGATCTGATCACACAGGCGTTAGTTAAGGTGCTGGACGCTGTCCCTACAGGACAGCCCGTCCCGTGCTTTGACGGATGCCGGTGGGATCAAGGAGCTCTGTGGGTTACCTGCGCCGATGTCAAGGCCAAACAGTGGTTGCTGGGGACTGTTCCGGCTATTAAGGCTGGGGGGGGGACTCGTTCTTTAAGCTCTGGAGAATGAGAAACTCCCTAGACTTAAGAAGCTGACGGCGGTTTTCAGTTCTACTGAGGATACCAAGGTCATCCTGAACAGGCTGGCACAACAAAATCCTGGGCTCACTACTCAATTGTGGCGGGTCTGGGACCGTCGGGTGGTAGGTAAAACCGTCCACCTTGTTCTGGGTGTGCCAGCGGTCGCTGGTGGTACTCTCGGGGTGCAACTACTCTCTCCACTTCGGTCTTGGTAAGGCCCGTTTTTACGAGGCCACATCCAAGAGCGCAGCTGGGGCGAGTGGGGGTGCTTCTGGAGGGGCTGCTAGAAAGGCAACGAAGTCCACGTCCGGAGCAGTGCCTCCTGAAAAGGCAAAGGTAGGGAAGCAGAGCCAGGAGACTGAAGCGGCTGGCGCTGTTCAGGAAACTGGCACTGCTCCCATACCTCCAAAGATTGTGATCGTTCCGCCTCCACCTTCTCCAGCTGAGGAAGCTGCCGGGTCCCTTAGTGGTGGGGAAAGGGAGGGGGAACGCCACAATTCGCTTTGGACCGCGATAGTAGGGCCAATCATCAAGCCGTCTCGCCTGACAGTGAGCGGGACTTCCGATGGGGAAAAGACCATGCCTCCGGCAAGATCTGGATCCAGAGGAAGGCCCACAAAGGCGAAGGCCGTTGCCAAAGAGGGCCTGTCAGGGACTAAGCAGAGTAAGCAAGCTACCCTCGCTCAGGCCCTGGCGGGAACCCTCCAGTTGTCCGGCACACCGAAAGAGGTGATAGCCGAGACCAATCAGAAGGAAGACGATGGGCACTAAACTGTCCCCTTCCTTCTTCAACCTACCAACCCCCACCCTCCCCCTCCTATTTCCTATTTCCTTTCCCATAATAAAAGCGATAAGACAACCAGTGCTGCAGATTCTGTAACTGCAGGACAGACTAGTTTTTCGCAAATAAACTTGCACCACTGCGAAGCGGCCTCTACATTACTTAGTAGAGACCTGGCGGTGTTGCAGACAGATGTATCCCTAATCCAAGAACTTCGGGTATACAAGGGCCAGGTCTTAGGGATAGACAGGAGAAATGGCTGTTTGATCCATGGTGACGCGGAGCTGGGGCCTAGAGCCTGTATCTTTATCAATAAGATACACACAGCGCTCAAGTTGCACCAACTCTGCACCAGGGATCTAGCCGTTGCTTCCATGATAATCTCCATAGAGGGGACTAGGACGGAGCTGATCGTCGACTCTGCCTATTTTCCATATGAAGATGCCAATGTACCTACCACGGAGGTCACTGACTTGGTAGAATACTGCAGATCCAAAGGGCTACCACTCCTGATAGGCTGAGATGCAAATGCACACCATACGGTTTGGGGTAGCTCGGACATAAATGAAAGAGGCTCAACACTACTATAGTACCTTTCCACCACTTGCCTAGAGATCCTAAATGTGGGATCTAGGCCCACTTTCGTTACCTCTCGGAGGCAGGAAGTGATTGATATAACGCTGGGCTTTAATAAGATTGCACAGTCTGTCACGAATTGGCGGGTGAGCGAAGAAGATTCTCTTTCTGATCACCGTCGAATTCACTTTGTGTTGGAAGGCAGCAGGAACGGCAGGACTGGGGGCACATACAGGAACCCTAAGGCCACGGACTGGCTCATCTATAAGAAAGAGCTAGTAAGTAGGCTGGGGGAGCCTTGCGGGACCCTAAGAACGGCCGGTAAGATTGAGCAGGCGATCGAGCATTTGCAAACGGCCATTGTTCAGTCCTATGAAATTGCATGTCCTTTGAAAACTAGGAAATGTAGCAAGCGGGTGACATGGTGGAATGCAGAGCTGAGCAGGCTCCGTTCCTGGTCCAGGAAGCTACTTAACAAAGCGTTAAAAACGAAATCAGACCAAAACTGGGCTGAGTATAAAGCAGCCCAGGTTCAATACAAGAAGTGTATTAAGGTCTCCAAAGCTGAGGCCTGGGGAAAGTTCTGTGGGGAGATTAAGGATCTACCATTGGTGGTCCGTCTCCGTAAGATCTTCACTTCGGGCCCTACAGTTGAGCTAGGTGGTCTGACTCTCCCGGATGGGAGGGCAACAGTAAACCACGGAGAAATACTCGCTCATCTCTTTGAAGTACACTTCCCTGGCTCGGAATTGACGGGACAAGAGGGAAATCAAAGAGAGGAGAGAAACTTCACAGTTACCAGACATGGTGACTGGAGGACTGCTGCAAGGGTGATAACGCCTAGCAGAATTGAATGGGCAATTGGCAATTTTGAGAAGTACAAAAGCCCAGGGGTGGATGGGATTTTTCCGGCTCTCCGACAAGAGGGTGAAGAATCACTTCGCAAACACCTCCTACAAATTTTTAGGGCTTGTCTGGCCCTAAGTTATGTGCTCGAGGCATGGCGTGAGGTCAGGGTAGTCTTTATACCAAACCCTGGGAAAAGTTGCTATGACCTGGCGAAATCCTTCAGGCCTATTAGTCTGACTTCCTTCCTTTTAAAAACCCTGGAAAGGATGGTAGACAGACACATAAGGGACGAAGCGCTGAGTCGAATACCAGTGCATCATTCACAACATGCATACCAGGCTGGTAAATCCGTTGAAACGGCTCTATATAAAGTAGTTAGCTTCGTCGAGAGGGCCTTCCGGCAGAGGGAATCAGTTCTGGGAGTATTCATTGATATTGAAAGGGCGTTTGATAATACACCCTTCGAAGCCATCTGCGAAACAGCGGAACACTTTGGGATAGAGGAATCTATCACAGAATGGGCCCACAATATGCTTCGCTCGAGAATAGTGACAACCGAACTTAGTGATACTAAGGTACGGGCCCGTGTTAGAAGAGGCTATCCGCAAGGAGGCGTGATCTCTCCTTTCATGTGGCTATTAGTCATTAACGAGCTCCTAGTACGGCTGGAGAAGCTAGGAGTACACGCAGTGGGCTACGCGGATAACGTTGCTTTGATGATCAGAGTTAGTAGCCCAGTCGAGATAAGATGGAGGATGCAAAGCGCACTCGATCTTGTAGAGAATTGGTGCACCGACAAATCTCTGAAGGTTAACCCTAACAAGACAGAGATTGGTCTTCATCAAAAAGAGGAAGCATAAGTTAAATGTGCCTTCAATTTTCGACACTGAGCTGAAGTTTTAAACAGAGGTACGCTACCTTGGAGTAACTCTGGACAATAAGCTCACGTGGAGAAGCCATATAGGGAAACAAGCTCAAAAAGCCACTGCCACTTTTTGGGCCTGTAGAAGGATATTTGGCACAACGTGGGGTCTAAAACCAAAACTAGTTAAGTAGATTTACACGGCTATTTTGATACCCCAGTTAACCTTTGCCTCTGTCATTTGGTGACCCGCAATACGAAGGGACGTCAACATCAAGGCTTTAAATAAGGTCTACCGACTTGCTTTGCTAGGCATAACAGGAGCGTTTAAAACAACTCCTACCCTAGCTATGGGGGCAGTTTTATTTCTTTTCTTTTTTTTTTTGGCACTCAGAGTACTCTGATTTAACAAAACCATTTCATAGGATTGAAAAGGATTAATTTCTTATATTTATTTTTAAGGTAGTAGTCGGGTAACTCAGGTCGTTTTTCATGATTTTTTTAAGGGTCTTTTTTAACTTCCCGCTGAGAAAATCGACGATTTTCAAAAAATTCGGGAAGTTATTGGTTTCACCCCGATTTTCAAAAATCGGGTTTTCATCATATGTCAACATTTGAAGGTGCAAGGACGCTATTCAGACATTTTCCGAGCGATGTCTGTATGGGTCTTTCATAATATAAAATTTCATGAATTGTAAAAATATATTTAATAAAATATAGTCATTTATTTATTTATTTCAAAGCTTATCGAAAGGGACTATACCCTTACAGCCATCATGATATAATTTTACAAATGCCATTGCACTTATATTACGTATAACAATAACATTCACGTAATAGATATAGCTAACAGTTTATCAGGAAGTACACAAATTATAATACACTGGTCACAGAAATTAAGGGATAGAAAAAAAATCCCAAATTTTTAGGTGATTTTCAACATGCTGTAACTCGGTGAAAAATGGTCGTATAAGAAAATCGAAAAAAGCAAATTGTAGCCTCAAGTTTCTAGTTTTCAGATCTGGACCTCGAAATTTTTTATCATGTACGGTTCCGGAGTAATCATGAGAAAACCAACGAAAAAAAAATTTTCAAAATTTTTGCTGGTCATTCAATACCTCTATGGGCGACAATAAATTTTTTTGAATAATCCGACTGTCTGACTTTTCTAGGAAATTTAATGCCCTTAAATTTGGTGGCCTGAAAAGTCCCTACGACGATTTGGCGCTGAGTTATCATTGATCAAAGCAAAAAAGTCCATTTTGGCTTTGATAATCAATAACTCCGGATGTATTAGTCGTACAGAGAATGGAAGCTGGGTTTTGGAAACTGGAAAACATTCTCTATAAGGAAAAATAAGTGGCATTTGATAGAAAAATTTTTTTTAAAGCGATATTGTTTAGTAAAAAAAAGGTCGAAATTCACAAATTTAAGGATATTCGGAAATCTTGCTATAACTTTGGATATAACAGATGAACAAAGGATATCTTCGTCTTTTTTTTCACCTCAAAGTGTCCTGAAAAAACCCTAAAAATTTTAAATCGCTGCGATTTTTCTTTCTTAGTGCCCCGAAGCTTTAAATTTATCGATTTTGTCAAAAATCACCATAATTGGTAGTTTCTCAGTTTTTGTTCATTTTTTCGATTTGAAAATGATTTTTTTACCGATAATCTTCATTTCTTCGATCAAAAAGATCGATTATCGAAAGAAATTGAAAAATAAAAATTTTTTTTTTAATTTTTTTTTTTTCAAAAATTTTTTTGAATAAATAATTTTTTTTTTGTTGAATCTGCAATGATTCATCATTGGCAAAAAAAATTCTTAAAATTTTTTTTACCGCTGTAACTGCATCTGCTTTAAATGTTAACTTAACAAACATACGCTTTGGGTAACTCTAATGCCGGCGGTAAAAAAAAATTTAGGAATTATTCTTGACAATGATAATCCATTGCAGATACAACAAAAAAAAAATTTTTTTTTTAAATTTTTGAAAAAAAAAATTTTGAAAAAAAAAAAAATTCTTTCAAAATTTGTTTTTTTTTCAATTTTTTTCGATAATCGATCTTTTTGATCGAAGAAATGAAGATTATCGGTAAAAAAATCATTTTCAAATCGAAAAAATGAACAAAAACTGAGAAACTACCAATTATGGTGATTTTTGACAAAATCGATAAATTTAAAGCTTCGGGGCACTAAGAAAGAAAAATCGCAGCGATTTAAAATTTTTAGGGTTTTTTCAGGACACTTTGAGGTGAAAAAAAAGACGAAGATATCCTTTGTTCATCTGTTATATCCAAAGTTATAGCAAGATTTCCGAATATCCTTAAATTTGTGAATTTCGACCTTTTTTTTACTAAACAATATCGCTTTAAAAAAAATTTTTCTATCAAATGCCACTTATTTTTCCTTATAGAGAATGTTTTCCAGTTTCCAAAACCCAGCTTCCATTCTCTGTACGACTAATACATCCGGAGTTATTGATTATCAAAGCCAAAATGGACTTTTTTGCTTTGATCAATGATAACTCAGCGCCAAATCGTCGTAGGGACTTTTCAGGCCACCAAATTTAAGGGCATTAAATTTCCTAGAAAAGTCAGACAGTCGGATTATTCAAAAAAATTTATTGTCGCCCATAGAGGTATTGAATGACCAGCAAAAATTTTGAAAATTTTTTTTTCGTTGGTTTTCTCATGATTACTCCGGAACCGTACATGATAAAAAATTTCGAGGTCCAGATCTGAAAACTAGAAACTTGAGGCTACAATTTGCTTTTTTCGATTTTCTTATACGACCATTTTTCACCGAGTTACAGCATGTTGAAAATCACCTAAAAATTTGGGATTTTTTTTCTATCCCTTAATTTCTGTGACCAGTGTATTTCGTTCACTGTACGTATCCTCGGGCTTTTTACGGAATATTTGACCAGCTTATGGATATCTCTCATTTTCCTTAGCATGAGAATATATACTCTGTCTTGATTACAATCTTCGAGTCTCTCAAAAATTGGTTGCAGTAATTCAGTCCTGAGCCTATCATGTGCCGGACATTCAAAGAGGAAGTGATGAAACGTGTCATTAACCACCATTGTGCAATTTCGACAATTTGCTTTAGGGTAAAATTTTTCCGTGCCGCCTTCATTTGATAGATTATTCAAGTATTGGTTGGCTGACCTCAGTTGAGTGATTACTCTTTTAAACAGGATAGATGTATTATCGCTTAGTTTGATTGATGGTTTATCAAATATTGTATGCGGGAGATGAGTTTGTACGGCTCTTGATTCATGCCTCCTGCTTAAATCCTCGAATTTCGGATTGTTTTCATACTTTTTAAATACACTACCCATGTGACCATACCATTTCGTTGGATCCCAGTACCCCCAGAGCTGCGTCGCCTCCACTTTATTTAGGAAATTTTTGAAGCTTGCCATCCAGTTATATTTTTCTTCACCGATTTTTCCTCTGGGATCTGCGGCCAATTCATATTGCTTCCGCAGGCATATCTTTGGCAAACTGTTCTCCTTCATTTCTAATATTCTTGTTATAAATTTCCAAACCATCTTCATGGCTTTGACATTTAATTTATTTAGTCCCAGCTCCAGTCTAATTGCGTAGCCAGGTGTATTTTTTGTTAACTTTAGAAGTTTCTTAAAGTGATTCATCTGCACTGAGTCCAACTCGTCAACGTCTTTAAGAGCCCAGATCGGGCAAACATACAATAAGGTGGAGGTCATTATAGAATCAAAGAGTTTGAGGCTCGCCTTCCATGAATTGTGCTTCGCTGCTGACTCAAGAGAGATTACCGCACCGGATGCTAGATTGACCCTTCTGACCGCGTAATCAACTGCTTTGCGTCCCACCATCATTGGTGTAATTATTGTGCCAAGGTATTTGTAATCGTTAACGACTTCTAGAGGCTCGTATCTGTATATAAAACTGTCAGCCTCCTTTCTCTTAATTCTACCGCCAGCCCTAAATACCATGACCTTTGACTTTGAGGTATTGACTGCAAGACCGCTTTCTTTACAGTAATCCTGCAATACTTTATGCATAGCTCTTAAGTCTTTGGCGTCCTTGGCCAGTATGAGTATGTCATCTGCATATAAGAGCAATAGAATGTCGGTTAAGCTATTTATGGTCAACCCCGAGAGATTCCTACTTCGGAAGAACTCTGCTATGTCTGCTATGTATAAGATGAAGAGAAGGGGGCTTAAACTATCGCCGTGGATGACACCCTCAGAGACATCGAATTTGCAGGTGGACGGTGAGCCTTGCTTGACTTTGATAGTGGCAGATTCGTATAGACTTTTTATTATATGGATGATTTTTGAGCTAACTCCAATTGAGTACAGTTTGGAACAGAGCTTAGCATGTGGCACTGTATCAAAGGCTCGCTTGAAGTCAATAAAAGCTGCATAAGCTTTCCCCTGTTTTAGCCTGAGTCTCAGGTGAACCACTGATTTCAGCACATATATTGCGTCCAGGCATCCTTTTTTTTCAGTGAAGCCCAGTTGATTTTCCGGGATTTTACCTGACTTCCGAGCCCACTCGGCTAGTCTTTTTCTTAAAATTTCTGTAAACGATTTTGTTAAGCAATTAATAAGCGCAATCCCTCTGTAGTTACCTGGTTCCTGTCGATCTCCAGCCTTGTGTATCATTTTAAAGATTACTTCACCCCAGTCAGTTGGAGTTCTTCCTTCCTCAAGTATTCAATTAAACAAAGTAAGCAAACAAGTCTTCCAGTTAGTGGGTAGATTCTTGTAGAAGTCATTCAGGATGTCATCGTGTCCTGGCGCTATCCCGGTCTTACATTTGTTCAGGCACTCGAGGAGTTTGTCGATCAAAGTTTCACGATCCAGTTCCTCAACAGCTCTAGTCGGTATCCGTGCAGAATGGATATCAGTTTTAGGATATAGCTCTCTTAAGAACTTTCCCCAATCCTCGCTATGTGGCTCCAATCCTTGTTTTTTATGATGTTTGCATCTTCTGACCGCAGCCCAGAAATCTTTACTATTCCTAACATTACTAAAATCTTTTTGTAGCATTTCACCGTACTCATCTTTTTTGAGTTTTATTGTTTGGAGATAATTTTTCTTCATTTCAAAATACTTTTCCCTGTCTGTATTATTGAAATTTGATTTAAAACACTTTTTTAGCACTTCATTAACCATTTTTTTTTGCCGTCACACAGTCTGAGTCAAACCGCGGTTTATTCTTCTTCGTATTTGTATTATGAGAGATTGTTTTGCTCATATTAGAATAGTTGGCCACTTCTTTGATACTATTTTTTAGGATGAGATTTTGCGCATCAATTAATTAATGTAACGGGACCTAAGTCCACCTCCGCTGACCGGAAGCCGATACCTCGCCCTTTTGGGCATACTTGAGTTGCGTGTAGTCCCCATTTTTAACACTACCATATATTATAAAAGCGGAATGTGAGCATATGCTCACATTAACTTACCCATTAGGCATGCATTGCATGTGGGTGTCTCACCAACAACCACCACGAGACCGACCGCATTTGGACCCATACACTCCTCCCATCTCTGGTCGAAGCGGGGCTTGGAATGGATCCCCCATGGTACCAGACTTCAGCTCTGGTGAACTGCTTGCTTAGGTTTAGTGGTGGGGTGCGCAAGTTCTTCCCCAACCCATAAGGGCTACCTCCACTTAGGAATATAATCACCAAGATTTCGAACACGCCATTATAAACACTTGCTCTCATCCATCACTTAGTGATCTCTAATCTGCGAGCTTTTTGTGGCCGCCATGATGTTTTAAGGCACAAAATGGCGGGGGTTACCCACTCGCCAATTTTTTTTTGCGCATCAATGTCTGCGTTTTTGTGGAATCTATCATTTTCTGTCGCAGCCAGATATAGTATGTAGGAGTCCTTATTCTCTGGATTCCATTTCAGCCGTGTGCAATGAGATTCTCTGTGCATCTTTTCCTGTTTCCTAGTAACCTCCGTTTCATTTTTAATTTCAACTATCACTGGAAAGTGGTCCGATGCAGTATATTGGGTAATTACTTTTAAATCAGTAATACGAGAGACCGCTTCATTGTTAGCCCAGACAAGATCGATAAGACTTGATCCGCTTTTGCTCACATAAGTTTTCTTAGCCGGATAATCGCAAAGAGTACGTCCATTAAGGGGGTATTCTGGTCTAGAGGCATGAATTTTAGGTAATTTTTGAAGTGCTGTAAAAAAAAAGCAAGCAATATTTTAACAATCAATTTTTTTATTTATTATTTATTCACATGAGAAGCATACAAAAAAAAATTAAAAAGTAAAAAAAATTCAAAATTCAGTTAATTATCAGCTGATGAAGTGGGGAGTCTCAAAAATTTGGTGCTTGACCATACCCACGATCTTAACTCTCCTAGCAATCTGAAACCAAAAAATAAGGAAGATTATTAATCTGTAATAATGTCGCAATGGCCGGAACTACGGAAAAGTTGGAAAAAAATTTTTTGACAAAATGGCGACTGCCTAATGAAAAAAAAAATTTTTGTACCACTTTTTTGGACATTCTTCGATTTTTTAAAAATATTAAAAATCAAAATTTGGGGATGGCCGTAGTTCCGACTATAGACAAGTCCCTAAAGAAGACTCTCTTAAAATTTCAAGTAAATCGGTTCGGTAGAACCTGAGAAATCATGGGTATCAGATTCAAAAAGACAGTTCTGAGAAAAACGCGTTTAAAGTTTCAAGTAAAATTTTTGCAGGTTAAGTCATAAAATTATATTTTTAACTTACATTTATTCAATCTGCCATTCCTGCTGCATACATCGGACCTTCCTCGTTATATATATATATATAGGAACAAAAGGGCTTATTAAGAAATATAGATTCAGGTAGTCGGAGAATCCATTATGTCTTTTGTTCGATTAGTTGCAGCCCAACTGGTTTGGATGCCAGCTCAGCAAAATACTTATTTCTCCGAAAATAATTTGAATTTTGAAAAATCCTCTCGTAGACATATTCTTAAATAGTTAAACTATAAAAACATGAAAAAAACAAAAAATCGTTTTTTTTTTTTTTCTAGACCAGAATACCCCCTTAATCAGTGCAAAGCCGTGCTGTAACATGAAATTTTTTAGTTGAACACCTCTAGGATTGACAAAAGTGTCGAATGATTCCCTTTTAGCGTAAAGATTTGTCTCAAAAAAAAAAAAAAAAAAAGAAAAAAGAACTCAGGCGGTACATCATCATCTAGTCCAACCCTGGCGTTGGCGTCGCCTCCTATAAGAATAGGAACATCATCATGTTGCAGTTGTATCTCCTCTAGTTCCCATTTAAGCCGGCTAAAAACATTGTCTGTATCTAAAGCTAGCTTGAGGTATAAAGATATTATTATAATAGGTTCAGAGAGGTTCAGTTTGACATTTATCCACCACGGTTTTACTGAGATGATTTGTGTTTCTAGATTACTTTCTGCTATTGTAGCGAAACCTCCGCTTGCTTTCCCATTTTTAAAATCTCTCATTGCTCTTGCCCAAATGATTTTGTATTTCTCTAAGTAGCTGGGTATAGAAACAAGTATAGTATTGAGCCAGGTCTCACAGATGCAATAGATATCAGCTGGCGTTGCGTGAAAACAATCCGGCAATTTATTAAAACCGTTAGCGTTAAAAGAACATATTTTAAAATGTGTACTTTCCTGACTTGTTTCTAGTTTTTTGAAATGGCGGTCGTATTATGCGCTTTGGAGCCACCCAGTCCGGTCTTCCTTGGCCACTTATGGTTCCCCTCGTAAGGATGCATGCTAGTCGAGTTTAGGTCTCGGTTATCTTTGTTGTTATTTTGTTGGTTATTATTACATTTGTTCCCTGTTGCTGTCGGTAACATTTCTTTTGCATCAATGTCCCAACAAAATGGTGTATCATTAATATAAACTTTCCCATGTCTTATCATAACTGTCTTACCTTGATCTTTCATACTTTTTGCATGCTCTCTATTTTTTTATAATATCATCTTTTCTTTGGTCGTGAGCTGAGAATCTATGTATATATCTTTTGTGCTTTCCTTATTCGATAGCTGGTACTTCATCTTTGATACATTGTTTTTATTTTCCAACGAATCCATTTTTGCCACTAAGATGAGTGGTTCTTTTTTAACTATTGTAAGTTCTAAAATCCCCGCCTCTATTCCAAGACTTGTTTGGAAGAAGTTGGAGAGATCGTTCTTGATGTTCTCCGTAGAGGGTAAGAACCCTCTTATGAAGAGATAATTTCTAATTAACTCTTTTTCCTGCCACTCCAGTTTTCTTCTAGACTCTGAAGTTCATCCTTGAGTTGTGATAGTGATTGATCCTGATTGGAGGCCAAATCTTGGAGATTCTTCTCCATATTCTCATGAAATTATTGGTTTTCCTGTCTCATATTAGTTAGCAACGTGTTTAGCCAGGTTATTTCAGAGGGTATCCCTTCGTTGGTTGGAGTCATCATCTTGTCAGTTGATTTTATTTTCTTACTTGTGTTGAATGGATACTTGATAGGGTCGTGTGAAGTTTCACAGGTTTTCCGTTTCCTATCAACCGCCAGAAGATCAGCTAACGTCGTTTGTTGAGTAGGAGTTTTATTGGTGAATGCTTTCAGAGACTCGCAGTTTGTTGGCCTACTTCTTTTGCTTTTATCTTTCACAACAGAATCACTACTGCACCGCGGTTCCACCGTTTTCAGTGTATTACTTCTAACATTTGCCTTCAGAGCAATTTATCTTATTATATAATCTCGTTGTTGAGTTATGCTGTATAATGAGTAGCGTATTTTAGGTCAAACTAACCTCAAATTTTAAAACTCTTTTTGTTGATCAAAAACTTATCAGATGAGTGAAATTTGAATTTCTCCTAATTCCACGTTAAGAAGATGGAATTTTTTGCTATAATAAATTTCAACTTTCCTTTTGTATCAATTCTTAGTTTTTAAGTATTTTCAAAATTATTAATACGCTACACCCGAACACACACACACACACACACACACACACACACACACACACACACACACACACACACACACACACACACACACACACACACACACACACACACACATATCGCTCTGAAAATGTCAGAATAGCATCCTAGCACTTTCAAATGTCGACATATGATGAAAACCCGGTTTTTGAAAATCGGGATGAAACCAATAACTCCCCGAATTTTTTGAAAATCGTCGATTTTCTCAGCAGGAAGTTAAAAAATGCCTGGCTAAGTGTGATTTTAGAAACAGTCATTTAATTTAAATTTATAATGTATTATAAAATAATTTAATACATCATGTTTTAATATATTTAGATTCACAAATAATTATTTATCAATAATAGTATTTTGTATGTGTGTGTGTGTGTGTGGATGTAAACCTCTCATATATTTTTCATGAATGAACTGATTTAGATGGTTCTTGCGGCATTCGAAAGATTCCTTCTGAACTTAGATTTCCAGAAAATTTTAGATCATTTAGTCAAATAGACTCTGAAATATTTAAGAAATACGAAAAAAAAAAATTTTTTTTTTCTTTTTTTTTGATATTTTGAAAACTGTCGGATCGGTCAATTTCAAAATCTTATCAGCTCTAGAAATTGATAAAAGCTTTCGATTGCCGCCAAGAACGTCTCAATCGGATAATCTGTTCGAAAGATCTCCTCGACGAAAGACGTAGTGGAAAACGGTTTTTTGCGAATATCGTCGTAATGACTGAACCAATCATTCACAAAATTTTATCAGCTCTAGAACTCAATGAAATGCGCTGATTGCTACCTCAAACGTCTTAATCGGATAATCCGTTCAAGAGAAATCGTCGACGGAATAATAAATGTAAAATCGATATCTGCTTTTTTCATTGAATAACATCATAATTACTGAACAAAATTACTCAAAACTAATATATTGTAGTAACTGGTATCTTCTAAATTAATATAACTTATTCACTCCAATAATAACACACTTATATTAGAAATAACAACACCACACTTAACAGCAGCAAAAGAAAGGCAATCAAAGATATATTTTATTGAAATAATGTTTGCTGTTTAGTTGTCAATATATGACTGACTGACTTTAGTCGCGCATCTATAAAACAAGAGAAGAAGGCATTTGTTTTCTAGCTATTCAAATATTTTAAAGATCAGTTTCACATTCGTTACACTACCCTCTTCTCAATAAATTATCGTCCCAATATAATTTGTGTTGGAAGAATCGAACTTAATTGAAATTAAAACCATTTGCAATCTTCGTTCGATTCCGCTATGGTCCCAACACAGCCTATCTATCATCCTACAGGGAAAAAACACCATAGCCAAAAACAACCCTGTAGTCTAACGCAAAGATAATAAAAAAATGAAAAAATCGTCTATAGTTTAATTGAGCTAAGAATTGATAATAAAAAAATAAAATATTCTGCTAAAAAGTTAATCGATACGTGTGACTCTATTTTCCTATTCAGCGAATCAAATAAATAAAATTTAAAAATGTAACCCTTCTCTTGATTGAATGGACCTTCAATGGGTATGGGATGGGAACAGGAACTCCTTCCTCTCCTCCTTAAAGGACTAGGAATGGACTCCTTCTCTCCTTCCTCAATGAAATTGGAAATATTATCTGCACATACTAAAGAACAAAACAAGTATCTCCAACATTTTATTAAATTTTATAGCTAAACATATTTCATCGTTACATCCTATTATTTATCAGTTGTTAATTATAAACTTTCATTATCGTGATCAATTCAATAATTTCGATCTTAAATGCTTAATGTTCTGCCGTTCGATTCATCCAGACCATTGTCCGATATGTCATCTATAGCTAACATATCAATGAAACTGAATAACACACGCTGCAACGAATTTCATTTTTCTCCCTAAAAGCTCCTCGGAAACTCTCCAGGGCATCCATCTGTAATATATTTTGGATAGGTCACGTTAATTATAATAGTTAATTGAAAACTTGTTACACAATATAAATAATCTTTTATTTAACAAAACACAATTACAAGTTTCCGAATTCAAGCGTTCACAGATAACGTTCAAACCGCAATGATCTCACGAACGCTGACTTACATTAAGGCGCGTTTACTCGCTACTTATCTGCCCTCTAGTGTGTAAATACTACATTCCTCCCTTTTACATAAAAACTAATTTTAAATCATCTATTTCGCTTAAACGACGTAATATAATAATTAATTCAGATTATATATTCATCCTACGTGGAGCTTTACGCACTCGAGTTGACCTTCGTACAGGTGCCGCCCTTTGCATTGCTTGCACCGTTAATCCTGAATCGTCCACTCCTTGACTACATCTCGCTATTTGATCACAATGTCTTTTCTCGGTACCCCGGCTTGTCTTCACCGTATAAGTCACTGGACTGAGCTTAGTCTCAATTGTTGCAGGTTCCTATGAATCCGATCTATAATTCTTGATCATGACTTTTGACCCAACTGGGAAATCAATCTTTCGACTTCCCGAAAAGTGATTCGCTTGCCTTACTTGATTTGTTTCCACTGTATGTCGTACGTCCGGTCTAATTAAGTCTAACCGCGTACGAAATTTGCGTCCTATCTGCAGCTCTGCAGGGCTAACCCCCGTTGTACTGTGTGGTGTAGCTCGGGTATAAAACAAATACTTTTGTACAGCGTCATCTTTATCATAGCCAGCCTTTCGGAGAACCTTGAACTTCTTCTTAAATGATCGCACGGCATTTTCGGCGGCTCCATTTGACGCCGGATGGTACGGAGCTGTCTTAATGTAAGTTATGCCATACCTTCTTAAACACTGTGCAAACTTACTTGCTATAAACGTTGGCCCATTATCTAAGACTAATTTCTGTGGAAGTCCCAAGCTGCAAAATACTCGTCCAAGACTTTAATCGTCGCCTTGGCTGTGATGTCCTTCATTGCTCTTATTTCTACCCACTTCGAATGCGCGTCTACTATAACTACGTACATTTGAGACTCTAATGGTCCTAAAAAATCAATATGAAGCCTATGGTTAGGTTCCTCAGGCCAGTTCCAACAGTGTCATTGAGCCCTCGAAGGGCTATCTGCAGCTTCCAAACACAACTGACATGACTGGGATAACTCTTCAATCTCAGCATCTATATTGGGCCACCACATGTAAGATCTAGCCATAGCCTTCATTCTTACAATTCCTACATGTGCGCTATGCAGTTCTTCCAGCAAGTACTTTCTCAACGACTTGGGCACTACCATTCGGTGTCCCCACATCAAGGACTCATTTTCTAGACATAACTCACGCGCTTGATTTTTAAAAGGTTCTAACTCTTTCTCTACCTTTGTTTTCCATCCTGTTCTCACGGATTCTAAAACCTGTTTCAATACATGATCTCTTTTTGTTTCATCAGCCAATACCCTTACATCAATCGTACCAACATCATCCAATACATAGTTCAAATACGTATATTTACATAACTCTTCCTCTTCAAGCCCCGACATTCCAAACTCGTGCTTTTCGTTATTTACACATCTTGATAGAAAATCTGCCGTCTTGTTGTCAACCCCTTTAATAAATTTAATTGTAAAATCATAACCCGATAGCACTACAGCCCATCTTTGCAATCTACTAGCCGCCATTACTGGTATCCCTTTTTTAGGACCAAAAATATATATAAGTGGCTTATGGTCCGTTTCTAACTCAAAATACCTTCCGTACAAATACTGATGGAAAGTCTTACCTGCAAAGACAATCACCAATGCTTCCTTGTCTAATTGAGAATATCCTCGTTCGGCCTTTGATAAAACTCGCGAAGCAAAAGCGATCGGTCTTTCAGTTTTATCTTTTTGTACGTGTACTATGACTGCTCCAACTCGAAATGGTGAAGCATCGCATGTCACTTTAACCGGCAAAGATGGGTTGTATTGCATCAATACTTGATGTGAGCCCAGACATGCCTTCACACGATCAAATGATACTTGATGCTCTTTCTTCCATACCCATAATCCCTCTTTTCTCAACAATCGATACAGCGGTTCGGCAATACTCGCATAATTCCGAATGAATTTAATATAGTAGTTAACCATCCCCAAAAACGATCGCGCTTCTTTCTGATTTCTCGGAACCGGAATTGATGCAATTGCGTCCGTTTTGGCCTTCGAAATACTAACTCCCTGCTTGCTTAACACGTAACCCAGGAAATCAATTTGTGATTTAAAAAGCTGAAATTTTTCAATCCTCACTGTTAACCCATACTTTTTTAATCTATCCAATACTCGCCTTAAACGTTCTTCATGCAATCTCCTATTTGGTGCCCTAACTACGATATCATCAAAAAAACATACCACTCCCTCAATTCCCTTTAATATCTCTTCAAGTTCTGCTTGAAAGATACCTGGAGCTGATGTTACTCCTGCGCATAAACAATTAACCCCAAACAACCCAAGATGAGTGGCTATTACTACTAATTGTTTTGATTCTTCATCTAGCTCTAATTGCAAATATGCGTTTGATAAATCAAGTTTTGAGTACCACTCATCCTTCTCTCCCGATGCCAAGAGATCTTGCACTCTTGGTATCGGATGTTTATTTTTCTTTAAACAAGGATTTAAAGTAATTTTATAATCTCCGCATATACGTATCTGCCCGTTACTCTTTACAATCGGAACTATAGGAGTTGCCCAATCGCTGTCATCAACCGGAAATAATATTCCGTCATCCACTAACCGCTTGATTTCTTTTTCAACTTTACTTTTCAACGCATAAGGCAGAGGTCTTGGCTTACAACAAACAGGTTTAGCGTTTTCTTTTAATTCTAATTTAATTTTTTTTTTTGTTATATCTTCCCAATTTTTCCGAAAAACCTCCTTATATTCCTGCATTAACTTTGTACTACTTACTTCCTCCCCAACAAATTTAATTCTTTCCGCCAAGTTTGGAATGTCGCACAGCTTGATGAGTCCAAGTTCACAAATCCAGTCACGACCAACTATTGCATTACTTTTTCCTTTGAACACGTACAATTCCAATTTCCATACTTTCATTTTGTGCTTTACATTTACATTAATAACACCCAACGGTTTCATCACATCGCCTTGATACGACCTGAAAATACGATTAGTTGACAAAACATCTACTTCTTTAAAATAATTTTCATACACACATTCTGAAATCGCTGATACAGGCGATCCTGTATTCAACTCAAACTATTTTGTTATTATTAACGTTTAAGCTTATTCGCAAACTATCATTTCCTTCTTTGTTAATCTTATCTCCTATATTATTATTAACTTTATTTACATGAAATAATTCCTCAAATTCTTTGGATAAATCCAATTCACCAATATAATTTTGTCTATTATTGTTTCTAAATCTTTTATCATTGTCTTTCATTTCATTGTAATCCCTATCGTTTTTATTTTTATTTTTACGCTTACACATACTCGCTAAATGACCCTTAGACTTACATATATTACAGCTATACTCTTTATACCTACATTGGTACGCCTTATGGTTACCTTTACCACAACAATAACATTTATTATTCGCTTGCCAAGTTCTTCCGCTCTGCTGTTGAACAAAGTTTATCCCCGATGACTCATCTTTTATTGACACTGCCCCTTCCATCCGTATCACGTCCTTTGCTGCCGATTCCAACGCCATTGCCAACTCTACCGTTCTCTTGTATGTTAAATTAGGTTCACCCAGGAGCCTTTTTTTCATCGCCATACTTTGTAAACCCCAAACGAACTGATCCCTGATATTTGTCTCCAAATTTTCTCCAAACCCACACTGCATTGAAAGTTTCTTCAACACCGCCAAATACGTCTTAATGTCTTGATTCTCTTGTTGTCTGCACTCTTTAAACTTATAACGCTCCGTAATTACACTCGGTGCTGGTTGAAGATGATTCTTCGAAATTGCTTGTAACTCTGTAAGTGTCTTTTGTGACGGTGTCAATGGCGTACATAAATTTCGCAATAATTCATACGCTTGCGGTCCCAATAACGTGATAAATAAGGATATTTTATTTAACTCTTTAATATTGTTAATTATTGAATAATGTTCAAACCGCTCCGTCCAAGCCGTCCAGTCATCTGTGAGATCAAATTCTTTTAACGAACCTATTCCACTAACTACAACCGTCTGCTCTCCTATACCACTTTGCTGCCGCCTCAACTTATTGAACTCTTTTTGCTGCGCCACAAATCTTGCTTGGTCTTCTTCAAATTTTCTTATTACCTCCTGATTTTCCATTAACTGCTGATTAAATTCCTGCTGCTTCATCATTATCTTCTGCCGTTCATTTTCCAGAATTTTCTTTTGTTCTTCTATCAACTCCCATTCTCTTTTAGTATCCGGCATTTTAATTACTTGTCTTGAATTTTTTTTTTATCCTCGTCGCCAAAATGTAATATATTTTGGATAGGTCACGTTAATTATAATAGTTAATTGAAAACTTGTTACACAATATAAATAATCTTTTATTTAACAAAACACAATTACAAGTTTCCGAATTCAAGCGTTCACAGATAACGTTCAAACCGCAATGATCTCACGAACGCTGACTTACATTAAGGCGCGTTTACTCGCTACTTATCTGCCCTCTAGTGTGTAAATACTACACCATCTATCTCTCAGAAGTCATGGCCATCAACAAAAGAGAAATGTCGACTGTGTCAACTTTGGATGGATCCCAAAGCTCCAGTCAGGTTGCTCTTAGCCATTGATAAGTCCTCAGAATCAAACTTTTGATCCTCGTTGAGCTCACTTAGATCGAAAAAATTATCCAGTCTCCGATCAATGACTGAGGAATCCCGGGAACCCCGCAACGATTAATCGTTCAGGGCCCACGGCCAGACTCCCCTTCAGCTAATATACTCAAATCCAGAACATTTCCAGTCCTTATAGAATTCCGGGAATCCCTTGAATAACGTTACCACCGAAATCGTTCAGAGCCCTCAGCCAGACTTCCTTCAGAATCTCGGGAACTCTTCAGCAACGTCTACAGTGTGGCTATTCAGGGTCCACTGCCAGACTTCTCCTAAGGACTATACCAGTCTTTAGCAGTCGTTCAGACATCTTCAATTCTATCAGTTTGCAAGATATCCTAGACTTACTAATTGACTACAGAATCCCGGGAACCCTTTACAACGTCTACACTGAGATCGTTCAGGGCCCCAGCCAGACTTCTATTTATTTCCTCTTATTGATCACAATATGGTATATGACGATTTACATGCATGATTTTATATTTTCATTTGGTATTTTTCGAATTTTATAAACTACGTTATTTAGCCTATTTTCAATTTCATAAGGACCCTCCCAATCGCATTGAAGTAAATAAATTTTTTATTTATTTCCATTAACATTGATTTTTCTTCTTTTTTTTTTTTTAAATTTAACTCATGATAGTAATCTCTGCAGTTTCATAAAACTTTCCTATTTATACGTAAAAAAACTATGTTTATTAACTCGATAAATACTTGAGGTATATTATATAGCCCAGATAAAAATTTTCAAAATTACTATCTATACAAAATTTTTTATCTATCGTTCTTCAACACAAAATCATTAAATATACCCGGTTTATTAATTACGTCAATCGATTACAAAACAAAAGAGCGGTTAAATGTCACGATATTTTTAGTTAATTTATGTTTGATAAAATGATTTAACTTTTATTTTTAATTTTACCTAACTACTATTATTATTGAATAATGATACATCACCAAATTTATTCTTTCCCAATTGTAATTTGACCACAAGTTCAATTTTAACTCGGCAATCAATTCTACGAAAATTTTTACCGTCTTTACTTCTTCCTTTTTTAAAAAAGAAATAAGATTATCCGTCGTTTGATGTTTCGATCACTTTAATTTTATATTTTCATCACACGCGTAATTACTCAGACTCGCACTTTAACACAAATTGATAGAAATATTTTGACACTAATTCATTAATCCCGAACTTTTTTTGGTTTTTTTTATATAGTACATCACACAAATAAATTCAAATACGCACTTTGACACCGATTAAGAAAAATATTTTCAGAAAACTTAATTATTTAATCACTGAGTTCGTTTAAATTATTACACGCAATTGAAATCGATATTATAAAATATATTCACAAATTTTAATTAATTCATCACCGTATTTATTTATATTACTACGCGAACTTTAACACTATAACACATATCCACAGAACTTTTTTTTTTTTTTTAATTCATCACCGAATTTACTTATTTTACTACACGCACTTTAATAAAATAGCACATATTCACAAAACTTATTTAATTCATCACTAAATGTATTCAAATTCACACGCGCACTTTATCACTAATGAAAAAAAAATTATGTTTTCACTAAACTCGTTTAATTGATCACTGAAGTTACGTCTTTTTTTAATATCAAAAACACGATCGTTTCAAACTTTTGCCTTTCCCATTGCGTCACGATATATTGACAGATATGTATATTTTTTTTTTAATTTTATATTTGTAAGTACACACGACACACGAAGATTACGCGCACTTCTGACACAAAATTGTAGTAACTGGTATCTTATAAATTAATATCACTGATACACTACAATAATAACACACTTATATTAGAAATAACAACACCACAATTCCCTCGCGGATTCGGAGTTACTGTAAAATCACAGTGAAATCAATTTCACCGTGAGTTTAATGTGTATTGACGGTAATTTCATAGTGAATTCACAGTCATTTTGTGCCATTTCGTCACTGTAGTTCTCTAGTAATTTTACACTAATTTCATGGTAGTTCCATTGTGATTTCACTTGTGATTCTTTCGTAGGCTTACAATAAATTTACCATAGTTTCATGATAATCTTACTGTCGATGAACTATCGATTTATGGTAACCCGACAATGGTAACACTGAGGCTTTATCATGGATTTGCAGTAAGTTTATCGTGGTTTCACTAAGAATTCACTGTGATTCCATAGTAATCTGATGGTGTTAACTCTGCGGCTTCACAATAGTTTCACAGTCAGTTCATAGTGGTCTTACCATGATTTTACTGTGATCCCATGGAGACCTAGTAGTATTAGCACTGTGACTCTATGATATTTTCACAGCAAATTATTAGTGTTTTCTTCATGAATTAACTCTAATTTGATAGTGATCTGATACGTTACATCTATCATTGATCCAATTTCAAAATCAAAATTTGAATTTTTAATGTCATCAATCGATAGAAATGAAATTAAAAAAAAATGATATCAATTATTTCATAAATGCTCCTATGATTATTTGTAAGTTTAGCAAATATTTGGGCACATATGTATTTGATTTATTATAAATTTAGCTATTTTTGGAGTTTCCGAGCGAAACTTTATCTGTATTTATTTAATTTTATAAAAGCTTAAGACGGTAAAATTATTCAGAATTATGAAAAAAAATAAATAAATAAAAAAATTGAATAACTTTTTTTTCAACACTGTATAAATTGAATTTAAACTATTGCAAAAAATAAAGAGAACATCATTTAGATTAATATTTCAATAGTAAATATTTATTATTTATCATAATTTAAAATAACATATTCTTAAATTAAGAAAACTTGATGATTCACAAATGAAGGCAAAAATTTTTTTTTTATAAATATCGAATTCTTTTAATTTTATAGTATTCAATAAAATAATTTTTCTTAGAGCGTAGTCTTGAGTATAAATAGTATTGAATAGCATCCCTGATTAAAAAAAATGATTAAAAATGATTTCACACGTTAAATGTCTATAAGAGACAGGATTAGAAATGATTTGAAGGATTAAGAAGTATTTAAAATGATTAAAAAACAAATCATTTAAATACTTTTTAATCATTTTTTTTAATCAGGGATGAAGTAACAGATTAAATATTTAGTTCCAATTGCGAGTGGTGGCCGAGCGGGCTAAAGTACATGACTTAAGCTGCTCTCAATCGAAGGGTCGGCAGTTCGAGTCCCATCATACGTTGAAAAAAATTAAAATTCCTTCTTTACCGAGGGTAAAAAAAATAGCATTTTTTCCTCCAGAGGAATTACATGAAGTCGTACAAAGAGATAATAAATAATTTTTTTAAACAAGAAAAATCATTTATTGAAAAACCAAGATTAGGATTATTGTTGCTATTATAATATTATTATTAATTTTATTATTATTATCTTTGAATCAATAAATATAGAATCTCAATATTGCCCCTAAATCTCGATGAAAACTAAGCAGATCCAGGATTAAATGATGTTTGTGGGAAAATGTTCCCTTTCTTTTTATTTTTATTATATATTTAAATCTAAATTTAACTGTAAATTAATTAAAATTAGTAATTGGAATTTGATTAATTTATTATAATGATAGGTAGGATGTGAAAGGTATCGTTTAATAAAACTCGTGGTTTGGGTGTATCAAAATCGAAGAATATATTTTGACCCAAAAAAATAGGGAAAGCGCTACGGCATAAAACCCTTTGAAGAAATACAGTGAAAAGATTGAGAATGTTAAGATAATGAGAATGAGGGTAACTCGTTGAACAATTGATACAAAATGAAATGTAGAGATGTGTGTGTATGTGTATATGTTAATGTGTACTGGGATGATAGAGAGTCTACTGTGGGACAGTTAAATAGTACTTGGTACTAATGCGATGGTAAGAGTCCACTGTGGGACAGTTAAATAGTACTTGGTACTAGTGCGATGTTAAAGGGTCCACTGTGGGACAGTAAAATAGTACTTGGTACTAATGCGAGCGAATGAGTGAAAGCTTTCAGTCGATAACGATTGCGTCGTTAAATGTTTGTGTTATGAGATGCGTCGCGACGATGTTACCGATTGATCAGATCGGCGGTACGAATTGAGAAGTCAAAATTGTAGTGGGATATTCCAATGACAATATTATGACGCTAAATTATTATTATAATTGTTCTTACGATTTGTAACAGATTGTTATTTAACTGCAGTTAATTAAATTCTCATCAATTGGATTGATGGCTGTGGTTAATTAAATTCTCATCAATTGGATTGATGGCTGTGGTTAATTAAATTCTCATCAATTGGATTGATGGCTGTGGTTAGCACGCGGCTATGGTACGAATGAAGTTGTATATGGTATTGTATGACAACGGCCAAATGCGTTGATGATAATTAAAGCGCGAACAAATTCAATTTTTGGTTTTATTTGTTATATGATTATCACGTATATATGATAATTATTAATGTGTAATTATTGCAGGGTAATTAAACTGTACCCGAACAGATCGATGAATTGACGGAATTTAATGTGAGATAATAGTTATTAACTATTCGATATTATTTGAGTCGATTATTATTTAATATTAATATGAATATTAATATTAAATAACGAATTCAATCTTACCGAATAATTAATAGTAACACAAATAAATATTCGATGTTTGATGGGTGAGACCCACGCGCAACAAGTCCCGGCTTGTTTTTACTACGACGTAATAAAACACCCGGTCTTTATGCAATTCCCGAAATATTAGTGAAACTCAACGAAATAAGTAGCAAAACTGATTAAACCGTATTAATTAATGCTTATCTTGGCACGATGGCACGAAATCGTAATTGATAATCAAATAATTAATAATTATTATTAATTTTAATATTGGCTTGGCAATGTAGCGAAAAGAACGTTCACAGTAAGTGTGGACAGCGTGAAGACTTGTGGTCAACTGACGAAAAGACGCGGTAACGCCGGGTCGTCGTTTCGACGGAACGGAAAAATTCAGACACCCAAACGACAGAGATATACTGAAGGCGTGAGTGCAACGAAGATGCACCGAGAAACCGACGCTAGGTTTAGCGCGCGCGTTCGCGGTGCGATCCGAGTTGGCGACGAGATAGAGTTTAGCACCGCTAGATGGAGACTGATTTGAATATTTAAATTTTGAATATTATTACGATGACAATTCATTTTAGGACTTCCGTTCTCGACGGAACATGCTCCCGCCCGCGAGATGCGAATGTAATGAGTGTGAGTAGTGTAAATAGTGTATGAGTGTAAGTAGTGTATGAGTGTTTACAATATGTTATAATTTCAAATAATTTATGGCAATTATTATTAAGTAGTTCAAGTATCGGGTATTAATGAACAGAATCTCCGAGTGTTTCATGTGTAAATTCCTCGTGATGTTTGACCCCGACGACTCGTATGACACCGTCGCCTCCCGGATGCACCTCAGTGATGGCTCCATTTTTGACGTTTGCATTCCATGTAGATACTCGAGTTGTCAGCACTTCCAGACGTTCTGGATAACCTTGGTGAGAAATCTCCAAGTAGAGGGTTATCTGGTACAAAAAATAAATCAGGATCAGGTAGAGATGTAATTTTTACTGATTAGGATGTCGACAGTAGAAAGAGTTATAAGATCCTGTTGATCAGTAGTAAGAGTATAGAGAGGCTTATAGTTTAAACTAATCGTGATGTCTAAGGTCGACGGAGTTATTTCTTCGAATGTTAAAGATTGAAGTCGATCACGCGTTTGAAATATATTTGAGAGAATTCACGGTCATTTCCTATACCCGACTCAAGTAAAGCGAAAGAAATGGATCAAATTTTTTGTTTACCGGACTGTAAGAGAGCGATGGTGATACAGGATGAAGTTCCGATAACTTGCATTAATGGTAGAGTCAATTAATACGCTTGTCCTATCTATCGTGAATAAGTGTGCATTTACTCACAAGGTTGACGATACTGTTTTCCCGCGTTAATAAATACAAAATCTTCAGAAATCTTGGAACGTGTATATTCAGAAACGAATCATGCAGATGCAATGAATAATTAATAGCTGAAGCTATTACATCGCGTTGATTGTTAAAGTTCATTTATTAACAATAAATAATTATCGTTAATTCATTGTTTCAAAAACCGAAGAAAACACCTGAACGCCTTTAAATTTTTTTTAAAGTCGTGAATAAGAAGGTAACAAATTAATATCCTTGATATGTGACATTGTAAAGGTTATACCGAAAAATTTTCTCATAAATTCATATTTTTATTAAATAGTCTAGTGAGAAATAAATAAAAATGGATTCTGTAACTACAAAACGATCAAAAATAAACGCAAGCGAAAAAACTCGCAGAAGCTGTTTCTTTCTGCTGAAGTGACAAATTCTTCAAATGATCTCGAAACGTCAACAACAAAAATGGATCCTACAGCCAATAATACGAAGAGAAATAAAGAAAAAGAAGAAAATTTCAAACGATCGCTTCTTCTTCAACAGAAACGAATTCGTCTGACTCCCATCACTCATCATTGGACCCCCAATATCGATCCGTAACTTGCCTATATGAAGATCGTGGAAGGAAGTATTCAATAACTTTATGGAAATTGAATCCTCACAACAATGGAATTCTATATTACAGCGTCCAAACTATAGATTACTTCCACATATCCAAAGATTATAATCGCCTTTATTTTGATGGATACAAAGAATGTAATTTTGAATGATGGAATCGTTGACAGTGTTTACAGTGCGCCTTGGATGTACACGGGGAATGATATTTGCCAAGACAATTTCTACAGAGGTTACGTAGTTTCACGAACTCCCATCGTTTAGGTACAGTTAATTTATCGAATTCTCCACATTGGTATAAACAATGATCGGTAGCCCGACAATATTCACAAATTTTGGATGTAGTAAAAAAGACGCGATTTCCTTCAACGTTTCTCCATGCCTTGGATTCATTTGAAGAATCGATAAAATGTCGTTTATTAGTATTACTCTTGTTAGAATTAGACACGGATTTAGTGTGCATGCGCGAAATAGTTGTTTCTAAAAATGTGAACATATCGTCAACAGTAGGGGAATCGTCTGGTTTAAGAGTATCTTGCCATTTTTCAGCAATAAGATCCGGTAAAATCCTTTCAATGTGCCAAATAAAGCATTCATGATTTGGTGGGCATCTAAGCGTTTCGAGGGATGTTAGATTTTGTCGTACAGTGTTGAGTATGTGTCCAAGGGTGGCTGGGTTAGCCGTTTCCGGTTTTTTGAGATTAAATATCGCCCCGATGTGTTTGCCTCTCAATACCCTCTTAAGTTCATAAGTTCCCTTAAGGATGGACCAAGCTACCTGATAATTGGCATCCGAAGCCTGTAAATGTATGATCCGTTGCGCGGCCTCTCCCTTCAGACTCGTTTTTAAATATTGAAATTTTATAATATCGGCAATATCGTCGCGTCGATCAATAATACTCTGAAATAAGTTTGAGAAAGATATCCACTCGTTGTAATCCCCGGAGAAAGTGGGTAGTTGCGGTACCGGCAGTCTTTGTAAAGTTTGTTTTTCAGTTTGAGTTGAATTCCCGAGAATTGTACTGTTCGCGAGAGGGCCGTCTTTCGCGAGATGTTCAACAATACCGTAATATCCATCGGATACATTTGTGAAGTGTTCTGATTCAGCTGCCAGAGGTTGACACGCGATCAATTCGTTGAAAAGCTCTTCGTATTCGCGAAATGCAACCGTGACGCGTTCGAATCGTAATCGTGCTCGCAAATCGGATATTTGTTGGCTATTTATTGAATCGACTAATTGATCAACGTAGCATGCTGCTATGTTACGTCTCCTCTCGATCGGCGAAATGGTCTCGTCTCCTTTCTGGTCCGTCATTTTAATAATTAGATATTTAAAACTGGGTATTGAGATTCAAGTTGTATTGATGATAATGAGATTGGAAGAAATTCGACTGCACGACTCGCAAATCACCGTAATTAACCGATAAATTCAAATAATTTAGGCGATCCCAAGAGTCAGACAGTCCAAATCCCCAATTGATCGCGAAGAATTATAATATAATTAATTAACGTAATCGATTGACCCCGATGATCACTACAATGAAATGATCCTCAGATCAAATAATTGACGGGATCAGATTAGTCAATCGACTTAGCAATTTTAATTTAATATTCTGGTTACTTTATACTTCGAAGACTTGAGCAATTCACTGATCGCAACAATTAAATGGTCTTGCGACAAATAATTGATGTAATCCCAGAATTGCACAGCTCAATCCGAAATAAGACAATAATTCGAATATGATGAAATCAAATATTGAAAATATATTAAAATTAAATAATTAAATATGAATAGTAAGATTCACTCGTTTATGATGAGTTGAAAAACTCAGTAAATTTATGACAAAAATTAAGTATTGTGATCCGATTGTAATAAGAATTAAATGATATTAAATTGAAATCAAATCAAATTATAGAATCAGTGTTGAATTGAATGAATGATAATAATGAAAAATACTACCAATGGCGAATAAATGTTTAATAAATTTCGAACTTAGCTGGATTTCACTGCAGATGATCCTCTAGATGCGGCGGTGTCAACGAGTCGGTAATATGAATGGCGTTTTGATCAATTTTTTATCCACACTGAGTATTGATATTTATTTGAATATATTTTCCTTGAATATATTTTAATTGTCCAATCGAGTTACCTCACAGGAGGCACCAAAATGTTTGTGGGAAAATGTTCCCTTTCTTTTTATTTTTATTATATATTTAAATCTAAATTTAACAGTAAATTAATTAAAATTAGTAATTGGAATTTGATTAATTTATTATAATGATAGGTAGGATGTGAAAGGTATCGTTTAATAAAACTCGTGGTTTGGGTGTATCAAAATCGAAGAATATATTTTGACCCAAAAAAATAGGGAAAGCGCTACGGCATAAAACCCTTTGAAGAAATACAGTGAAAAGATTGAGAATGTTAAGATAATGAGAATGAGGGTAACTCGTTGAACAATTGATACAAAATGAAATGTAGAGATGTGTGTGTATGTGTATATGTTAATGTGTACTGGGATGATAGAGAGTCTACTGTGGGACAGTTAAATAGTACTTGGTACTAATGCGATGGTAAGAGTCCACTGCGGGACAGTTAAATAGTACTTGGTACTAGTGCGATGTTAAAGGGTCCACTGTGGGACAGTAAAATAGTACTTGGTACTAATGCGAGCGAATGAGTGAAAGCTTTCAGTCGATAACGATTGCGTCGTTAAATGTTTGTGTTATGAGATGCGTCGCGACGATGTTACCGATTGATCAGATCGGCGGTACGAATTGAGAAGTCAAAATTGTAGTGGGATATTCCAATGACAATATTATGACGCTAAATTATTATTATAATTGTTCTTACGATTTGTAACAGATTGTTATTTAACTGCAGTTAATTAAATTCTCATCAATTGGATTGATGGCTGTGGTTAATTAAATTCTCATCAATTGGATTGATGGCTGTGGTTAATTAAATTCTCATCAATTGGATTGATGGCTGTGGTTAGCACGCGGCTATGGTACGAATGAAGTTGTATATGGTATCGTATGACAACGGCCAAATGCGTTGATGATAATTAAAGCGCGAACAAATTCAATTTTTGGTTTTATTTGTTATATGATTATCACGTATATATGATAATTATTAATGTGTAATTATTGCAGGGTAATTAAACTGTACCCGAACAGATCGATGAATTGACGGAATTTAATGTGAGATAATAGTTATTAACTATTCGATATTATTTGAGTCGATTATTATTTAATATTAATATGAATATTAATATTAAATAACGAATTCAATCTTACCGAATAATTAATAGTAACACAAATAAATATTCGATGTTTGATGGGTGAGACCCACGCGCAACAAGTCCCGGCTTGTTTTTACTACGACGTAATAAAACACCCGGTCTTTATGCAATTCCCGAAATATTAGTGAAACTCAACGAAATAAGTAGCAAAACTGATTAAACCGTATTAATTAATGCTTATCTTGGCACGATGGCACGAAATCGTAATTGATAATCAAATAATTAATAATTATTATTAATTTTAATATTGGCTTGGCAATGTAGCGAAAAGAACGTTCACAGTAAGTGTGGACAGCGTGAAGACTTGTGGTCAACTGACGAAAAGACGCGGTAACGCCGGGTCGTCGTTTCGACGGAACGGAAAAATTCAGACACCCAAACGACAGAGATATACTGAAGGCGTGAGTGCAACGAAGATGCACCGAGAAACCGACGCTAGGTTTAGCGCGCGCGTTCGCGGTGCGATCCGAGTTGGCGACGAGATAGAGTTTAGCACCGCTAGATGGAGACTGATTTGAATATTTAAATTTTGAATATTATTACGATGACAATTCATTTTAGGACTTCCGTTCTCGACGGAACAAATGATTAAGAAATCACAGTAATATTACTGTCAACTCACAGCGATATTATTGTGATTTCACGAAGAATCTATAGTAAGACTGCTGTGAAATCACTATATGATGACGGTATTATTACCGAGAAAGCATGACTGAAACACTGCAGATCCAGGATAAACTGATAGTGAAATCACTGTAAATACACAGTAATACCACTGTCAACTTACAACTATACTACTGTAAATTAACTGTAATGCTATTGTGATTCTACTATGAATCGATGGTGAAATTATCATAAAATTACCATCGGATGGTAATAAAATCACAGTAAGCAAATGGCACAAAATCACAGTAATTTCACTGTCATTTCACCATGGGTTCACTGTCTTTCCACTATGATCTCACCGAAATTTCACCATGATTTCGAAGTAATTCCGAATCCGCGAGGGTTAACAGCAGCAAAAGAAAGGCAATCAAAGATATAGTTTATTGATACAAGACGTATGCTGTTTAGTTGTCAATATATGACTGACTGACTTTAGTCGCGCATCTATAAAACAAGAGAAGTAGGCATTTGTTTTCTAGCTATTCAAATATTTCAAAGATCAGTTTTATATTCGTTACAATATTCTTCTTTATGTCAGTCATTGAAAGTGATTGCTTAAAAATCGTCATGTTCACTAGTATGACGATATACTTACACGATATAGATACAACGTATAACGTAAATACTTATTTTTGAGTCAATTATTGAACAAAATTGTGAATAAATATACAAAAAACGCTCATTCAATAATTATTTTGGATTCTAAATGTTTAAACTTTTACATAAAACGTAACCCTTTTGAGCTTGAAAAGCTTAAAAAAAAGGAAAACACAGGTATTTTCGAGCTCGAAAATGTATTTATACTAATGTTTTCGAGCTCTTAGAGCTCGAAAACAGCGGGAAGTTTAAGGGCAGACCTGCAGGGCCAACCGCTGCCTAGATTTTTTTAGAAGGAAAAAAAAAATTGTTTTGAGAATATTAAATAATTTATTATTATTATTATTATTATTATTATTGTCGCTTAAAGTTGACGCCTCAAAAAAACAGCACGTGGGTGACCCGGGTGATATTGACTCTTGAGGACATCTGAAATTAAAAATTCTTGATTAGTCTTACTCTGTAGACATGTCATTCTTGTCGAAACTGGGATCGTCAAATTTTATCGAAAAATAACAAAATGGCGAATTTAGAAAAAAAAATCATTTTTTTCGCATAAAACGGATTGCAAAATGAAAAGTAAGGAGTAAAAAAAATTAATCCTAGTTCCGACGAGAACTACAAATGTGCAGAATAACTGGTTTTAGTTTCAAACCAATAGGTTGAATAGAAAAAAAGTTATGACCCGGGCCGACCGTAAAAACGTTGTTTCAAGATGAACGCGTTTAAAGTCCCTGATGAAAAGAAACGCTTCGAAACGATTTACAATGTTAAATGCCCATAAGAATGGTGATTCAAAAGTATTCAAAAGCATTCAAAAGTATTTAAAATTTTTTTTTCTAATCGTTTGAAATCGATTCTTTGGATAAGGGGTTCAGTAACCTTCGGCACGCCACTATGAGGAACTCTTAAAAACTCGTTGTTACTTCGTTCCTATTTCAAATTTTAGTTTGAAATTTTCACAGTATATTGTACTTTTGAATTAAGGAAAAAAAAACTTTTTAGATTTTTTCAATCTGAGTTACCAGACTACTACCTTAATCCTTTAAAGTCATGTAAATCATTTTTAAAATTTCACGACTTATCAAGTCAAGTCATTCTTAATTCTGTAACAGCGTCAGAATATAAAACTTTTAATCATTCCGAATATTTTTCAAACCTTCAATAATACTTGAATTTCTGTCACTGGTTATGATATGAAATTATTTGGCTACTATTAAAAATTTTTAATCGTTTCGAATACTTTTTAATTCAAAAATAATATTTGAATTTTTGTCACCGGTTATGATATAAAATGATTTGGCCAGTATTAGAAATTTTCAATTATATATCAAACATTTGTTAATCCGAAATAGTCCCGTCGATGCGCACGAAAACAATGTGCAAAATCATAATTTCGGTGGGTATGAACCAATTTTGAAATTTTTTTTTTTCAAATTCTAAAAAAAAACTGAACAAAAAGTTGACCTTAATTCAAAGGTCGCTTTTATCTTATGAAATCAACAAACGAATAAAAACAAACACACGGTCATTCACTGAGCTTGACAAATTTCTGACTTACCAATAAATGACTTGTTGGTCATTTACTGGCTCAGTACGTCAGTAATAAAGTACACCAGTGAATGACTAATTTAAAATTAATAAAACCAAAAATTTTACATGTCCAAAATCAATTTTATTGATTAATTTACTTATTTAAATAATTATAAACTTACTATTTTATATCAAAATCAATTACTACTTTGCTCTAAAAAGTCTTCCAACCTATATATAATTTTAATTATTTTTAATGATAATTTAATAAATTACTTCAATTCGTTGTGATTTAATAATAATGATGAAACTTAAGATTTCATTTACAAGTAAATAATAACTTCTAATTAAATTTTAAAATTATTATGATAGTTACCCTAGTTAAGTTTTATAAAAAAATTTCTTATCATTTTTTTTTTTTTTTTATTTTCTGATTTCAGGCTAACAAAAGATTCAAAAGTAGCTATCGCAGTAAAAATAGTTGTGAAATTGTTTAAAAACATTATTTTAAGGCTGAAAGTATGTACTTTTAATGATTGTATACATAGAAAACTAGTCTCAAAAATATTATAATTTTTTATATAGTTTAGTAAAAAATTTTATTCTGAATCGATAATTGCATTATTTTAGTTATTTATCATAACATATAAACTAAAAATCACAAAATAGTAATTAATGCTTGACGTTTTCCTGAGAAATTGCTATATTGTTACTTTTATTACTATTCCATTGATCTGTTCTTTATTGAAAAAATTCACTAAACGTTCAATAATCCAGTTTATTGTATGATTTAACGATTTTTATTCTGTAAAAATACAATAATTAACTAGCAGCATGCTTAAGATACTAGGCAGTATGCAAAAATTACTATCTAGTTAGTGATTTCTATGAATCAGACAAATAGCGCAGAATTGAGTATTGTAGAGCAACTAAAAGTTACTAAACGATTTGTAATTTTTCGAAATCAGATCGATAAAATCAACAATTGGTGGAGACAACGTATACGAAAATTTTTCTGCAAGTTCAGATACTTTCGTTCGAAGGGAACATCGAACCGGCAGACTGAGGGCAGGATTCGCAAGCGGGAGATCAGGGTTCGAATCTCGGTCAAGTCAAGTGATTTTTCAATATAAAAATTTACATCAACACTAACACACATGCCATGAACAATATCAACAACAATAAAAATGATAAAAAGTTGACAAACCAATAAAAATTTTATTTTATTTAATTCCTTCCGATTATAATGAAATTGACTTTTCTGAATCGTCAATTTCGCTAAACATGTAGTCAAATTTACTAACGCAGTTCCTATTTATTGGCATACTCGAATAATAAAAATTATAATTACTGAATATAAATAATAATTTAATTCTCAAGATAGTACAAATTACACAATTTCAATAGCGTTTTGAGTTTACAATTTGAATTTAGTAATTTTAATACATATTTTTAAGTAAAGTTTTCTATGCCTTTTTCCGTGTTTATTAAAAAATTGTTCAAAGATTACTTTTAGAATCAAACTTCAAAATAAAGTTTGGTGAGGATTCAAGTAAATTTTGAATACTTGACTTGTGTGATAAAAAATTTTTGTGTTCTGCAAGAGAACCTGTTGTTTAAAATTTGGACTTTTATTTATAATTCGAAATTTTTTTGATTTTTCTGCGATAACTAATTTTTGTTTTATTGAATTTGGAAATAAAAAAAAACGAGATTTGGCAAATAAGATCACAGGGGAACAAAATAGATATTGACTATTATAAAAAACTTCAACTGGAAAACTAGCAGAAAGTTATTTGAAGTTAAAATTATATAAATCGAATGAGCGAAAAGTATCGAACGGCAAAATAAGTTGTCTTTGTCGGTACGATATTTTCATCCAAATAACAGCCTTAAAAACTGTATTAAACATAAAATAAAGTGGATTAAGTTAGTCCAAGTGAGACCTGGCATCGAAATGTACTTAAACAAGTCGTGTCGACAAGGTACCAAACTTTGAGAATTTACAGTACAACTGCGAACCACTGGCCTTAAAGAAGTCTCGTTATTATTAGAGATATATCCGGTGTATAGTATATGCCGAGAACCGAAAGCCAACTTCCGAGTAAAAGCTATATATATAGTCAGCGTATTAGCCAACACCACGCCGTTACCGTCTCTCCTCACCCCATTTTCACCCTCTATTTTAACTCATTCCTGTTTAACCCTCAACCTTTTCACTCTCTTACCCTCACTATATAGGAAATTCTATATTTCTACCGAATATATAGATCTTATACGTATATATATATAGTAAAAGTACACAAGTCTCTCAACAGTTCGGTCTCTGGCCATTTCAAACTCAAACTTACTTTGGCCACAAAATTCCTTACGTTTATTTGTGAGCAATGTGAAAGTCATTCCGACCGTAAATGTATCAACTATCGTTTGTATAAACGAAACCTACCAACCTTAATACTATAATTTGTTAGTAATACACTTATCCAAAAAATTAAGGGAACAAGAAAATTTTATAAATATTTTAGTGATTTTTGGAAGGCTGTATTTCCGTAAAAAATGATCGTATCAAAAAACTAAAAAAAGCAAATTGAAGCTTGAAATCTATAGTTTAAAGATCTTCTAGCAAAATAATCAACTCATAATCAATAGTTAACTCATCGCTACTTTGCAAATGTTGATGGAAAGGGTTTCAGATTGATCCATTGAACCGTTTGTCCGGGTCGATTGCTCAAAGTTTTACAAAACAATTAAAGGAACAAGTTTTGTTCATTAATTTGTGTAATCATTACCAAAATGAAAAAATTAATTTTTTTCAGATTTTCTTTCATTTTTGCGTTAGTTATTCAGTAAATGTAAGGTAAAGAGAAAAAAAAAAATTTCCGAAAAACGAGATAAAACAAAAATTTTTTTTTAAGTTTTACTCAGGGTTTTTTTTTTTCTTTCAATTTTTTGGATAAGTGTTTATATTTTGGAACACATAACGCTTTTTCTTATGGTATCTGTAAAAAAAATTTTAAATCGGTTGACTCTGCAGGTCAGCCCCAAAACTTCCCACTGTTTTCAACCTCAAAGAGCTCGAAAACGTTATTTTGAATACTTTTAACTTGACAATACTTTGGGTCACATTAGTTTTTCTAAGCTTCAAAATATGGAAAGAAACGATTTAAAACGATTAGAAAAAAAAATTTTAAAACTTTCTAATGCTTTTGAATTCTTTCGAATCGCCCTTCTTATGGGCATTTAATATAACAAATCGTTTCAAATCGTTTCTTTTATTAGGGAACATAAACGTTTTATATTGAACTTGGATCATTCAAGACATCGAAAATAATTAATAAACAAGAGTTCTTGAAATTTTTATTTACGATTAAATTCAATAAAATTAATGTATTCACGTAGAAAACAATGAAAGCGATGGAAATGAGTGTTGACTCAGATCAGAGCATTAAATTATTTGAAATATCCAAGAAAAATGTTAATAACGGTGTTTTTTCAATTTTTCTGTTGATAGTATTATTTAAACTGAAAAACGAATTGCATTACGTTATGTGGTGATTAAGAGAAACCATGAAGTCGAAGAATTGATATGATTTTGAATACATTTTAGGACATTATATTATGACTTATCCAGAAAAAATGACATTAAGTTATATTTTTTACACTTTGGGTCGTCCATACATGAAACTAAATATTGATATACTTAGTAGGCGGTGTGAGGAAAATAAGCTTAAACTGAACATAAAGAAATGTGTAACTATGTCTTCCTCCCGTTCATCACACGCGTGGCCTGCAGTGTACCAACTAAATAAACAACAATTCGTGGAAGTTACATCAGCTAAAGATCTAGGTGTCATTATTAATAAAAAGTTAAGTTTCTCTAGTCACGTGGATAAAATAACTTCACAAGCATACAAGATTCTTAGATTTATATTGAGGTCGGGAAGAGAATTCGGGGACTCTCATAGGCTAGTTTGACTTTTCTCAGCTCTCGTCCGCCCAATACTTGAGTACTGCTCTATAATTTGGTCACCCTACACCAATCTTCTTGTCAACAAGTTGAAAAAAACACAGATCAAGCTTTGCAAATATATAACATTCTGTATGCGAACTAGGAATTAAAAATGAAAGTCGAAAAAGTGAATGATCAATTTAAGATGAACAAACTCTTCTACAGAAGAGAAGTTGCTGACCTTATATTTTTCTACAAAACCATAAATGGCCCCGTTGACTCCCCAGAAATATTAGAACAATTTAGTCTTGTCTGCAATAAACCAGGTTTAAGATCATACGGGTTGTTGAGTACAACCCAATCATCAAAAAGCTATGCGCACTATGGACCAAGGAACAGGATAGCAAATTCAGTTAACGATTATTGTGCTTCCGTAAATTTTTTGGTAATTCTTTATTATATTTTTCAACAAAAATAAATGTCACAGCAAACTACTGCATTGACATTTCGAAAATATCATCAGCGCCCCAATAGTAAATTGAGAAACTTAAAAAATTTTTGGTGTCCTAAAACTGATTATGAACACTTAAAACATAACAAAAAAAAGGCCATTCGGCAGCCGAAATGGAAGGTAGATTTTCCAATTAATCTGTATAAAAAGTTTCATACATACATATCTTGTGATTCATGTTAGTGTATAGTCATGATATGAACCCTCGCAGATTTGAATCACGGTGGAAACACGGTGGGTTTGTTCCATTTTACCACTGTGATTACGTGGTGTATCCACCGTGATTACACGGTGGCTTGACCACCGTGTATACACGGTGTTTCTACTGTGATTACGCGGTGGATACACCGTGGAAACACGGTGGTGAAATAGCACAAAGCCACCGTGGAATCACGGTGGATACACCGCGTAATCACAGTGGGAACACCGTGTATACACAGTGGTCAAGCCACCGCGTAATCACGGTGGATACACCGCGTAATCACAGTGGATACACTGTGTATACCCGGTGGTGAAATGGAACAAACCCACCGTGTAACCACAGTGGATCCACGATGTTTACACTTTCACGGTGTTCCCACCGTGATTCAAATCTGCGAGGGTAAATTAGGCTTGTTTTCTAAGAGTGAGGGTAAAAAAAAGACAACGACTATTTTCGAGAGAGAACTTCAGATAGTTGATTTGACAGAACATTATATAGGTAATATACCAAACTAACCTTCACGTAAACAAAGTATATAGAAAATTTAATTAATATGATCATAATTGTAATCGCTATTACGATGGTAAGACCAGTTATAATTATAGGACGTACAGGTACGTTTGAAACAACATAAGTGATAAAAGAAATACTTTTAAAATATAAAATAGCTGTGAAATTTACAGATTATTTTCTTCACAATGAAATACAACTGACAAAATTGAATTATAATGGGAAATGCTTAAGTTATGTGGAATAAGAAACCATATTCCCAACATTTTTAAATTTTATTAAAAATTTCAAGACTATCAAATTATTGGAAGAAATAATCAAAACATAAAGCTTAAGGTCATAAATTAAAGATTACTAGACAAGCTTTCAGATACTTCTTACGAAAATTGTCTATGAATGTTAGTTTTGAAGTTATATAAATTTTAGCAGTGATTAAAAACTGATTTTTACGAAAAATCATTAAAATTTCAAACAGCCATAATTTTAAAACTATTCGAACGATTCAGGGCATCTTTGAACTTGATCAAGGTAATCGCCTATAAAATAAGTGTAAATAATTTCATTAAGATCCGATAAGAACTGTGGGTGCTATCGTAGTGACAAGACCAGTGATAATCATAGGGATTAGAGGTACATTCGATACATCATAAATAATAAAAGAAATACTTTTAAAATATAAAATAGCAGTGAAATTTACAGGTCATTTTGTGCACAATAAAATACAACTGACGAAACCGGATTATAATGGGACAAACATAAGTTATGTGGATTGAAAACCATATTTTCAACATTTTTTGATTCCATTAAAATTTTCAAGGCTATCAAATTATTGGAAGAAATGGTCAAAATATAAAGGTTAAGGTCATAATTTGAAGCTTATTAGTCAAGCTTTAAATTACTTTTTACAGAAATGATCTATGAGTTTTAGTTTTAAAGTTATATGGACTTTAAAATTGATTAAGAACTGATTTTTTCGAAAAATCGTTAAAATATCAAACAGCCATAACTTCTAAACTAATTGACCGATTCAGCCCATCTTCGAACTTAACCGTGGTAATTACACATAAAATAAGTGTAGAAAATTTCATTAAGATCGGATAAGAATTGTAGACGCAATCGTGTCCTCAAAAGTCCGTTATATTACATAAATATATATATATATATATATATATATATATATATATATATATATATATACATACATACATAAATTTTTTAACGGATGGTATTTTTGAACTCTACTCAACTAATTATGATAGTTTATGACGAAATTCCTTGAAAAATCGACCATGAGGACAAATACGATAGTTAGATTTTTAAAAAAATCTACCCAAAAAAAAAATTAAAAAGTTTCAGTTTTTTTAGCAAAGAGAGCTACGGACTTGAAATTTGAAATTAATATCACCTAGGATACTAGAATATAAATGGTGCTAATGTTTCTTTTTTCAATTGACATTGGTGGGGCTGTGTGGGGAGAGGAGGGGGGGGGCAAGAAATGAAAATTTTCAGGATTTTTGACCAAGAGACCTACAGACTTAATATTTTAAATGAATGATACCTACGTTACGAGCAAAACAATAGAGGTAAACCTTTTTTGATAATCAACGTCTTTGGTGGTTTGCGACGACGTAATAATAAGACCTTCAACATTAATATTAGTTACGAAAATTAACAACGGTACAATTAAAAATTTTGTATTGAAAATTTACTCCTACCTATTTTACCACTCACAACTATTTTTTTACATAGAAAAGTGTGAGAGAATAAGTCTATTTACGGATGTTTAAACAGTTAATACTAGGATACTGATATCAATAATAAAGACAAAAAAATGTTGGAAAATCCAAAAGTGCACACCTCAATCACTCATTTTATTTTTAATCATTACTTTTATTATATAATATTAATGTCTTTTTTTTTTATTATGAACTTTTATTAAACTTACAAATTATCAATTTGATTTTTTATTTCTTATTTTCAGTTTAATATTTTTTTAATAACATTTTTTTTAAATATTTCGCTTTTTGTCTTAGATGTCACTTTTTTTTCAAACATATTAATACGCTAGTGCTGCCACCAGTGGTTGATAGAGAGAAACAATGAAAAAAATAATAACAACAGTAAAAATAGCAGCTAAATTTTTCACGAATAATCTTTTTTTTATCTATCTAATTAATTAACAACTTTTACGTTGTTAATTAATTACAATTAAACTAAAAGGATTCATATAGTAATTTTCATAAGAGTTCTTATGATAAAAAATACAAAGACAATAAAAAAAAAGTTAGGCCGATTAATGGTGTCTATCGAGAGTTATCGTGCTTACGAAGATTCATACGTAACAATTGACAGCACTAGTTTCTTGGATTAAAATAATTAATTTGAAATCAATGAATTAACAAATCGACTCAACGTTGGGTTTAAATTGTTCCTTAATAAATTATCTGCATGCGAGTACACAATTTAATAATTTTTTGTGCTATGAAAAGGGTGTAGAAATGTTTTTGTATGAGAAAAATTGTCAACGAGGAAGAACCGTCAGTAAAGCACCTCTAGCGCTTTCGCGCTTGAGGTGTGCAATATAGAGTTATTTAACATTACAAAATGCCCAGCGATGCGGGCGGGTAACAGCTAGTACATATATATTAGGGGGGCGCAAAAAAACCGACTTTTTTTTTCGATCTCGCATGAAAATTTGTTGGTTTACGATGTTTTAAGAAGCCTCTCCAAAAATCAGCTCGATAACAAAATTTTCAAGAGGTCGCTCACGAATTTTGAAAATATCGCAAATGATGGAAATCCCTGGTGGACCCGATATTACGGTATAATTACGGTAAGTTACCGTAGATTACGGTACGAGGGTAATATATCGTAACATACCGTATCTTACCGTAGTTCTACCGTAACCCTACCGTAGTCATACCGCAATCCTATCGTAGTTTTACCGTAATTCACCGTAATCTTTCCGTAGACCTACCGTAATCCTAACGTAATTTATCGTAATCCTACCGTAATTTTCGGTCGTTCTACCGTATTTTACCGTACTTCTGCCATAATATTACCGCAATTCTACCTCAATCCTGCCATTTCATGACTGCAAATACGGTAAATTAACGGTAGAACTATGATAAAAATACGGTACCGATCCGAACACTCCACTTGTTTCGCGGTGATTCAAAAGATTTTATTTTGAATTTCGATGATTGGGCATGCGCATTGATGTAGTCTTGTAGTGGTTCAGGATACTAGAGTTAGATACTTACATATATATATTTATATCACGTCGACTCTAGGAATCAGCACTTGCTTTCGCGGCTTTCGTCTGGGTTGAGATTGCACGTTTGTGCGACTGACGCTCGTTCAATCGTCACCTGCCGGTACTACCGATATAGCCGCCACAGTCTTGCGAATAGACCTTAATCACAAACCAACTGATCAGTCTTTGTCTCTGTGTAACAAGCCATTCCAAAAATAATTTTTCACAGCATATAAACAAAACGCTGTTTGTTTTTTGTAATAAAAACTTGAAAAAAATCATTAAACTTGTATTGGTAAGTAGTTTATTTACATAAATTGTCAATTAAGTTATTCAAATAAAACCATTGGTTTTCCACGATATAACGCATGAAAGCAAGGTTAAATATGCATTTGTATACATTGAAAATATGTGCATTTTTAATTTCGAATGAAATTAATATGTCATTTCAATCATAATAATATTTTTCGGAAAATAAGGACCAGTTTTTCAAACCGAGTTTATTTTTATCCGGGTTTTAATTATCATTGCTGGTATATCTATATATTATTAATATATAGATATGCCAGCAATGATAATTAAAACCCGGATAAAAATAAACTCGGTTTGAAAAACTGGCCCTAAGATTGAAAAGTATTAATCATGCTAAAAAATTCACCAACTTACATTTTATTAGGATTTGAATTTTTATAAATCACATTTGACGTCTGTGCTTATTATATTTTTTTTTTTTTATAGTTACGATGTCAATTTGGAAGTATTTTCGTGTTCGACGTGAGGGTTCAGGAAGGGATGAAGTTTTAGAAAGGAATAAAATTTGATGAAAACCATGTTATGTCCAATAAATTTTTTTTAATTTAATTTATTTTATTTCATAAATAAATTTACGAAACTCCTCTTTACAAAAGCACGCGACTACGCAGCGTCAGTTCTACCATCACTTATGCGTATAAAAGTAACGCGACGATTTTTGCAATAACGATTGACGAATAAATAAAAACTTGTCGTCATTTTCCACCAATGACAACAATTTAATTACTCCCATCAAACATCAATCAAAAGTTTTAAATAGCCTGAGCACCATGGCTCAGGGCCTTAGTTGTTGATCAAATTTTCAGATCTCGAGTCCTACGGTATCGTGTAAACGGTGTCGTGGTTGTTGATCAGATCTTTAAATTTCGAGTCCTATGGTCCGCGTAAACGGCGTCGATAGTCCGTAATCTTATTGCAAAAATCTGTCCTAGACAAGGCAATAAGTAACCATCCTTAATAAAAGGTACTAGGCCGATATTTCCTATCGTGCAGCGGTATTTGTTTATTAACAGCGGTTTTTCTTATATCTAAATTCAGTTAAATTGTAAATTAATTAAGGTACTAGGCCGATAGTTCCTATCGTGTAGCGGTATTCTTTTGTTATTTACAATTATTATAAAAAATCACTCCGACTCGATCGAATAGTGACACAAAAATCAAGTGTATTGTAGTCCGATCTCGGGTCGAGATAATCTGCGCATAAAAAGCCATAAGGCTACATAAGGACGCATAATTTAAAAATAAACAAAAGTAAATAAAATTAATAATAATCAAATTAAATGGTTTTATATCTTTTATAAGTGCAAACCATTGTAACAGTTATAGTGTATAAGTGCTGTAATTGAAAAAGTAAATAAAAAGACAAAAGATCATAATTTTAACTTAGTGAGTTCATTCGAGATTAGCACATAAGATTCTATCCTACTACCCCAGCCGCGCCCATTCAACCAACTCCTTCAGGAAGAGGCCGACTGAGCTGCAAAGTTCTGGAGGGATACGACCTGCCGTACTAGAAGAAAGACTCATCTAAAGGTAAGTGAGAGACAATTAAAATATTTTCTCTCTATTAATCGATATATAAATGCAACGTGACCAAGCTCGAAGGCGTTTGGGTTCGTACTCTTCGAAAAACCCACGATAAATAATAAATATAGGAAGCGAAAATCTTCCTCGTATTCTTTACTGTTGTCCGCATCCTCCAAATCGCTCGTAAAATTTTTCTATCGCTACCAAAGGGAGAAATCCCGGATAATTAATTTAAATCTAAGCGGCGGATATAACAACCACAATGATGGTAAACTAGTTTACAAAATCCGGTTGCTGCTGCTGGGACTTACAGTGATGAAGATAATTTTGTGATTTTCAATAAAAAAAAACCGATTCGAGTACAAATTCTCGAAAATAATGGTATTCTTCTTTAATAAGATTTATAAATTTTGCCAACATACGACGATTACTAATTATTCTATTGTAATTTATGCGAATAATTTCTTTCAGATTCTGCCGAACGATTAATGGCTAATTCTGAAAGTCAGAAGAGATCGATTAAAAGGCCTAGATTATCAATCACTCCTATTGATAAGCCCAACAAGAAAAGGAAAAATAATCGGCACAGTGCAGAGATGAAGGAAATCACAACAGATAAGGTAACACAAGACTACAGTCAGACAACATTGACTCATTACTATGATTTTCTATTGCTTTTCATTTGCTAAGTAATTTGAATATTTTATTGTTTCTACGAAGATTGTAATTTTTCCGAATAGATTCTCAACTGCAAGAAGAGACGTAGTTAACTTGGGTGATGAGCAATATAATGATGATGAAGAGAAGGTATTGAAATAGGAATTTAATATTAAATATTGAGACAAATCGCTTTTCGTCTTCGCGATTTTTACCAGCAGCCACCAGAATTCGCGGGTTGAACCCTGGCTTAGGCTGGCCTCTAACAAATTTTATTTTACTTGGACAGAGCAATGGGCTGGGGTTCTTGCAAAGCAAAGACCCGCACTTATTCAAACTCGGCAACGTATGAGAAAACTTATCAACTTACCTCACGGCCTATAAAATTATAGAATATTCTTATTGATGGTCGAATTACTATTTGTAACTTAATTAATATTTATTTTATCAGACTATTCGATAAGCTTACCAGTAAAATAGGAAATAAATAGGATGAACAGATAAAAGATACAGTTAATGATTAACAAGTGCAATGATTGTTTATTGCCAATTATAATAATAAAAATTACTTACAAGAAAGTGCAAGCGCTGGATTTAATGTAGACAGATACGTGGTAAAGTATAATTTTATATCGCGAGTATATCGCCGGTAACGTATGGTAATATTTAATTGAACTAACTTTGTTTATAATAATCAGTAAACTTCGACAGTAAAGTATGTCACAAGAGAATTGCCAGTAATACAACTATAACGCAAGTTAATTTCCCGATTTACAAAGTAGTTATCCGTATTAACAAAGTCGCAAATAAATTGCTAGTATTGACAGTAAAACTAAATTATACGTCTTATCGCTAATTGATCCAGGATCGAAGTGAAGTTCAATCACCGTAGGGTCTTAGGGCTGAGTTTTTGGGCTCGCTCCCCACTTCCCCTCACGGTCATGCGTTGAGGTGATAATTAGTCATGTGACCATGGCACTATGACTCTAGCTTTAGGTGGTTTCAGACGGCAACGAGACGGGGAAAAAATGGGAACCGCAAGGCTGAGAAAGAAGATGACAATTCACATTGTCTCAATATATCTACATATTGTGTAACATGAAATAATAAGGAATAATAAATGTTTTATTGCTGCCAAGATGGCAATAATACAAATAATTTTAATAATGGCAATGCTGTTATTAAAATTCTAGTATTATTACTATGGCTACATCGAATTTTTGTGTAGGTTATAATTTCACTTTTGTCATTTTATACAAGTCTAGCACAAAGAAAATTATCAAAGCCACAAAAAGTGAGTGAACATAGATTGCTTATAGCAATCACGTTAGACAAACTTAAATAATACGAAACTTTCCATTTCTTAATTTGAACTTGAATTTATATCCAACTTTAATTTGTATTTAACTGATAAAATGTCAGTTAGAATCTTGCTAAATGATTTCATAAACTAACTTATACTGAGATTGCCACTTATATTCCATGCAGACAATTGCAATTATTTTTAAAATGAAGCATGCTCTAATTTTGCTCAGAATATATAGTGATTTGCCAAGTAAGTTTATGATTAGCATCAATCTCACTCTGTTATATACGCATATTGAATACTTTTAAATTATTCGTGAAGTAAGAAAAGTTTTTGGCAACAAAATGATTTGTATTTCATAACAATCTTTAATCGATTCATAACAATCTATTTTCTTAATAATCTTATGCATACTTCTATTTTGTACTGTATGGGTTCTATCTTAAGTAAAAAGATAAGGTATGAAATAAACAATGTTTTTATGGTTCACATTAAATTTTTCAGGAACTTGAAATTGTGACGCATGAAGATGAGCTAAGATATTATTATTTACGTATTATTCACTATCACTTAATCGACAGTTTTGTCAAAAAGCTAATACCCTTTTTTTTAACATCAGCGAACTGAGATAGAAAAAGAAACTCTCAACGAAAAGCTTGTTATCAACCCAGTCAATAAACACAGAGAAAAAGCTGAAAATTTGAATAGACGGGTTGAGAATCACAGAGAAAAAAGTGCAATAGCTGTAAGTATTCGGAAATCGTATTTAAGATAGGACTGACGGCCGTAAATCTTCATAAGTCAAAGAAAATTGATCTATATTTGAATTTCACAGTGTCAACAGTACTATCTTAACTTATTGTTTTTAAAAAAAGAAGCTGTCACGAGAATTTATTAAAATTTGGGATCTTTTCAGGATCATCACAATTTTACATCAGATAATGAAATGACGAACTCTTTATCCTCACCGTCATAACATTATGGCACTGACGATTCAGATAGGGAGATTGTTATTGATCCCGTGGCTACTAAAGAAACGTCAATGAAAAAAAAGAATACTAAATCAGTTGCGTCAACTCCCCCCGAGTCTTCTACTGGTGATCCAAAAAGCGTTACAGTCGACAACGAAAATTCAGTAAGTATTTGTAATTATCCTTGTAGGGAAAAAAATATTGACAACGGGGCCAGTCTTGGCACAATACTGGGCTACCGAGGCTCGGCCTCCCAAGGTTGGTCCGAGATCCGACCAACGTTCAAGTGACGAGTCTTGGTTTGCCAGTCTTGGGCCAAGATTCAGCCAATACTCAAGTGACAAGCCTTGGTTTGCCAGTCTTGGGCCAAGATTCAGCCAATACTCAAGTGACAAGCCTTGGTTTGCTAGTCTTGGGACAAGGTTCAGCCAATACTCAAGTGACAAGCCTTGGTTTGCCAGTCTTGGGCCAAGATTCAGCCAATACTCAAGTGACAAGCCTTGGTTTGCTAGTCTTGGGCCAAGATTCAGCCAATGCTTAAGTGAAAAGCCTTGGTTTGCTAGTCTTGGGACAAGGTTCAGCCAATACTCAAGTGACAAGCCTTCGTTTGCCAGTCTTGGGACAAGATTCAGCCAATACTCAAGTGACAAGCCTTGGTTTGCTAGTCTTGGGACAAGGTTCAGCCAATACTCAAGTGACAAGCCTTGGTTTGCCAGTCTTGGGCCAAGATTCAGCCAATACTCAAGTGACAAGCCTTGGTTTGCTAGTCTTGGGACAAGGTTCAGCCAATACTCAAGTGACAAGCATTCGTTTGCCAGTCTTGGGACAAGGTTTAGCCATTATACAAGTGACAAGCCTTGGTTTACCAGTCTAAATAACAAATGGTACCTAAAAACCCCTGGCTCCTGTAAATAGCGTAAAAAATTAGTTTCATCCACCTGATTTCTTTGTGTACAAATTTATTTCCATATGTTACCATCACGCACATGTCTACTAATATTTTTTTTTTTTTTTAATTTATTTTTAATAAGCATAGGTGCTTATTTCGCAACAGTCTTGGCACAATACTGGCTCTCGATATTGGGCCAATACTTAGATGCAATCTTGGCACAATACTGGCATTGGTTATTGGGCCAATATTAAGATGCAGTCTTGGCACAACACTGTCACTCAAGCTTCGCTGGGTGTTATCATTCCGATGCTTAGACAGACTTGGGCCAAGCTTGGATTTCAAGCTTTCCCCAGAGTTACTAAGTCTTGCGACAAGCCTCGGCCAAGCTTGGGCCTATTGTTTCATCCTATAAGGGTACGGGCTTTATATATAATAACTTTTCGTTAACATTTAAAGCCCTGTAACTTTTTTCTCATTCATTTGACGTATATAAGATATCAGATACTTTTTGAAGGTAATTAAATTTCCTACAAGCGCATGCTCGTCAAAATTTGAAAAAAAAATTTTTTGATGCAATAAAAATGAAAACTAATCAAAAAAATTTAACACTGAGTAAACTAAATTTTTGTTGATTTTTGAAGCCCCGTAACTTTTTCCACGTTTGTTTGAAGTACATAATGCGTCAGCACTTTTTTGTAGAGAATTTAATTTCCTACAAAATCATACTAAGCGAAATTAAAAAAAAAAATTTTTTCATAGTCTTATTAACGATAAACTAAAATGAAAATTTTTCGTGTGTGTTTTAAACGGGAAAGGGGACTGAATTGGTGATAGCTCAATTTTAAAGATATCTGGCTGAAATTTTGTGAGGATTCTTTTTATAATATGAAGTAACTTTTGAGCCCATAAGACGTTAAAAAAAAAACATTTTTTTTTTGGGACATCCTAATAAATACATTACAATAACTTTAAGATAAGAGGAAATTTCCCTTTATTTCATTATTTTATCGAGAATTACACAACAAAGGATACACGAACTTGACAAATTAAATTCTGTTCAAGGTGCAAATATTGCCTGATTTCTTCTTTGATAAAAAATAGTACGAGAAAGCTAAAGCCGCATTTGAGATAGAAACCCGGTTAACTAATATAATGAACGGCTATTGGACCGATAAAGAAGCTTCAAAACTTTGCTTAAAAGTTAGAGCAGACCGCCCGTACTGAAACGCGGTACCAGAAAAGGATCTTGATAATATAAAAGGTAAACTATACACATGTATTGTCTTCATTTTTATACACTTCAGAAAACTGTAGGGTTGAGTCAAATAATTCTTTCCATCGAATACATGAACAAGCTTTGTTAAATTGCTTACACTCAATAAAAATCAGTCTTTCAGTTGACCCTGCGGGCCAGCCCCAAAACTTCCCGCTGTTTGCGAGCTCAAGAACCTCGAAAACATTACTGTGAATACATTTTCAAGCTCTTCGAGCTCGACAATACTTTTGTATGCTGTTGTTTTCGAAAAGAAACATTTTTCACCATTTTTTCTCCAACGATCTCTCTCAAACGAATAATCCGATTGAGACGATTGGGGTGGCAATCGACGCGTTTTATCAAGTTCTAAAGCTGATCAAATTTTGAATTCGATTTATTGAGTCGTTTTTGAGATATTTCAGAAAAAATAAAAAAATTTTTTTTTTTTAATTCTTTCGACAACGGTTTCTCTTGAACGAATGAACCGATTTTGATGGTTGAGGTGGCATTCGATGCGGCTTATAAAGCTCTAGAGCCCAGTCCATTTTGGGATCAATCCATCTAGCACATGAAAGTTATCAGAAAAAAACACTTTTGAAAAAATTTTATTTTTGGAATATCTCTGAACGAGCCTTACCGATCAAGCTCAATTGTCTTACAGCTTCAAGATATTGACAAGCCGCGTCGAATGACACCTTAAAGTTCAAAATCAATTCATCCGTTCAAAAGATACCGGTATTTACATACGTACGTACGTACATACATACATACATACACTCGGACACCATCGTGAAATTAGTCAGAATAGCTTTCTAGGACCTTAAAACGTTGACATCTGATGAAAATTAGATTTTCGTAAATCGGACCGAAACCAATAACTTCCGGAATTTTTGAAAATTTACAATTTTCTTAGTGGGAAGTTAAAAAAAAACCTTTGTCCCAAATAAATCAATTTATTTGTGGCTTTTTTATAATATTTCTTAATGACAAATAAATTTATTTGGTACAACAAAATATGGCAGTTGATTAGAATAATTTTATTATTTGAGTGAAATATATCATTTATTTGGGGTAAATAAGTGAGATATATGTGGTAAAGGTATTAAATTTGTGATGAATAACGGAAAATTTGGCGATACTTAACATATATTTAAAGCACATGGCCAAACTAACATTTATTTGCAGCAATTGGATAATTTCTTTACCACAAATAAATTACTTGTTTACGCAATAAAATTGCTCAAATATATTATATCTTTCTCAAAATTAAATGTTTATTCAGCCGTATCCAAATATACGGTATCTTTCCCTCAAATAAATCTTAGTCGGCACAAATATCTTTTTTTATTATTGTATTGCATAAATTTAATAAATTGATATTTGAATGAGTTTCTATGATTATTAATGCTTCGATTTCTGACTTGTTTTCTAGCTATTTTTGGCAAGATTAATAATGAAGTGCCTATTAAAGTAGGAAAGAAGAAATTTACTACTAATTTTGACAATGCAGTGGGTGCTTGCTGCAGCCAAAATTTTAAATTACGACGCTTAAAATTAAAACCTCGCGATACTTCTGGATATTTAACAAAAAAACAAAGAAAAAATCGGAAGTGATGATGAATTGCAGTTAATTGATGGAGAAATGGATAAACTGTTGAACAAAAAACACCTAATTGGAGAAAAAAGAAAATTAAAAGAACGTCGACACAATGCAGAAATGATGATTAAACAAAAAGAACAAGAATTACAAAAAAAACTCAAGAACTCAATAAAATGCAATTGGAATTTGAAAACAAAAAAAAAGAATTTTAGAGAAAAGTGAACCAACGCGAAAATAGAAATTGATAATAAAAACAGGCCTTTCGTTATAATGTTGCTTTACTAATACCAAAAGCACGTATATTTTTAAACGCCCTCTAGCTTTGGGGAACTCTCGAAAGCTAAAAGGACGTATAGTTTATTTTCATTGCCAATTGTTTTGTAGACTTATTTTAGAGCTAAAAATTGGAAAAAAGTGTCGAAAGTCAAAAGGGCAAATAGCTGAAATTATTTCTTTACCTTTCCTTTCTAAGTCTTTTACCGGACTATAATCGTAACTCTACCGTAATAATATCATAACAAACCATAACTTTACCGCATTTTTGAAGGAAAGCTTACCGTAGAATTACGGCATATTGACAGTACTGTTGCGGTAACTGTGCAGTAGAACGACCGTGACACTACTGAAATTTTACGGTAGAGCTACCGTAACTTACGGTAGATGTACGGTGACTCACGGTAGTGTTACGGTAGCTCTACCGTAACTAACGGTAGTTTAACGGTACTTCTACCGTAACTTACGGTAATTTTACGGTTGCTATACCGTAACTTAGGTAGTTTAACGGTACTTCTACCGTAACTTACGGTAATTTTACGGTGGCTCTATCGTAACTTACGGCATTTCTACCGTAACTTACGGCATTTCTACCGTAACTTACGGTATTTCTACCGTAACTTACGGTACTTCTACCGTAATTTTACGGTGGAGCTACCGTTACACCACCGTAGGTTACGCTAGAACTACCGTAAGTTACGGTAAACCTACCGTAATACTACCGTAGACCTACCGTAATATTAGATCCGCCAGGGATTCGGATTTTTATTTCTAAATTTTTTTTTTTTTGTGGCAGCAATAATTTATATTTGTAAAATCATGACTATGCTGAAAATTTCAGCCCAAAATTTAAATATTTAAACGGCGCTCAAAAATTTTGAATATCAACTGATAATATGTAACTAATGGTTTGAATTAGTTTTTATATTTTTTTATAACTCAATTATTATCATTTCACTTGAATATAACTTTTGTATAACCAAAAATATACAGGACATTAACAGTCTTAAACAATAAAATTTGGAAAGTTTTGAATAAGCGAAAGAACCTACAAATTGAATTAAAAAATAAAAAAGTATGTAAATAACTTATTATTTCTATTTCTCGGGTTATATTTTCATTCATTGTCATGCAAATTGATGGTGAAAAATCGAGAAGCTTCATTATTAATATTTAAGGGTCGCTCAAAAACGTCCAAAAGACAGCACTCGGAAACATTTAAAAGTCTTGAGCGAGGTTTAAATATTCAAATTTTGGGCTGAAATTCTCAGCGTAGTCATCATTTTACAAATATAAACTATTGCTGCCACGAGAAAGAAAAGAATTTAGAAATAAAAATCCAAATTTCGATTATTTTTGATATTTTCTAAATTCGTGAGCGACCTCTTGAAAATTTTTTATCGAGCTGATTTTTGGAGAGGCTTCTCAAAACATCGTAAATCAACAAATTTTCTTGCGAGATCAAAAAAAAAATTGTCAGTTTTTTTACGGCACCCTAATATATATATATATATATATATACACACACAGTAATTACTACTCACAAATATCGTATTGTTTATTGTACTTAAATATTTAAAAATTAAATTTAAATTAAATTTAAGTAAGGAGATGAGATGCTGGGATGCTTAATTGGCGGGATTGAGGTGTTGATGCGTTAATATGAAAATAAATACTTTTCAACACTTTATTTTATTTTTAATGGTATTAATAAATTAATAATTTATTATATTATATACACTATATACACTTCACTAATAAATTTGGTATAAATGTTGAGAGAAAATGCTAAACGCGGTAACACGCGGTGAGGTGAGATAAAGATGGCGGTTGGCGGCAAAACAACAACCACGCGGTGAGATGAAATGTAATTAATTTAATAATTATTTACGGTGATATGAATTTAAATAATCACAAAATAATAAGTGAAAATTATTCACGGTTTTAATTTATATGAAATAGGAGAGGATAACTGATAATAATCGCGCGATTGCAAAAGATTATAAATTAAGACAAAAAAACACGTGGCTTGTAGCGTCGGTGAGTTTTCAATAAATAATGGCTTCGTCTTCTTCTTCATCCCCACTTGGATCAGTGGGCGGAGCTTGAGATGAGAATGGGACCGGTGGAGCCGCCTGCTAATGATAATACGCCGACGCAACTCTATTTAACCGGCCTCAGAGTAGCGACGTGAAACGCAAGCGCGGGAGATTCGAACACGTATACACTAAACAATAAGATTACAAGCAATAATATCAGTATCGGACAACTACACAATATCAAAGTATCCAAGAAGATATTAAAGATTATAAAAATATCAAATATTACACAATGTTAAATACACAAATTATTACAAGCGATTAGTTTACTAGAGAATAACAACTATTGACAATATTCTAGTTACTGTTGTAAAATGTATACGGCGGTAAAATTAAAATCGAAACGAATACACGATCGGTCGGATAGCAATGTCGTCCGTTCCTTTGCTCAATTAGAACTAACTCTCTGTACCCAATATTCTTGAGTCCCCGAATCGACCAAAACTATATCTCAGGTAATTTTACAAACTCGTACAATTACTTCCATATGTTTGTAAACTCATTATACCGAAAATATTGCTATCTCTCGATCGTGTTTACGTTGGATGCCCAGACGGGCTCCTTCGACTTAAGTCTACCGTCATAAACGTAAATATGAAAACTAACAAAATCTTAAGCGGATTAAATTGTAAAATATTTTTACTAAGTTTTTATTGTCTAAAAATGAACTTAAAATAGTTAGGACTTTCCCAAGTCTCAGGAAAAACCCAAGTATTATTTTATCTTCGACATATATATATATATATATATATATATATATATATATATATATATATATATATATTAGGGTGCGTCTTTTCGGAGCAACATTTTTTTTATGAGTGCATGTGGAAGAAATCATAGTTCAACACAAAAAAAAAATTCGCGCAAGAAAAAAAATTCTATGTCGATTACAGACCTAGCTCATTGAAAAATTCGATTTTTCCATTTAAATAACACGGGAAGAATTTTTTTTTTACCTTTAAGTATTGTTAACTCATTAAACAAATCAATGGATCGAATAGACTAACACATATTTTTGTAGGAAATTGAACGCTCTACAAAAAAGTCTCTTATCATTTTTCGATAAATCCATCTGTTCAAAAGTTATTGGAGCTCGAAGTAAAGTTGGAGATCTTTTTACTTTTTCGGCGAAACTATCAGACTTATCACAAAATGTTGTGGGGTCTTTTCTGTTGACAATTCTATTCTCTACAAATTATTATCAGTCAAGTTTTTCAAATTTCCGCATCGTTTTTCAGTTATTTCCATTTCAATGTCGAGCTCTTGAAATCGATCAGAACCACTTTTTTAACAGCTTGAAATTAAAATGCAAATACATCGACAATAATGCGGAATTTGAAAAAACTTGACTGATAATAATTTGTAGAGAATAGAATTGTCAACAGAAAAGATTCTACAACATTTTGTGATAAGTCTGATAGTTTAGCCGGAAAAGTAAAAAGATCTCCAACTTTACTTCAAGCTCCAATAACTTTTGAACAGATGGATCTATCGAAAAATGATAAGAGACCTTTTTGTAGAGCGTTCATTTTCCTACAAAAATCTGTATTAGTCTATTCGATCCATTGATTTGTTTAATGAGTTAACAATCCCTCGCGGTTTTGCGAATGCCGTAAAAATGCCGTAAATTTTCGACATTTATACACATGCCGTAAATTTACCGTAATAATTTGGTAATAATATGGTTATATTGGCCAGTTTTTTTCCTGTACTTATACTGTAGAGTTACCAGATTACTATAGTAAAATTACTATAAAAATGCCGAACTTTTACCAAAAAAATGCCGTAAAAAAACTATAAAAATGCCGAACTTTTACCGATAAAATGCTATATAAATACCGCAATAATGCGATAATTTTATAATAATAAAATCGTATTTTTTTGGTAACTATACCGTAGATATCCTGCGATTTTGCCAGATTTATCCTGATATAATGAAAAATTGTCAAAAATTTGGTTTTATTTTATATTTGCTTCTGCGGTTAAAATCATCGAAAATGTGAAAAGTGTAAAATTTGATATTTTATTCTATTAGTTCACACATTTCTTATTGAAACAAAAAAATGTAAGAGAAAATACGAATCCGGGAAAATTGAGGTTTTCAATTTTCTTATGTTTGTTTGTATAGATATAAATACAATTAGCATCAACTTTCGAATAAGCGATTTGGCCTAGTGGTTAACAGATCAGGCTTTAAATCATTCGGACTCGGGATCGAGCCCACGAGTAGGCGGGTTTTTTTTTTTTTCTTTTCATGACAGTTATTGTACATATAACTTTATAATGTTATATATAATTATATATAATTAAATAAAATTTTATATAATTATATATAATTTTTGTTCCGGGTAGAACGGTTTGATGCTGCAAAAATGCCGAAAATATGCTGTATAATTGCGGTTTTAATGCTGTTAAAATACCGTATTTTTTCTGTTTTATTACCGTAAATATTCTGAATTTTTTTCGTAAATTTTTGGTAGTAATGCGGCAAAAAAACTGGCCAAAATAACTTGAATAATACCATATTTATGCAGTATTTATACCGTATAATTCCGGTATTATTTTGGTATTTCCAAAACCGCGAGGGATACTTAAAGCTAAAAAAAAATTTTTCCCGTGTTATTTAAATGGGAAAATCGAAGTTTTCAATGAGCTAGGTCTGTAACCGACATAGAATTTTTTTTCTTGCGCGAAATTTTTTTTTTGTGTTGCACTATGATTTTTTCCACATGCACTCAAAAAAAAAAAAATGTCGCTCCGAAATGACGGACCCTAATATATATACATCAAAATAGTTTAAAAAAATTTCATGTACGTCAAATATGAAACACGTATACATTAGAACTTGCGAAAAAATCCAGTAATTGAATCAAATTTGTTTTTTTTAATTCTTTGAAAGATTTGTAGGTCTCCTAGTGCAAATGGCTAGGTAACTCAGTGTCGTTTAATTACAATTAATAAAATAAAAGAAAGCTACATAACTATATATATATATATATATATATATATATATATATATATATATATATATATATATTTATATATCTTTATATATAAAAATTACGTGTCACGTTGTTTGTCCGCGATGAACTCCGATTTTACTGAACCGATTTTAAATTTGATTTGCACACCGTGTGCAATTTGATCCAACTTGAAAGATAGGATCCCTCGCAGATTTGAATCACGGTGGGAACACGGTGGGTTTGTTCCATTTTACCACTGTGATTACGCGGTGGATACACCGTGGAAACACGGTGGTGAAATAGCACAGAGCCACCGTTGAATCACGGTGGATTCACCGCGTAATCACAGTGGGAACACCGTGTATACACAGTGGTCAAGCCACCGCGTAATTACGGTGGATACACCGCGTAATCACAGTGGATACACTGTGTATATCCGGTGGTGAAATGGAACAAACCCACCGTGTAACCACAGTGGATCCACGATGTTTACACTTTCACGGTGTTCCCACCGTGATTCAAATCTGCGAGGGTATAGCTTACATCTCAATTTATAGTCGCAATATTATTTTATTGCAAATTATTTGTCTATTATTCGTCAGTCACAATTATCTGTAAGCTCCAACCGATTCTAACCGATGACGACATCTGTTGAGTAGATTGAGTAAGTATTCAATAGATGGCGCTATGTTAAAAATACAAATGTTTTAAAGTCCTCCTAGAGAGTAAGTCGCCGTCGGTTTTTACCCCCACTATAGAAAAAGAAGTCTAATCTCACGCCATTACTACTCATTAACATTACAAACCAAAAATTTCCGACAATTTCCGACGGTGATTTACTCTCTAAGAGGACTTTATATAAGCTATAATTTGTTTATTACATTCACATGTAATCCGAGTTGGAAAAAGATACAAACTTTACTATTACCAGGACAACAAGCAATTCATCGCCATAACATAATTGCACGTGTGTTCAAACAAAAATTCAAATCCTTAATTGATTTTATTGTTAAATATTCATTTTTTGGTGTCACACGTTGTTGGTTGTATTCGATTGTGGAAAAGCGAGGTTTGCCTCATGCCAACATTTTAATTTGGTGTGGGTTCGAATTGGTCTGGGTTCGATTCCCAGTTCGGGCTATCTATATTTTTCTCAATGTATCTATAAATTGTCTTATTGAGAAGGTTATTTGCATGTTTGCATGTTTAGGTTTCCACTATATTTAAATATACAGTCGACTCTGTCTGAAGGTTCGCTGCCTAAAGGTTCCCGCTGTCTATAGGTTCCAAGATACATTGCTTAAAGGTTCCCGGATATTCCCCCACCCGCTTTTTCGAGTGAAGAATCACAATTCAGTTTTTAAGCGCTAACTTTAAATGCACGTTTTTTTGAGGTTATGTTTACTGCGCAATGTGCTCGTTTTCGCTTGCGCCTCGGCGCTCGAGGGAAATATATTGTAGAGGAAGTGCTGATGGTGGGGAGGGAACCTTTAGGCAATGGTCCTGTCCCGACGTGGAACTTTTAGACAGAGTCGACTGTAGTGAAAACCTAAACATGCAAATAACCTTCTCAATAAGACAATTTATAGATAAATTGAAAAAAATATAGATAGCCCGAACTGGGAATCGAACCCAGACCAATTCGGTATTGCGCCGAGTGCTCTTCCAGTTGAGCTATCCGGCACTATACTATATTCCATTCAATTTGATCTATTACTTATTGAGCCACACCATTCGGTTTAATATGACAAGAACCTTAGCCACAGCAACGCGTGGCCGGGTCTGCTAGTATATATATATATATATATATATATATATATATATATATATATATATATATATATATTAGGGTGTCCCAAAATAAAAAAAAATTTTTTTCTTTACGTCTTATGGGATCAAAAGTTACTTTATATTATGAAAAAAATCCTCAAAAAATTTCAGCCAGATATCTTTAAAATTGAGCTATCACAAAGGGGGGTCCCCTTTTCCATTTAAAACACACGCGAAAATTTTTTATTTTAGTTTTTCGTTATAAAGACTATAAAAAAATTTTTTTTTTCAGTTTTGCCTAGTATGATTTTGTAGGAAATTGAATTCTCTACAAAAAAGTGCTGATGCATTATGTATGTCAAACGAACTGGGAAAAAGTAACGGGGCTTCGAAAATCAACAAAAATTTAGTTTGAATTGAATTGAATTGAAATGAGATTTTGACCCTGTTGTGTTGTGTAGAGCCGAGCACTCAGTTCTTTTGAACCATTGTACTCGGCCCCACTCGGTCAATTCTCGTTGAAATTAAGGTTGGGTTGGCAGATTTATAGATTTCGAGAATCGCAGAAATCCTCCCATCCCAACCTCTAATAAGTTAGGCCGAGTATCATCACAGATCCCCAAGATGTTTTTCCTTACATCTTCTAAGGCTCTGCATTGGCTCAGCAGGTGGAGGGGAGTTTCATCCTCTGAATTGCATCTAGGGCATATCGAATCATCGGTGATGCCCATGAGCTTCAGATGCCTCCCGGTAAACCAGTGTCCTGTAACGAGCCCGACAATAATCCTTAATTTAGATCTATCGAGCTCTACTAGACTGGTACCAAGCAACTTCGATGGTCCTTCAATCAGTGCCCTCGTATGTCGCATGCCTCCGGCTTCAAGCCACAGGTCCCAGAACCTGTCACAGGTCCATTGAGCCAAGTGGCTTCTTATAAAGCACAGAGGCACCGGAATTGAACAGACTGGCTCAGGGTCCGTTTTGCAGGCCCCTGTCCTTGCCAATTCATTTGCTATGTCATTCCCTTTGATACCGCTGTGACCCGGTACCCAAATGAGATTGACATAGTTGGCGCTCGCCAGCTTGTCGGCGAGTGTAATGCAGTCCCGTACAAGCCTTGAAGTCACCACAACCGATGTGAGTGACTTGAGAGCTGCACGGCTGTCGCTGCATATGTATATGTGTTTGTTCCTGTGATTAAGCTCTAGAATGTGCTTTACACAGGCCCAGATCGCATATACTTCTGCCTGAAAAATAGAGGCAGTGTGTCCCAGTCTGAGGGATATCTCAGTTTTGGGTCCACCGCTATAAATTCCTGCACCTGCTCCTTCCACCCTTTTGGACCCGTCCGTAAACCAGACTAGCCCTTGGGGTGATAGGATTCCATTGCTCCCTCCTTCCCATTCCTGCCTGTTTGGAAAGAGGACTTTGTATTTGTGTCGGAAGTGGTAGCTACGAGAGCCATAGTCCCCTCCTTGGGCCAGGACCTCTTCGAGATCTCTGTTCCGTAGGATGGACGCATGTCCCGTCCTAGCCTTCGACCACAACCCAGCAAAATGCAGTCTCAAAGCCGTTTTCACAGCCAGAGATTCTACAGTTATATTTGGAGGAACTACATTCAGGAGTGCCCCCATAGCTAGGGTGGGAGTTGTTTTAAAAGCTCCTGTTATGCCTAGCAGAGCAAGTCGGTAGACCTTATTTAATGCCTTGATGTTGACGTCCCTTCGTATTGCGGGCCACCAAATGACAGAGGCAAAGGTTAATTGGGGTATCAAAATAGCCGTGTAAATCCACTTAACTAGTTTTGGTTTTAGACCCCATGTTGTGCCAAATATCCTTCTACAGGCCCAAAAAGTGGCAGTGGCTTTTTGAGCTTGTTTCCCTATATGGCTTCGCCACGTGAGCTTATTGTCCAGAGTTACTCCAAGGTAGCGTACCTCTGTTGAAAACTTCAGCTCAGTGTCGAAAATTGAGGGCGCAATTAACTTATGCTTCCTCTTTCTGGTAAAGAGCACCATCTCTGTCTTGTTAGGGTTAACTTTCAGAGATCTGTCGGTGCACCAATTCTGTACAAGATCGAGTGCTCTTTGCATCCTCCATCTCATCTCTGCTGGGCTACTGCCTCTGATCATCAAAGCAACGTCATCCACGTAGCCCACTGCGTGTACTCCTAGCTTCTCCAGCCTTACTAGAAGCTCGTTAATGACTAATAGCCACATGAGAGGAGAGGTCACGCCTCCTTGCGGACAGCCTCTTCTAACACGGGCCCGTACCTTAGTGTCACTAAGTTCGGTTGTCACTATTCTCGAGCGAAGCATATTGTGGGCCCATTCTGTGATAGATTCCTCTATCCCAAAGCGTTCCGCTGCTTCGCAGATGGCTTCGAAGGGAGTATTGTCAAACGCCCCTTCTATGTCAATGAATACTCCCAGAACTGATTCCCTCTGCTGAAAGGCTCTCTCGACGTAGCTAACCACTTCATGTAGAGCCGTTTCAACAGATTTACCAGCCTGGTATGCATGCTGTGAATGATGCACTGGTATTCGACTCAACGCTTCATCCCTTATGTGTCTGTCTACCATCCTTTCCAGGGTTTTTAAAAGGAAGGAGGTTAGACTGATAGGCCTGAAGGATTTCGCCAGGTCATAGCAACTTTTACCAGGTTTTGGTATAAAGACTACCCTGACCTCACGCCATGCTCTGGGCACATAACTTAGGGCCAGACAGGCCCTAAATATGCGTAGGAGGTGTTTGCGAAGTGATTCTCCACCCTCTTGTAGGAGAGCCGGAAAAATCCCATCCACCCCTGGGCTTTTGTACTTCTCAAAGTTGCCAATTGCCCATTCAATTCTGCTGGGCGTTACCACCCTTGCAGCAGTCCTCCAGTCACCATGTCTGGTAACTGTGAGGTTTCTCTCTTCTCTTTGATTTCCCCCCTGTCCCGTCATTTCCAATCAATGTTCAATTTTTTTTAATTAGTTTTCATTTTTATTGCATCAAAAAAATTTTTTTTTCAAATTTTAACGACCATGCTCTTGTAGGAAATTTAATTTCCTTCAAAAAGTATCTGATATCATATATACGTCAAATGAATGAGAAAAAAGTTACAGGGCTTTAAATGTCAACAAAAAGTAAAGTTTAAAACATATTAATTTTCTGAACTAAAATGTCAACGGAAAGTGAACTTCATTTTTCGTTGACATTTAAAGCCCTGTAACTTTTTTCTCATTCATTTGACGTATATATGATATTCGATACTTTTTGAAGGAAATTGAATTTCCTACAAGAGCGTGGTCGTTAAAATTTGAAAAAAAAATTTTTTTGATGCAATAAAAATGAAAACTAATTAAAAAAAATTGAACATTGATTAAACTAAATTTTTGTTGATTTTCGAAGCCCCGTTACTTTTTCCTAGTTCGTTTGACATACATAATGCATCAGCACTTTTTTGTAGAGAATTCAATTTCCTACAAAATCATACTAGGCAAAACTGAAAAAAAAATTTTTTTCATAGTCTCTATAACAAAAAACTAAAATAAAAAATTTTCGCGTGTGTTTTAAATGGAAAAGGGGACCCCCCTTTGTGATAGCTCAATTTTAAAGATATCTGGCTGAAATTTTTTGAGGATTTTTTTCATAATATAAAGTAACTTTTAATAAGAGTATATTTGAGGTTGCGATTGCGTGTTTTGTTTTCGTTCTTCAAACTTTTGCAGAATTCGAACTTTTTGAAATAAAAAATTTATGTATGACTTGAAGTTAATAATTGCGTCGTTACCAACAAACTTAATATTTATTCTTTTTTACTTTTTTTCAAATTCCAGTCCTCACATATGATTGGTCAATTAAAATGTTGAATAACTCAAAAAATTTTCAAAAGTGGCAAAGGAACTTCATGCTTAGAATCACCTCCTCTATCTAAATTTTCTCGCTGTGAAAGTAATTCTGGATCACCCTGTATATCTGTGTAGTTGAACCGAGTGTTATTACTTATAACCCTACCAATTCTCCTGCTTTGATAATCCCTAAGCTCCAGCAGGTTATGGGCCCAGGTCTATAATCACATGATGAATCTGGAAGGTTATAGTTTTAATTCGTTAAGTGAAAAGTATATGTGCCTGCTGAAAACTTTTACGAATAAGTATTAATCGTGGGGTGACAACAGCGGGAAAACTGCTGGATGTGATGCTGAGTCGTCGGACGACGAGAACGCTAGAAAAATGGCTGCAACGCTTCACATAGACACACTGGTAGGCGATAATTACAACACGTGGAAGATCCAGATGAGATCGGTGCTAAAGGAGGCAGATCTTTGGGGATATGTAGAAGGAACTATTCCGAAACCAGCTACTATAGACGCTGAGTACGCTGTATGGGCCAGAAAAGACGGCAAAGCTGAAGGTAAAATAATGCTATCGATATGTAAAAGTAACTATGCGATTTTGGATGGCCTAGAATCTTCACATGAAATATGGGAGAAGCTGAAAGAAATCCACCAATCTAAAGGTCCGGCAAGGAAAGCGTCGTTGTTAAAGATAATTATCCTAACGAAACTTCAAGAAGATGGCGACGTGCGTAAACACATTGCAGATTTTTCTGATGCTGTGAAAGAGCTGTCTGAGATAGGCGTTAAAATAAATGATGAAGTCCTAGCAATAATTCTGATGTACATTTTGCCTGCATCGTTCTCAATCTTCAGAACGGCGATGGAATCAAGAGACGATTTGCCAGCGACTGATATGCTGAAGATTAAGATCATCGAGGATTACGAGGGTCGAGGCAATCAACACGTGGAGACGGGGGCGATGTACATCAAAGGTAAAAACAAACATTTTGGGCAGAAAAGGCGCGAAAACGTTGATAATGCGCGTCAGAGACAGAGTTATTTGCCTACAGACAGAGTTGGATGCTACAAGCGCGGTAAACATGGACACATAGCTAAAAATTGCCCTACGAAGAGAGTGAAAAAGCGTTTCCAGAGTGCCAGGCAAGTTCAAGATGGCGGTGACGATCCAACTGCAACTTTCATGATGTATACTGCAGAACAGACTATGTATAGTAATCGCTTAAACCAAGCGTGGTGTATCGATAGTGGTTGCACAGGCCATATGTGCAATGAGAAACGGATGTTTCGTGAGTTTACCCAAGCTAACAGTGAAGTGACATTAGCAAATAATGAGTGTACACGAATAACCGGTGTCGGAAAAGTGGGACTGTCGGCGGATGTCGGACAGAAACGGCGCGAGATTGACATCACACGGGTGATGTTCGTTCCAGATCTTCGTACCAATTTATTATCGGTGTCGGCAATCACCGATCGTGGTTTTAATGCAATTTTTCGGGAAAAAGATGCTGTTGTTGTGGACAAGAAAAACGAAGTTTGGGCTCGTGCGGGTCGCATTGGTAATTTATATTACGTGAGACAGTGCCAAGATGTTGTGAATAACGCGATAATAAAAAGTAAATCGAATCGACCAATTGACATTTGGCATGAGAAGCTCGGTCATGTGAACGAGCGGGACTTGAAACTAATGGCAAAGAACGGGCTCGTATACGGGATGAAAACCGGTGAAAATGAAAAGTTGTCTGAGTGTGAAGTTTGTGCGAGGGAAAAGCATGCGTGTAAGCCCTTCCCGAAGAGTAACAAAGAACGCACTAAAGACTTATTAGAAATTGTGCATACGGATGTATGTGGCCCCATGTGACATGAATCATTTGGTGGGAAAAAATATTTTATTACCTTCATCGACGATAAATCGCGTTTTTGTGTAACACGTTTTGTGAAAAATAAAAGTGAAGTGTTAGACGTTTTTAAGAATTATGAAGCAGAAGCTGAAACGTTCACAGGGAACAAAATTAAATTTTTACAGTCGGACAACGGACTTGAGTACGTTAATCGTGAGTTCAGTGATTTCCCAAAGGTAAATGGTATACAGCGAAGGTTGACGGTACCCCATACCCCCCAACAAAATGGCGTCGCAGAACGTATGAACCGTACGCTTGTGGAAATGGCTCGGTGCATGATGAGACAAGCAGGAAGTACACCGTCGTTTTGGGCTGAAGCTATTCATACAGCTAGCCATGTTCGTAATAGGTGTCCAACATCGGCATTAGATAGCAAAAATCCTGGTAAAGGAAAATTTGACTCGAGAGCGGTACCTGGTATTTTTGTGGGATATGATTCACAGTCTAAAGCGTATCGAGTACATCTACCTGAATCAAGAAAGTTAATAGTCAGTCGAGATGTAAAATTTATGTCAGAGCCAGCTTTTAGACATGAATATCGGGAATTACTCGATGACACGAATAAAGGTAGAGTGGGGACCAATGTGAATATCAGGGAGCCGAGGGTGCCCGAAGAAAACCCCGAAGAAAACCAAAGCCATGAAGAACTAGAGCCCGAAGAGATGGAGCAAGATGGAAGCCAAGTAGACGAAGAGCCGAGGAAAATTTTGCGAGCTGCCAGGGGAAGTTCACGGAAGCCATGCGCCAACAATCAAGGGCCCGAAACTGAACCAGACGACAAGTTCCCAAGACCGAGGAAAAGGGGAGCGACAGTCTCGTGGGAAAAATTAGTTGAGCCTTCAAAAAGAGGCAGGGGACGCCCTCGTATAATTCGTAGTGGTCATGTAGGTAGACCACGAAAAGAATACGCGTCGTGTCCAACTGACAACGGAGAGGAAGCTGATGATGACGAGACTCAGTCATCTGGAGAAGACGAGGTGTTTGAACATGGCTGTGAAGAAGGAGATAGCCGCACAGGTAAAGAACGGTACATGGAAACTTGTGCCGAGACCAAAAGATCGGAAGGTGATTGGTAGCCGCCTGGTGTTTAGTGCAAAGAGTACGAGTCAAGGAGAAGTCAAGAAGGCACGACTGGTTGCCAAAGGATGCTCACAGCGTCCAGGAGAGGATTTCTACGAAACTTACTCTCCTGTGGCTAGATCAACTTCAATCAGGTTACTGTCGGCATTATCTGCAGAGCCAGGACTAGATATTCATCAAATAGATGTGGTGACTGCATATCTCAACGGCGAGCTGGAGGAGAATGCATTCATGGAGGGTCCTGAGATGCTTAAAGAAATTCTCGATAGAATTTGAGCGAACAGTAATAAATATGATAAGCCTATTATAGAGGTGGCTGAGCGCTGGCGTGATTATTTAAATACGAATAGTGATTGTGTGTGTTTATTAATAAAATCATTGAATGGTCTGAAACAAGCAGGACGCCAATGGTACAAAAAGTTCGTGGGGAAGATAAAGCGTTTAGGCTTCCAGGCTACACCACAAGATCCTTGTTTATTTTTGTCGCGTAGAGAGACAAAAATTATGTTAATCGCTGTGTATGTCGATGACATGCTGATAGCGACGGATGATGATAAATGGCTGCGCGAAGTAAAACATGATTTATCAATTGAAATCGAGATGAAAGATTTGGGACGAGCAAACCATTGTCTCGGAATTGGATTTTCACGTGATAAAGAAAATAGAGTATATTTAAAACAAAAAAAGTATGCAAGAAATGTATTAGAGAGATTCGGAATAAGTAATTGTAAGCCAATGGCCACACCGATAAAACTTAAGTGTAACTTATTGAAGAGAAAGAAAGAAGATGTAAGTTACATGAGCAGCGTTCCGTATCAGAGTGCGATTAGCACCTTAATGTACTTGGCAGTTACCACGAGACATTGCTTTTTCCATTAACTATTTAAGCGAGTTTAATCATAATTATAATGTAGAACATTGGAAGGCTTTGAGACGTGTCATGCGATATTTGAAGGGTACACTTGATTCTGGTATAATGTATGTGAAAACTGGACTTGAACTGTTTGGAGTAGTAGATGCTGACTGGGGTTCGTGTAAAGTCGATCGTAGATCGTATTCGGGCTACGCGTTTTTACTTGCTGGTACTCCAATAAGTTGGGAAGCTCGCAAGCAGAGAACTGTAGCATTATCAAGTACTGAGGCTGAGTATGTGGCTATTTCTGAGGCAACCAAGGAGGCCATGTATTTGCGTTCATTGTTAGACTACGTTGATTTACCGTGTGATTGTGTGACTATAAAATGATAATCAGGGCGCTATCAGGCTAGCTGAAAGTGATTCTTTTCATGCTAGAACCAAGCACATAGATGTACGACATCATTTTATACGCGAAGCTTGTAATGAAGGCATTGTACGTTTGAAATATTTGTCAACAGATAAAATGCCCGCAGATATGTTAACTGAAGGTCTAGGTAAATTAAAACATCGCGAATGTATGTTGAATCTTGGAATGTTGATTGTAAGTGAGTATGAGTCATAATCTCATGGCTTAGAGGAGAGGTGTTCGAAGGAACGAAGTCCCTGAGAATAATTAATTAATATATAGTATGTACGGCAGTACATATACACTTCAGAGTGTATAGAATAGCAGAGGTAGCGAGTGAGTGAATTCTTTCATGAGTCATCGGTCATAGAGGACGGAGCTCTTGGGTCTTAAGTTTTCGGGTCTAAGATTAAGTCTGTGTCATCATTAGATAGCGTGCTGTTATACGTTGTACTTGTATATTACTTTCTATATAATTGTAACAATATATATATATATATATATATATATTGTATAATTCATATTCACAATTCGATATTGTTATAATTCAAACATCTTATTTTTAACAAGTAATATTGTTTATTACTTATTGAGTTTACTCGGGAATTGAATGTTATGTTTTGTTAGAAGTTATTGTGTAAGTCATTATCATCTGTAAAGTCTTACATGAGGTGCGAATTTAAGGTTAAACATTGAACATTATAAACGATACTCTTTTCGTGAAGTGTCATTTTTCCTTCATAATGGAAAATAAAATAGAAAACATATTTTTAATCGGAGAGACACATCATGAAATTGCAGGAAATCAACTTCCATCTAATTTACAAGTATTGAAATTTTTGTTTTACAACACGCGAATATTGAAACATAGTATAAAAGTCGGTGAAAGTTTAGTGTATAATGAATTGATTACTTTTTGGGAAAAAAAGAAAATTCCAACACAACAAAAATCTCGCTGTATGAAAAAAATTGATGATTTATATAACGATTGGAGAAGTTTACAAAGAAACTCATCAAGACGAAATAATATTCAAGAAAACAATGAAAAAGTATTTTTGTCACACTTAAATAATTTGTTTGATATAGCACACAGTGATGTTTTAACAATGGTTGATGACAGTACAAAAAGATTTTTATTAAATCAACGCGAACCTAATCGTGTTGGATTTATTGACGACGTTGAAGATATATCTGGTAAGTGTTAATATAAGTTAGACATTTTTTAAATTTATTCGTTAATTAAAATATTTTTTTTCTATCAATATAGAAAAATCTGAGCCTACTTCGCAATATGAATCATCCTCGCCATCATTCAGTCAAGAAAGTCTTCACAGAGATCTTAGTTTCGTTATTGACTTAGATGACGAGTCGCCACCATCGAAAAAGTCTCGTGGAAAAATAGACATTCTGACTCCAAAATTATGTACCATGTTAGATAAGTGTAAAATTAGTGATCGCGATGCAACAGGCTTATTAATTGCATTTCTTGAAGCTGTGGAACTTGATGCTACCCACTACATCGTTAATCGAACATCGATAAAACAAAAACGTGAAAATTTCAGAAAAAAAAGAGCGGCTGAAATCCAAACAAGATTTGCAAATAAAGATCTTTGTAGATTAATTGTTCATTGGGACGGAAAACACTTACCTGATATTACTGGCAGGAATTTCGTAGAACGTCTTCCGATAATAGTTTCATTTGAGAATGAAACTAAAATTCTGTCAATACCACCATTAGAAAACGCTACAGGCCGAGCAATGGCAAATGCAGTTTCTGATGCTCTTCAAGAGTATGGAGTCTGTGAATTAGTAGTCGGTTTATGTTGTGATACTACTGCATCGAATACTGGAGAATATAATGGTGCAGCAGTTTTAATTGAGCATTTGTTAGAAAAAGATCTTCTTCTTTTGCCATGCAGACATCATATATATGAGGTTGTATTGAGAGCTGTATTTGACAGTAAGTTAACCAATATTTCTGGACCAAATGTGCCTATATTTGCTCGATTCAAGAAAGAGTGGGATGGATTAGACCTAACTCAACTTCAGAGTGGAATAGCGGATCCCTTGATTGGTCAATTATTAGAAAATGATATTCAAGACATTCATGAATTCATTAAGCAACAACTTACTTTGAACCATGATAGAAAAGATTATTTAGAACTGCTAGAATTAAGCTTGCTATTTATTGGAATAATACCTGATAATATTACGTTTCATACTCCTGGAGCTATGCATCAGGCCAGGTGGATGGCTAAGGCAATATATTCGTTGAAAATTTTTCTGTTACGATCTACTTTTAAACTAAAGTCTACGGAGGAAAAAAGCCTGGCTATGATTTGTGTGTTTATTGTGAAAATTTATTTACGAATATGGTTTGTCGCCACATCATCGATCAAGGCGCCAAACTGTGATTTTCAGTTGATAAAATCCATTCATAAGTTTCAGCCTATTGACAAAAAAATCTACGAGAGTGCTTTAGGTAAAATTTTAAATCATCTGTGGTATCTGAATCCTGAAAATTGTTTATTGGCTTTATTCGATGATGATGTAGATATGGAAACGAAACAGAAAATGGTAAAAAAAGTGATCAAATTATCGCAAAATGCAGATAAACCATATTCATCAAACAGTAATGATGAACAAGTTCTTAGGAAGGCTGTAGTATCTCGTGCGGATATCCCAAAGTTATTTGACGAAGGATTAGAACAGTTTATTAATGCAACTTCTACCAATTTTTTCCATAAGCTTGGGCTAAATACGAGTTGGTTGACTGAAAATTGTGAGAATTGGTTGGAAGACTCTAATTATCAAGATTGTTTGACGGCTGTAACAAATTTATCAGTAGTTAACGATGTTGCAGAACGAGGTGTTAAACTAATGCAAGAGTACAACGATTTATTCACGAAAGATGAAGAACAAAAGCAATTCCTCATTCAAATTTTAGATGATTACAGAAGTAAAGGCATCAAGATAACGAAAAAAAGTTTACTCAAGGATTGGAATGATGAAAACTAAATTTTAAAATGAAATTTGTATGAATTTTGTAATAAAATGAAATTATTAATTAAAGTATCATGAATTTTTTTTTAATTAACACACCTTACTATTTGGAATATTTCCTGTTATTTTTAGTAACTATCGTATTCTCATGAATTCGGGTTCTGTAATTCTTTACATTTTGTATAAAATCGTATTTATTATAAGAAATCCTCAAAAAACATGATTATACTCAAAAATCAACTTAAATCGTCTTGAGGCACGTGTTATTTTGACTTAAAAAATTTATAAAATATTTTCCTAGTGTTTTTTCATCAAAAGGAAACTTTTTAGGGGGTGCCTCAAGAAAATTAATTTTTAACGACCACTCTAATATATATATATATATATATATATATATATATCTGTGTAGTTAAACCAAGTGTTATTACTTATAACCCTACCAATTCTCCTGCTTTGATAATCCCTAAACTCCAACAAAATATAAACTAAATCTGAAAGCGAAATAATACCTGGAAGTAAATTAAAGCATTTCCAAATATTTATATCTATTTTATTAATTACAATACACAGAAAAAATAATTTACTTACAACAAGAAACTTTTAAGGAAATCCTAGGTTGTTTTGGAGCAAGAAAATATTTTGCGGAGACTCAAGAAAATTTTACTTCAACCAAAATAATTTTCGTTTTCCTAAATATTTTCTTGAGTCAAGAAAGTAAGTACTTCAATGAAGAATTTTTATCTTTCTGTGTATTATAAGTATAGTCAGTATATTAAAAGATTTAATCATTGGCTCCAGAATTTTTTAAAAACTTTTATTTTATATTTTTTTCGATTAAAAAAATCGATATTTTAAACCCCAAAGATGTAATGAAGCAAATTAGTGATTAGATAAAAATATGTTCAATTTTTTTTTTCAAGGAAGAAATGATACAGATATTTCGTAATTTGTAATTAAAGATAAATTCTAAATAAACCTTAAAAAAAATTTTTTTATTGCTCATGCTTTATTATTGAAAAAAAAAAAAAGAAAATAAATCAGCTATTTTCATAAAGAATGTCGTTAAAGTAATTGATCAATCAAAAAATTAGTTACTCCTCATTGTTTATTAGATTACGAAAATTTTGTAATTTTGGCTTAAGTTATAAAATTCAAATGTCTTGACTACAAATGTTTTCGTTGCTATAAAAAAGTTAATTTTTGATAACATGAGGTTAATTAATTATGCAGGATAATTACTATTTAGAAAAAGAAAATTTTTACACAAAAACTCTTGTAATAAAGTATTCACAGTAAAAAATATTGCCATATGAAAAGATGTAATTAATTCTATCAATTAAATTATAATCTTCATTACCTTCTTTTGTTCACAAGTATCCTTAAAGTATAGTGCGTTCTTAGCATCGTGCGAAGTCATAGCTTGGATGCCATCATCAATTATTTTGATAAATTTCTCGGTTGGTTCTGAGCCTTCAAATTTTTCATTTCCATTTTCTCGTAAAATCGTCATTGCACAACGAACTTCGCGTGAGTACAACTGTTAATATTACAATTTATTCATTATGATCTAAAGCCATTAAAAAATCATCATTATACCTGATAAGCCATTGGAACAGACATTTTTTGATAGAGTTTATGATCTAAATGTGCAGGTGTTAGTTTGTAAGTTGTTGCCAAATTAGGTTTTTCATATTAGCAAAAGATTTTCCCAATATTTTTTTTTTGACTACTCCTACAGGTGTCTATCAGAAAATAACATTACTTTAATTATCGGAATATAAAAAATTATTAAAAATTATAAACACATTATTTTAAACCTCACTAGTTATCACATATAAGACAGCTTTTCAACGTTATTTATATAACGTACTTAGAAACTATTTAGCTTTTCATAAAAAAAACTCTATGCTAAATTGTGGAAAAATTAGTCCAATAATTATCTCAAATTCATCTAACTCAACCAATCCATTTCGAAAACATTTTACTAAATGTGGGAAGTCTGATATCATATATAATCTACGGCTAGAGTCACATGGATGTTCACAACTGATGTTATTTGTGTCAACTCCTAATTTCGTCCAAACTCCTCTATTCCATTGAGCAGCGTCAGTTACTAGAGGATTCACACGAAAACCAGCATTTTCTACATGTATAATGCATTCTAAAAATAACTTATGAAGAACTTCACTAGTTATACAATTTTTAGTGATAAAGCATCCTAAAGGTTGAGCAGAATTTCCCCGATACGGTACAAACATAAAAACGAGAGCCTTATCTCCAGGAACGTCACTATCAGATTCAGATGTATACTTTCCAAGATCAACAAAACCAGTATACTCAGCTATTTGTTTATTAAACTCAATATTTTCCATAAGTTTAACCTCACCAGCTGATATTTGGCCAATTTTATCTTCAAATGCCATTGATTCTCCTTTTTTCCGTAGGATGTCAAACGTTTCGGGTAAAAATCTAAAGATCAACGAACTAATTTTTTGTATATACTTCGATAACTTGTCAATAGTTGGTAGAGGAATTATATTTGTTGCTTGTATCATATTGTACGTACAAGTGCTTTTCATTCGTATGAGAAGACATTCATAAATCCATTCAACTTCATATCTTCTGCCAGTTGGGCCCTTCTTTTCGGAGTTTTCAAAACACATTCTCACTGTTGTCTGTTGTTGTTTTGGTAGCAAAGAAATTTTATTATTAAATTGGCCTTCATACACAGTTTTTGTTTTTCTTTGAATACTACGTAATTTTAATGTAGATAATTTTAGCTAAAAATATTTAAAATAACTTATTAACAAAAAAATGGAACAATTTTCAGTAATAATAAAAAAAGTAATTATCAACGCAGAAATTGAAAAATACTCAATTTCAATGATAATTTTAAGATTGGATTCTGTGTAAGAATGAGAAATATATTATTGAGTAAATTACAACGATAATAATAACCTTTTGTAAAAAAAAACTGGCTAAAAAATTAATCATACCTGTTGTTGAATACGTTTTGTTTTTTATATAATTCCAAATTGGTAGCTTTAGAAGTTTTTCTTTTCATTTTGTTCTCAGTATTAAGGATTCGACCTTTTTCTACTTTTTGTAAATTTAAACGTAGTTTTTGACATTCTTGACATCTCGGACAAGCTTGGCAACGTTTGTATTTTTCAGTCACGTCAGCATGACATTTTAATGAATAACTAGTTTAAAACAATTAACCAATTATTTATTTAGTAAATATTAACATTTTCGATATTTCAGTACCCTTGTACTTTATAATGTAATTACAAAAACGATTTAATTGTATAAAATACCTTTTTTTATCAAATCCAGTTCTAGTGCATAATTTTTTTTGTTCCATAGATCTTAAACATTCAATTAAATCATTGACTGATTTTATTTGTCCATCAATTTCTTTTTTATAATTTTCTAAAAATGTAACCTATAACAAATAAAATTAAATTGCATTCAAGGTTTTAACTCATTAAAGAATTAAAACAAAGCTCTTTTTTTTTTTTAATAAATAGCTGAATTATATGATATTTTACCGATGCAAATTGATCGTCATTTAGGATCAACCGTACTCTTTCTTTAAATTTAATACGATCAAACTGAATTGCTATTAATTGATTAATACCAATTACAAAGCTCCAACCAATTGGGAACAACTTGTTCAGCTCAATAATGATGACCATAACTTCAGTATCATTATCAAAATTTATCTAGAATAATAAAATTCCGTTTGATATTTCGGTAAACAATACAGATTTTATATTTAAATATTTATAACTTATGGTATAAAAATTGTTCTTTAACATTTTTGTTAAATTATTGAAAAAGTTAATTAAGATATGATTACAAAAAATTATACTTACTTGACGGTTAATATCAATATCATGCTCAGAATATTTTTGACGCTTTAACGTTTCATTTTCATCAGGATATTTTAATTTCCGTTTCACTGGTAATCTATATTGCGGTAAAATGTTATTGATTTGTTCATTTTCTTGATTCTTGTGATGTGATTGCTCCTGGTTTTCTATTCTCACGTCATCAAAGTTAAATTGTTCTTCGATTGCTTACTGCTGCTGATCTTGTTCAGTTACTGACTTAGGCTTCTCAAATGTTTCATTTGAAGATTGGTCCTGGTGTTCTTCAATAACTGGCTGCTGCTGCTGATCTTGTTCATGTAGTGATCCAAGCTCCTCCGATGTCTTATTCAACGATTGATCTCGGTCCTCTTCAATTACTTGTTGCTGTTGATTTTGTTCATGTTTCTCATGTAGTGATTTAGGCTTCTCTGATATCTCATACAACAATTGACCCTGGTGTTCTCCAATAGCTTGAAACTGCAGGTTTTGTTCATGTTGCTCATCGATTAATTGACGTATCTTTGATGTCTCATTCAAAGCTTGGATTTTACAGTCACCAATAATTGAAGATTGTTTGACATTGACTATCAATGCAACTGATCCCGGGATACGTGTTATTCTACCTTTTACGATTTTGTTAACTTCACCGTTTGGTAAATTTGTGAGATAAGAATTTTGAATTGCATCATTTTGAAAATGCAAATCACAAACATACTGACGGTTGTTTAATTCTGTTGTTAACGAGTTTATCCACTGCTGACGTTTTAATGGACACTATTCATACACGAAATGAAGAAAAATACAATATATTTTTTCATTAATTAACAAAAATTACATACCGCGGCAGTAGGATATTTTTAAGTTATATTTGAGTATAATCGAGAACATTATTTTTAAATTAAGTACATTAATTTGCGTATGAAAAAATTAAGTTCAAAAAATTGAAGAAGATAGAACATAAAATTTTTTAACATGATGAATTATTTTGTTTTTAAAAACTAGACGGTTACTATTGACATAATTTGACATACATGAATTATTCAATATAATAAATAACTTGAAAAAAATTTATTTTAATGTAATAAGAGAAAATAATTTTTATTTCATTAAAATAATTTTTTAAATTTTATTTATCTTTTAATATTTTTACTTACTTGTGGTACCTTAAAAAATCTTGGGCTTTTTAGATTTAATTCACTCCGACGTTTTTTATCAGCCGCACTTCCACTACTACAATTTTTAATAGCACACACTCGACCCATTTTTTATTTTTTTATAAAAATAGAACTTATTAGCGACGCTAGTGGTGAAAAAAGGAAACCTAGCATGTACTATTTTAGTGGGCAGATTCTGACAATTCTCCCGTTTGAGTTCGTGCTCCTTATCTAGTCTCCATGATATAAATTGTAATGTCCCCCATGGAAAAAATTTATATGTTGAATATATTAAAAATATATTTCTACATATAAATCATATATAAACGTAATATAACAAAAATATATGTCAAATATACTGAAAATATAAGCGAATATATGCTACATATAAAAAAAATATAAATAGAAAATATATGGAATATATAACTTTTGGCCGATTTTCGTATATATAAAATATATGCTCAATATAATGAAGTTATATGTATGATATATTTTGTATGGATAATCACAAAGGCAGTAAAAGCTTGGAGAAATATATACAAAATATATTGGCTTTATATTTAAAATACAATTGATAGAATATATTGTAAATATATGTAAAATATATTTAGTTTATAAGAAAAATATGATAATTAAATACAACCAAAATATATGTGACATATATTTGAATTATATTAAAAATATAAGAAGGTACCCTGTTTAGAAAATCTCATAGGATCCAATAGGTTCTCATAAATTCCCAAAGAGATTTTATAAGAATGAATGAGTTCTATGAGAAGTGCTATAGTTAAGTATAGGGTCTTATACATACAGCTATAAGAATCTATCGGATTTTATAAGCAGGGTACTTCTAAAAAAAATTATATGCAGATTATAGTAGGTGTATATATAAAATACAAAGAATGATATATAAACTAAATATATTGAAAATATATACAAAATATAAGCCGAACATATGATTGAAATGTATAAAGAATGTATTTCGAGAAAAATGATTCCAAAATGACTAGGGGGACCTATGATGGAGTTTTCTTTGGAAAATTTGGGCCTGGAAAGTTAGGGGAGGTAACCTGCAGGGGTGCCTAGAAAAACCGATCCAAATTTGTCACGGGTTTTTGTAGGAGTCTTTCTAGAAGAAATTTGTGCCTGAAAAAAATAGGGATTGTAACCAACAAAAGTGCCTGGACAAAAAAGTCGAAAATTTTTATAAGAGCCAGGTAATCAGTCATATTTTTTCCAGGCCTAAATTTTGTCTAGGAAGACGCCCACAAAGGCCCCTATGACACTTTTGGAACTTTTTTTGAAGGCACCCTCGCAAGTTACTACTCCTATATTTTTCAGGCCCAAATTTTTGTTACGAAGACTTTAATGACGGTCTTCACGGTCATTTTGGAGTTTTCCTCTCAGAAACCTCCACTACTGACCTCAATTATTTCTTTCAGGTTAAATTTCTCCTAAAAAAAACTCCTACAAAAACCCGTGTGACAAATTAATTTGGACCGGTTTTTCTTGGTGCCCCTGCAGGTTACCTCCCCTAACTTTTCAGGCCCAAATTTCCCAAAGAAAACTCCATCATAGGTCCGCCTAGTCATTTTGGAATCATTTTTCTCGGAATATATTCTTTATACATTTCAATCATATGTTCGGCTTATATTTTGTATATATTTTCATTATATTTAGTTTATATATCATTCTTCACATTTCATATATGCACCAACTATAATCTGCATATATTTCTTTTAGAAGTACCTACTTATATTTTTAATATAATTCAATTGTACGTCACATATATTTTGGTTATATTTAATTATTATATTTTCCTTAGAAACTAAATATATTTTACATATATTCAAAATGTACTCTATCAATTATATTTAAAATATAAAGCCAATATATTTTGTATATATTTCTTTGAACTTTTACTGCCTTTATGATTATCCATACAATATATATTATACATATCACTTCATTACATTGAACACATATTTTATATATACGAAAATCGGCCAAAAGTTATATATTCCATATATATTCTATTTGTATTTTTTTTATATGTAGCATATATTCGCTTATATATTCAGTATATTTTTGTTATATTACGTTTATACATGATTTATATGTAGAAATATATTTTTAATATATTCAACATATAAATTTTTTCCATGGGGGGTACATGGTACGTCAAATTTGTGACGTAAATGTGACATCGAGATTATATGCATGTTAATGACTGAGTGATATTACATTGGTGACCTAGATGTTACGTTATACACTAATCCAAAAAATTAAAGGAACAAACAAATTTTATAAATTTTTTAGTAATTTTTGGAAGGCTGTATTTTCGTGAAAACTGATCGTATCGGAAAAACAAAAATTGTTCAGCTCCAACTTGCTTTTTTTGTTTCTCTATACGTCAATTTGCTTCTGAGATAACAGCCTTCAAAAGAAAAAGGATCCTTTCGTCTTTGATTATTGATATCTCAGCAAATAATGGCCGCACAGTAATTTAAAGGACAGTTTAAGAAACTTGAATAAATTCCCTACAAGCTTCATTTTCGATTTTGAGAAAAAAAAAATTTTTTTTCATCCTTGATATCCATTTGAAAAACCCTTAAAAAATGGCCATTTTCTGGTTTTTTAGTCGACTCATCGCTACTCGGCAAATATCGATAAAAAAATAATGTTGCCAGGTAATTTTACAGCTTAATATACCCTCAAAAACCCTGGAAATTTTCACATTGATCCATTGAACCGTTTGTCCGGACCGATTGCTCAAAGTCTTACAAAACAATTGAAGGAACAAGTTTTGTGCCTTAATTTGTGTTATCATAACCAAAATGACAACATTAATTTTTTTTTTATTTTCTTTTATTTTTGCGTTAGTTATTCAGTAAATGTAAGGTAAAGAGGAAAAAAAAAAATTTTTCCCAAAAACGAGACCAAACAAGAATTTTTTTACATTTTATTTATTTTTTTTTACGTTTTATTCGAGGGGTTACTTTTTTTTCGTTTTTCGGAAAAAAAAATTTTTTTTTTTTCCTCTTCACCTTACATTTACTGAATAACTAACGCAAAAATTAAAGAAAAAAAAAAAAATTAATTTTTTCATTTTGGTAATGATTACACAAATTAAGGAACAAAACTTGTTCCTTTAATTGTTTTGTAAAACTTGTAGTTGACTAAAAAACCAGAAAATGGCCATTTTTTGTGGGTTTTTCAAATGGATATCAAGAATGAAAAAAAATTTTTTTTTGAAAAAATCGAAAATGAAGCTTGTAGGGGATTTATTCAAGTTTATTAAACTGCCCTTTAAATAACTGTGTGACCATTACTTGCTGAGATATCAATAATCAAAGTCAAAAGGATCCTTTTTCATTTGAAGGCTGATATCTCAGCCGCAAATTGTCGTACAGAGAAAAAAAAACGCAAATTGTAGCTGAATAAATTTCCTAAACAAGACATGAATTCGTTTTCTTGAAAAAATTTTTTCCGGCCCCGTAGACCTAAAAAACAAAACCAAAAAATTTAGAAAAATTTTGTCTCGACCTTTTTCTTATGATTCCGCAAAAACCGTGGTTAAAAAAAATATTTTGCTGGAAGATCTTAAAACTAGAGATTTCAAGCTTCAATTTGCTTTTTTAATTTCTTCGATACGATCATTTTTCACGAAAATACAGCCTTCCAAAAATCACTAAAAAATTTATAAAATTTTCTTGTTCCTTTAATTTTTTGGATAAGTGTATAATCATATAAAATCTTATATAATCATATAAAGTTAGATATACCCGGTAAAAAATAATTTTACCTAATCATATATACAATAAATTTTATATGATTAGATCTCAAAATTGGCAGGATTTGATGATATATAATTATATATAGTCATGCATGAACAAAAAAAAAAAATATCTATCGGTTAACTGCTATTTTGCCAAGGGGTCACTTATCCAACTAATGTTCTGCCTCAATGCTGCTCAACTTTGATGATCTCTTGATTGCCGTCTGGTTCTCTAGTCTGCTTTACCCTTATAAGTATTTGACAATCTATAGCATGACTTGGATCAAATAATCAAATTGATACATCCTACATCAATAATGCACCAAATATGATCAAATTTTATCACATTAGTGTTTTATATAAAATTATAAATTTCTTTAAAATAACCTGCTTATAAGACCATAGAAATTGATATATAAGAATCATAAAACTATATAAACTTTTATATAATCATATATGATTTTATATAACCGTATTAAACTCTTTTGTACTTATACAAATTTATTCATAATTTCACATAAAATCACATCAATTTTCATTAATTGTCTGAATTCGAAGAAGAATTTTATAAGATTATACGAATTATTGTAAGAATTTTATAAGATCATATGAGTTTTTATATAATCATATATGACTGCATATAATGTATAACATTTTATCTGGTAATGTTATAAACTCATGTATAACTTTGTAAAAAATCATATCAACTATTATAAAATGCTTATAAAATTATATTAATTCTTATAAGAATTTTATAAGATTGTATGAGCTTTTATATGATCATATATAATTATATATAAGCATATGAAACTTTACCTGGTATTGTTATAAAGATATATAACTTTATATAAAATCACATCAATTGTTATAAAATTCTTATAAGATCATATGAATTCTTATAAGAATTTTATGTAAGCTTTCATATAATCATATATAAACACATATGTTTATATATGATTCTATAAGAACTTTTTCTCGGGATTATATAAAATAACATCAATTTTTATAAAATCATTACAAAACTATATAAATTCTTATAAGATTTTCATAAGATCATATGAAATTTTATATGATCATATATAATTATATACAAGCATATAAAACTTTATCTAGTACTTTTATAAAGTTATATATAACTTTATATAAGTCATATCAATTTTTAAAAAGTCCTCACGAGAGTATATTAATTCTTATAGGAACTTTACAAGATCATATAGGCTTTTATGTGATCATATATAATTTTTATATATATCTTATATGATCAAATATAAATTGTATATGAACATATATGATTATATATGATCATGTAAAATCTTTTTTCCCCGGTTTTCAAGCTCAAAAGCGTTGTGTTTTATGTTAAAGTTTAAAAATTTATAATCTAAAATAGTTAATGAATTTTTTATATTTGTTCACTATTATGTTCAATAATTAGCTCAAAAATAAGGTTTTACCTTGTATCTATATCGTGTAAGTATATCCTGATACGAGCGAACATGACGATTTTTAGGCAGTCACTTTCAATGACTTATATAAGAAGAACATATTAGTATTGAATAATGTTGTCCAGTAACTATGATGTTATTCAATGAAAAATCAGATATTGATTAAACAATTATTATTCCGTCGACGATATCTCTCGAACGGATTATCTGATTGGGACGTTCTTGGCAGCAATCGAATGCTTTTATCGAGTTCTAGAGCTGATTAGATTTTGGAATTGATCGATCCAACACTTTTCAAAATGTAAAAAAAAAACGAAAAAAAAAATTTTTTTTTTTTTCGTATTTCTTAAATATCTCAGAGTCTATTTGATTAAATGATCTAACATTTTTTGAAAATCTAAGTTCAGAAGGGATCATTTGAATGCACACACACACACACACACACACACACACACACACATACACACACGCACGCACGCGCACACACACACACACACACACACACACACACACACACACACACACACACACACACACACACACACACACACATACACACACGCACGCACACACACACACACACACACACACACACACACACACACACACACACACACACACACACACACACACACACACACACACACATACACATACACACATACATACATACAGACATCGATCTGAAAATGTCAGAATAGCATCCTACCACCTGCGAGGTGAAACCAATAACTTCCCGAACCTTTGAAAATCGTCGATTTTCTCAGCGGGAAGTTAAAAATTATCGGCAAATTTTATATGAAAAATCAGAAAGTGATGATGGAAGTAGCGATGATTAATAAAATAATAACTTTCACTTTACTCAAATATTCATAAAGGATTTCAATAAATAAAATTTTTATATTGACTAATTTTGAATACTCTTTGGTACAACCAGTTTTTTAACTTCTCGCTAAGAAAATTGTAAATTTTCGAAAATTTGGGAAGTTATTGTTTTCACCTCGATTTTCGAAAATCGAATTTTCATCAGATGTCAACGTTTTGAGGTCCTAGGGAGCTATTCTGACTATTTTCAGGATGATGTCCGATTATCTGTATGTATGTGTGTGTGTAGGTGTGTGAGTGTGGATGTATAGATGTAAACTCTGCATATCTTTTTAATGAATCGACCGATTGAGATGGTTGAGGTGGCAATCGGAAGAGTTTTTTGGCCGTCAACTTTCCTAAAAATTTTAGATCGATCGATTAGATAGACTCTAAGATATTGAAGAAATACATTAAAAAAAATTTTTTTTTTAGTTTTTTTTTAATTTTTCAGAAACGGCTCGTTCGATCGATTTCAAAATCTAATTAGCTCTGGAACACAATAAAGCGATTCGATTGCCACCTCAACCATCTCAATCTGTTGATGCGTTCAAGAGATATCGTTGGTAAAGAAATAGAGGAAAACGGTTTTTTTCATTTCTCTTTGAAGTGGCTCATCGATATAATCTAAAATCTAACCAGCTCGAGAACTTAATTCTCTATAGAGAATTAAATAGAATCAAGAAGAATTCGGAATTAGAAATTTTTAATACTTTCTAATTCTTTACAGAGGTTTAAATCTAATTAAAAAGAATTCAGCATTATAAGCTTTTTATTCTATTCAATCCCCCATGAAGGATTAAATAGTAGTAAATAGGATCTGAAATAAAAGACTTTCCATACATTCGAATTCTCTATAGAAAATTAAATAGAATCAAAAAGAATTCAAATTTAGAAATTCTCAATATTTTTTAATTCTCACAAAGAATTAAACAGAATTCAGCATTACAAGCCTTTTATTCTATTTCATTCTTCAAGAAGGATTAAATAGTATCAAATAGGACTAAAATGAAAGATTTTCAATACTACCGAATTCTCTACAGTGAATTAAATAGAATCAAGAAGAGTTCAAATTTATAAATTCTCAATACTTTTTAATTCTCTGCAGAGAATTGAATAGAATTGAAAAGAATTCAGCATTAAAAGCTTTTCATTCTATTCATTCCTTCATGAAGGATTGAATAGAATAAAAATCTTATAATGCTTCATTCTTTTTAATTCTTTGCGGAAAATTGAGAAGTATTGAAAATTTTTAAATATTGATTCTCCTTGATACTATTTAATTCTCCATGGTGGATTGAATTGAATATGAAGCTTATAATGCTGAATTATTTTTTATTCTCTGCAGAGAATTAAAAAGTATTACGAATTTCTAAATTTGAATTCTTATTGATTCTATTTAATATTCTGTAGAGAATTCGGTAGTATTGAAAATCTTTTATTTTAAATACTACTTAATACAATTCAATTCTTCATGAAGGATTAAATAGAATGAAAAGCTTATAATGCTGAATTCTGTTTGATTCTCTGCGAAGAATGAAAAAATAATGACAATTTTCAAGTATGAATTGTTCTTAATACTATTTTGAAAGTCTTCACTTTGAATCCTTTTTAAGACTCTTCAATTTGTCAAGGGAATTGAATAGAATGAAAAGCTTATAATGCTGAATTCTTTTTAATTATATTTAATTCTCTGCGGAGAATTAAAAAGGATGCAATTAGTTTTTAATACTCTTTGATTTTCTTTTTTAACTAGGGATAGTTAAAGTGAGTAACAAATGGTACTGATTGGGTTTAGGATCTTTTATCTTAGAAAAAAAAATTGTACTTAAAAGATTACAAATTATTTAATACCAATACTTTTAGATTTAATTAAAATTTTTTAAATCTTTAACCAGAATGTACTTGCAAACTTGGGCATTGTCGAAACAGTATAAGCAAATTCTTGTATTCCAACACTACCATTTTGTACAAGATCTAATTCTTGAATAATCTGTAAGATAAAATTATAAAAATCACCAGTAAAAAAGCAAAAAAATCGGTTATCGGTTGACTCTGCGGGCCAGCCCTAAAACTTCCCGTTATTTTCAAGCTCCTTGAGCTCGAAAATACTTTGGTATGCCGTTTTTATCGAAAAAAAAAACCGTTTCTAACCATTTTTTTTCTAACGACATCTCTCAATCGAATTGTCCGATTGAGGCTGTTGAGGTAGTAATCGACGCGTTTTAGCAAGTTCTAAAGCTGATCAAATTTTGAAATTGATTTATCGAGTCGTTTTTTGAGAAATTAAAAAAAAACTAAAAAAAAAATTTTTTTTAATTCTTCCGTTAACGGTTTCTGTTGAACGAATGAATCTATTTTGACTGTTAAGGTGGCAGTCAACACATTTTATTGAGTTCTAGAGTAGATGAAATTTTGGAATTGATCGGGTGAGTCTCTTCGAAGATAATGAAAGAAAACCGTTTTTCACCATTTCTTTCTCGGTCGATTTATCTCGAACGAATAGATTGATTGAGATGGCTGGGGCGGCAATCGACGCGTTTTATTGAGTTCTAGTGCTGATTAGATTTTGGAATTGATCGATCGAGCTATCTCTGAAAAATTTAAAAAAACCTGAAAAAAAATATTTTTTTTTTGTATTTCTTCTATATCTTAGAGTCCATTCGATCAATCGATTAAAAATTTTCAGAAAAGTTGACGGCCAACAAACTCTTTTGACTGCCACCTCAACCATCTTAATCAATCAATTCATTAATAAGATATAAGGAGTTTACATCCATACACACACACACACACACAAAAATAGTCAGAATAGCTTTCTAGGACTTCAAAACGTGGACATCTGATGAAAACTCGATTTTCGAAAATCGGGGTAAAACCAATAACTTCCCGAATTTTTGAAAATTTCCAATTTTCTCAGCGGGAAGTTAAAAATCATAAAAATAACGATCATTAGTCATTACTAAAAGTTGGTCAAACTCATGATTAAACTATAATAAAGTTTAGGCTTTTGTACTTCATTAAATTCTCAAGTAAAATATTTTCCTATACCCTATAGTTTCTATAGGTTGTAGTTTATTGTATACGATACCATAGGTATATGAATATAGCTGTAGAGAGATAGATAGTAAAACAGACGTGACTCGGTTATACTATAGTGAAACCCATATTCTACTTCTAGACATTACAAACAATACAATACAATAATAAAGTTTAAATTAATCACGCGGAAGTTTGTAGGTTATGCAAAGTCGATGCATATTATATAAAGCTATTATAATTTATAGTGAGGGAGTGTAAAATCAAAGGGTCATACGACAATATTCTCTGCATTCTCAATCAACTAAACTCATATCTATATATATATATATATATATATAAGAACATTGGCATAACAGAAACATAAGCTTAGGTATAATAGTTATGTGACGTAATATATTATTGAAGGGTAGAACAATAGAATCATTGTTCTTGTTTCATCACTTTACACACACACACACACACACGCGTGCGCGCGCGCGCGCGTGCGTATATATCGTGAATCAAGAAAATGGATTCTTAACTTTATTGAGCAGCTTAATATTTTGACGTTACGTTCTATACTTTTTACAATGCTTCTGTAATCTACACAGAGAGACAAAAATGGTTTGCAGAACTATAAAAAAGGCCATTCGGCAGCCGAAATGGAAGGTAGATTTTCCAATTAATCTATATAAAAAGTTTCATACATACATATCTTGTGATACATGTTAGTGTATAGTCATGATATGAAATTAGGCTCGTTTTCTAAGAGTGAGAGACAACGACTATTTTCGATAGAGAACTTCAGATAGTTGATTTGACAAAACATTATATAGGTAATGTACTAAACTAACCTTCACGTAAACAAAGTATAGAAATTTTAATTAGTATGAGATCATAATTGTAATTACTATTACGACGGCAAGATCAGTTATAATTATAGGACGTACAGGTACGATTGAAACAGCATAAATAATAAAAAAAAATACTTTTAAAATATAAAATAGCAGTGAAATTTACAGGTTTTTTTGTTCACACTATAATACAGCTGACAAAATTGTATTATAATGGGAAATGCATAAGTTATGTGAAATGAAAACCATATTTTCAACATTTTTTGATTCCATTAAAATTTTTAAGGCTATCATATTATTGGAAGAAATGGTCAAAACATTAAGTTTAAGGTCTTTAATTAAAGCTTATTAGAAAAGCTTTTAAATACTTTTTACTGGAATTGTCTATCAGTTTTAGTTTTAATGTTATATGAACTTCAACAGTGAATAAAAACTGATTTTTTCGAAAACTCGTGGAAATTTCAAACAGCCATAACTTCACAACTATTTGAACAATTCAGCCCATCTTTGAACTTGATCAAGATAATCGCCTATAGAATAAGTGTGGAAAATTTCATTAAGATCCGATAAGAACTGTAGGTGCTATCGTGATGACAAGACCAGCTATAATCATTCGTCGTAGAGGTACATTTGATACATCATAAGTAATAAAAGAAATACTTTTAAAATATAAAATAGCTGTGAAATTTACAGGTTATTTTGTGCACAATAAAATACAACTGACGAAATTTGATTATAATGGGAAATGCATAAATGATGTTGAATGGAAACCATATTTTCAACATTTTTTGATTCCATTAAAATTTTCAAGGCTATCAAATTATTTGAAGAAATGGTCAAAACATCAAGTTTAAGGTCATAAATTAAAGCTTATTAGACAAGCTTTCAAATACTTTTTACAGAAATTATCTATGAGTTTTAGTTTTAAAGTTATATGAACTTGAAAGTGGATAAAATTTTTTTTTTTTGAAAAATCGTGGGAATTTGAAACAGCCATATCTTCTAAACTAATCGAACGATTTAGCCCATCTTCGAACTTAACCGTGGTAATCGCCCATAGAATAAGTGTAAACAATTTCATTAGGATCCGATAAGGATTCTAGGCGCAATCGTGTTCTCAAAACTTGGTTCTATTACATATATATATATATATATATATATATATATATATATATATATATATATATATATATATATATATATATATATATATATATATATATATATATATATATATATATATATACATACATATATAAATTTTTCAACGAATGGTATTTTCGAACTCTACTCAACTAATTATGATAGGTTGTGACAAAATTCCTTGAAAAATCGACCATGAGGACAAATACAATACCTAGATTTTTAAAAAAATCTACCTAAAAACATAGTTGAATCAGACTTCCACTCTCTACTGCAGTTTCGTTAACTGATATGATATTAGTTAACAGTAACAGAAAAGTATATTTAAGGTGACTATTTAGTAGTTGATTATTTCTTATTCAGCATGTCCAGAAGAAAATTGTTACGACAATCATACTTCTATAGTTAGCAAGCTCAATTCGATAAAATTATCATCACAATATAAATATATTGTAGTAACTGGTATCTTAAATTAATATCACTTATACACTACAATGATAACACACTTATATTAGAAATAACAACACCGCAATTAACAGCAGTAGAATAAAGCAAGAGCAATATATAGTTTATTGAATAAAGATATGTTTGCTGTTAAGATGTTAAATTAAGACTGACTGACTTTTGTCGTGCATCTATAAAAACAAGAGAAGAAGGCATTTGTTTTCTAGCTATTCAAATAGTTAAAAAAATCAGTTTCACATTTGTTCCACTACCTCCTTCTCAATAAAATTATCGTCCCGATAATAAATTGTGTTGGAAGAATCGAACTTAATTGAAATTTAAGCCATTTGCAATCTTGGTTCGATTCCGCTATGGTCCCAACACACCCTATCTATCACTCTGGAGGGAAAAAAACACAATAGCCAAAAAACAACCCTGTAGGCTAACGCAAAGATAATAAAGAAATGAAAAAAATTATCTATAGTTTAATTGAGCTAAGAATTGACAATAAAAAAAAAATAAAATATTCTGCTAAGAAGTTAATCAGTGCACGTGACTCTATTTTCCTATTCAACGAATCAAAATAAATAAAATTAAAATTCTAACCCTCCTCTTGATTAATGGATCTTCAATGGGAATGGGAACAGGTATCGGATGGGAACAGGAACTCCTTCCTTTCCTCCTTGAAGGACTAGGAATGGACTCTTTCTCTCCTTCCCCAATGAAATTGGAAATATTATCTGCACATAATAAAGAAACAAAACAAGTATTTCCAACATTTTATTAAATTTTATACTTAAACATATTTCATCGTTACATCCTATTATTTATCAGTTGTTAATTATAAACTTTCATTATCGTGATCAATTCAATAATTTCGATCTTAAATGCTTAATGTTCTGCCGTTCGATTCATCCAGACCATCCTCCGATATGTCATCCATAGCTAACATATCAATGATACTGAATAATACACGTTGCAACGAATTTCAATTAATTTTTTTTTCTTAATTAATTAATTTCTTTTAATAATTTTTTTTTTTTTTATAAAAATAAGTTCCTCGGAATCTCTCCAGGGCATCCATCTATTTCTCAGAAGTCGTGGCCATCAACAAACGAGAAATGCTGACGATGTCAACTCCGGATGGATCCCAAAGCTCCAGTCAGGATACTGTTGACCAATGATAAGTTCTAAGAATTCAGACTTTTGATCTGAGCTGAGCTCACTCAAACCAAAAGAAATATCCAGTCTCTCATCAAAAACCCAGGAATCCCGAGAATCCCCTGCAACGACCAATCGTTCTGGGCCCTCAGCCAGACATCCCTCCAACTAATAATCGAACTTAGAACATTTCCAGTCCTAATAGAATCCCGGGAATTCCCAAACAGCGTTACCACCGAGATTGTTCAGAGCCCCAGCCAGACTTTTCTTTCAGTATTTCGGGAACTCTCCAACGACGTCTACAGTAAGGCTATTTAGGTTCCACTGCCGGCCTTCTCATACGGACTATACCAGTCTTTAGTAAGTCGTCCAGACAAATCTGTCAATTCTATCAGTTTGAAAGAGATATCCTAGTCTTACTAATTGATTACAGAATCCCGGGAACCCTTTATTTCCCATTGGGAATTTTTCTGATTCTATAAACTACATCATTTAGCCTATTTTCACTTTCATAAGGACCCTCCTAATCGCATTGAAGTTTCGGAGATTTTCCTTTGACTCTATGGGGGAAATAGAGCCAAACTAATTCCTTTCCTTAAAAGTTAACATACTGATTTTTCGATCAAAATTTGATTTAGCTTCATTTGATTTAATTTCAAATTTTTTTTTGTAATATTATGAATTGAGTTCATTTTCTCTTTCAATTGAATTACGAAATCAGACAGTGTCTTAGACTCCCCTGAACTCTCGAGGTCTATCGGAGAACCTCGAAGAAGACCTAAAGGATTCCTGAGTTCACGTCCCATCATGAGCATTGCAGGAGAAAATTCTGTAGTTTCAGGTTTAGACGAGCGATAAGCTAACAGGAAAAGTGGTAACCATTTATCCCAATCTTCTTGATTTTTCTAGATAAATGTTTAGAGATATCGAAGAATTGTCCTGTTCAATCATTCTACTAAGCCGTTTGATTGAGGGTGTAATGGAGTTGTTCGAGTTTTCTTTACTCCTAAATATTCCATCAAGTCTTTAAAAATTAAAGATTCGAATTCTCTTCCTTGATCTGAATGAATTTCTAAAGGAAGACCATGACGACAAATAACATGACAAACTAATGCTTCAACGATTGTGGATGTTTGGTGATTTGGAAGAGGAATTGCTTCTGGCCATCTAGTAAAATAATCTATGACGACTAAAATAAAACGATTTCCTGATAAAGATTTGGTAATTGGACCGAGGATGTCAATTGCGATTCTTTCAAATGGTGACCCTACATTATAAATCTGATATTCTGCTTTAGTTTTGTGATGAGGACCTTTTTTCGAGAAACAGACTTTACAATTTTTACACCATAACTCAACATCCTGTTTACAAGTTGCCCAATAGAATCTTTAACGCATTTTGTCAAGGGTCTTATCGATTCCTAAATGTCGACCAGATGAAGAGTTATGTGCTTCATGAAAAACATCGTTAATTTTACTTGTTGGAATAATAATTTGCCAAACGATTTTCGAGGGATTTGGAGATTTCCGCTTTTTATCGAGTATATCGTTTTTTGATTCTAAAGAATCCCAATAGAGTAGATAAATTTTAAAGGTGGAGTGAAGATGAGAAATAGACTGCCAATCTGGTACAAGATTTTTTTCTTAAAATCAATGATAACTTTTAACAATTCGTCCACTGGGTTCCATCATTGGCGAGATGCTGCTGTAGATGAGATGATTCCTTGAGAGCACCGGTGAGAAGATGCTTGAGAACTAGATCAGCACCCTTGAAGTTTGTTCCACAGTCACTTCGAAGTGTGCGGCAAATTCCCCGTCTGCTAGTGAAACGGCGGAATGCCTTGAGAAAGCCTTCACTGGAGTAGTCAGTGACAACCTCCAAATGAACGGCTGATGTTGAGAGACAGACAAAGACAGCGATCCAGCCCTTATAGCATCTGGTACCGCGTCCTTGAAAGAACTTCAGAGACACTGGACCGGCGTAATCGACTCCAGTGTTCTCGAAGACGAGAGATGGTGAGACCCGATGAGATGGAAGTTGACCCATGAGTTGTTGAGATCTGACTCCCCGCATTCGTGCGCAGGTGAGACAGCGATGGATGAAGTTTTGAATTGGAGCTCGTCCACCAATTATCCAACACTTCTTGCGAACATGAGATAAAGTAAGCTGGGTACCTCCGTGCAAAGTGCGTAGATGAGAGTCTAAGATGATGAGACGTGAGAGCAGACAATCCTTGGGAAGGATTGCTGGATGCTTGCTGTCAGCATCCAATGCTGAATTTTGAAGACGTCCACCGACTCGGATTACACCAGCTTGATCGATGAATGCGGTAAGACGGGTGAAACAGTGAGATTTCTTGAGAGTACTGCCTTGAGATAATACTGAGATTTCTGATGAGAAATATTCCTGCTGAGTTGATTTGATCCACTGAATGAGAGCTGATTGTAATTCAGCAGGTGTGAGAGGTGAGATGCTGAGTGAGGAACCAGTTACTTTCTTACAACATGAGATTGCTCTGAATACTGTTGCAGTACGCCGTAGTAGAGCTGTGAGTGTAGTCGATGAGTGAATGAGAGATGATAGTGGCATGAGAGGTGGACTAGTTGAGACGTGAGACTTGCAAGGTCTTATTTCTGAGTTTACTTGCTCTGTTTCATCTGCTGCTGAACTGAGAACATGATGAGATGGCCATTGAGAGGGAGGATCAGCTAGCCAGCTGGGTCCTGACCACCATAACTGATGGTTGATGAGCTGAGATGCGGTTAGACCCCTGGATGCACAGTCAGCCGGGTTTTGTTTTCCTGAGATGTTTCTCCAGTGTGCATCTGGAGAATGTTGCTGGATCGCTTCAACTCGATTTTTGACGAATTCTTTCCATCTTGTTGGTTCACTGGTAACCCAAGCAAGAGTTGTTGATGAGTCGGTCCACAAATAAGTTGAAACATGAGATAATTGCAGCGTAGATGAGACATGAGATGCCAGTTTTGAGAGCAATAATGCAGCTGAGAGTTCGAGTCGAGGAATCATGAGACGTTTGAGTGGTGCGACCTTTGTTTTTGAGCAGATGAGAGAGATGATAGTCTGTTCGCCAGGTTGACAGACTCTGAGATATATTACTGCAGACATTGCAGCTTGAGATGCGTCAGAAAACCCGTGAATCTCGATGCCAGATGAATTGGGGATGAGATTGATCCATCGAGAAATTCTGAGATGAGAAAGTTGAGGTAGTTCATCGCGGAAAGTTTTACGTCGGTGAACTAGCTCTGGTGAGAGTGAATCATCCCAGTCGACCTTTTGTAGCCAAAGGTCCTGTATGATGATTTTTGCTTTTACAATTACTGGTGAGATTAAACCCAGAGGGTCAAATAGCTGAGCAGCCTCTGAGGTGATGGTACGCTTGGTGATACTGAGAGTTTGAGACGTCTTGCCAGTGAATGTGAGAACGTCTTCTTGACAATTCCATGAGAGACCCAAGATCTTTAAGATGTGGTCTGAGAATGAATGAGAATCTTCTGGGCTGAGTGATGATGAGATTTTGCTGAACTGAGGGTGGTTGCTCTTCCATTTAGCTAGTGGAAAGCAACCTAAATTGCAAAGTGCTTCGACATTATTTGCAATGTCGTTGAGATCGCTGAGATTGTCGGCACCGCCGCCGATGTCGTCGACGTAGCTGCCCTTTTGAAAGGGTTCCACTGCTAGTGAATATTGAGACCCTTCGTCGATGAGAAGTTGTTTGAGAGCTCGGCCAGCAAGATATGGTGCTGGTCGAGTGCCATGTGTGACGGTGTTGAGTTGATAAGCCACAGTGAGACCATTCTCTGCCCAGAGGATGCGCTGATAGTCCCTGTCATCAGGGTGGATGAGAATTTGACGAAACATCTTAACGATATCAGTCAAGAAGATGTATCTGTGACTTCTGAGGTACAGAAGTACATCACAAATCTTTGATTGCAGGCTTGGGCCGATATGCAGATGATCATTGAGAGAGCTGGCTGATGATGTCTTGCTTGATCCATTGAACACGACCCTCAACTTCGTGGTTTCGCTGTCTTCGCGAACAACGCAATGATGAGGTAAATAATATACATGAGAAGGTTCAGGCGATGTAGATGAGACTCGAGTCATGTGTCCAAGTGATTTATACTCGTTGAGAAAAGCAGTATATTGACCTTGAAGTTCTGGGTTTTGAGAAAGACGCTTCATGATACGGTTGAGACAGCGCTGCGCAATATGACGAGATTCACCTAGCTTCTGATATGATGATTTGAATGGTAGACGGACGATGTATCGTCCTGATGCATCTCGAGAATGAGTTGATAGGAGGTGAGCTTCACACTCAGCTTCCTCGACGGTGAGAGTTTCGTTGCAGGACTCTGGAACTTCTTCAAGTTCCCAGAACTTGGTGAGAGAGTCGTGCAGTTGAGCATTTGAGATGATATGATGAGACAGGCTAGGTGAATGATGAGATTGTTCATGAACTGGGCCGAGAATTGTCCAATTAATTAATGTAACGGGACCTAAGTCCGCCTCCGCCGACCGGAAGCCGATACCTCGCCATTTTGGGCATACTCACGTTGCGTGTGGTCCCTATCTTTAACACTACCATATATTATAAAAGCGAAATGTGGGCATAGGCTCACATTAACTTACCCATTAGGCATGCATTGCATGTGGGTGTCTCACCAACAACCACCATGAGACCGACCGCATTTTGGACCCATACACTTCTCCCATCTCTGGTCGAAGCGGGGCTTGGAATGGATCCCCCATGGTACCAGACTTCAGCTCTGGTGAACTGCTTGCATAGGAGTGGTGGGGAGCAAGTACTTCCCCAACCCATACGGGCTTCCTCCACTTAGGAATATAATCACCAAGATCTCAGAACATGCCATTATTAACACTTGCCCTCATCCATCACTTAGTGATCTCTAATCTGCGAGCTTTTTGTGGCCGCCATGATGTTTTGAGGCACAAAATGGCGGGGTTACCCACTCGCGCCGAGAATTGTCCAATTAATTAATTAATTAATGTAACGGGACCTAAGTCCGCCTCCGCCGACCGGAAGCCGATACCTCACCCTTTTGGGCATACTCGCGTTGCGTGTGGTCCCTATTTTTGACACTACCATATATTATAAAAGCGAAATGTGAGCATAAGCTCACATTAACTTACCCATTAGGCATGCATTGCATGTGGGTGTCTCACCAACAACCACCACGAGTCCGACCTCATTCGGACCCAAACACTTCTCCCATTTCTGGTCAAAGCGGGGCTTGGAATGGATCCCCCATGGTACCAGACTTCAGCTCTGGTGAACCGCTTGCATAGGTTAAGTGGTGGGGCGCGCAAGTTCTTCCCCAACCCATAAGGGCTACCTCCACTTAGGAATATAATCACCAAGATTTCAGATTCACCATTATAAACACATACCCTCATCCATCACTCAGTGATCTCTAATCTACGAGTTTTTTGTGGACGCCATGATGATTTGAGGCACAAAATGGCGGAGATCTTCCACTCGCCAAGATCTTCCACTCGCCCCGAGAATTGTCCAGCCAAGCATGGTTTGTTGAGCTATTGGTTCTGATGAACTTCCTGTTATGAGACCAGGTCGGATAATTTGACCGTAGAAATCTGCGCCGATGAGAAGGTCAATTTTGCCAGATTTGTGGAAATCTGGGTCGGCGAGTTCTAAATCTTGAATATGAGACCAAAGAGTGGATGATATTGAGACTGATGGAATCTGCGCTGTGATTTTCTTGAGAATGTGTGCGTTGAGGTATGCGTGTTCTGATGAGATGGTAGACTTTAGTTTGAATGAGACCATGCCTGAGGTTTTCCCTGATGAGATATTGCCAACTCCTTGCAAAGGTATGTTGCATGGCTGAGAGATGAGACTGCAAGTGCGAACAGCAGCTCGAGAAATCAGAGTAAGTTCTGGTCCAGGATCAATAAGAACTCTGATACGATGAGACGAACCTGATTGATGAGAGATGAGAGCATGTGCGGTTGCCAGCAGCACTGTCGGTCGAGATGTCACATGCTTGTGATCTGGAGCACGGCTGATGGCAGATGAGATGAAAGCTGCTGCGTGAGAAGAGCGAAATTGTTATTGCTGAGATGTTTGCTGCTGAGCTTCGGGATGAGAGGCAGGTGGTGATGAGACTTGCTGCGTTTCAGCAGCTGCTGCAGGTGGCTTCTTGGTAAGCCTCATGAGACGAGAGTAGTGCAGCATGTAGTGGTGAGGCTCTTCGCACTCTTTGCAACGGCGACGGCCCTTAGATTGACAGTTTTCGAAACTGTGGTCGCCAAGACAGTTTCGACATAGATGAGAATATGCTGCTAACTGGAACCTTTCATCCGGAGACATTGCCTGGAATCTCGGGCATCCGACGATGAAATGATTACCTTCACAGTAATGACAATAGTCAGACTTGAATGAGAGTGTGCTTTTAGGCAGTGCTGGATGAGACTGAGCAGTGTTTGATTGAGATCTTGGCGGATGAGATTGCTGATTTCGTGGTGGTGGATGAGACTGCGTGTGAGGTTAATGAGACTGAGACTGCCCTTGCTGAGATTGTTGAGACTGAGGTGCTGTTGAAACGTGCACTTGAGCTGATGAGATGCGAGGTTTGGTACCCAGGTGGCTGCGTGAATCATGAGATGGCTTGCGTGGTGAGACACCACCCTCCATGGCTTCACGAGCTCTGGCGCGACCGGTGAGAAACGTACGAAGGTCCTCGTAGCTTGGGAACTCCGTTGACGTGCCCAAATGTACTTCCCAAGCTTCACGTAATGAGAGGTCCAGTTTCTGGACGATGAGATGGACTAGAATCTGGTCCCAATGCTCGGTTGGTGATCCTAGTGCCTTGAGAGCCTGAACTGCCTCATTGGCAGTGTTGATGATGGACTTGAGCTGCTTGGCAGAGTTGCTGTCAGCTGGTCTAATGCTGAACAGCATGTCCAGCTGCGCTGAGATGAACAGACGCTTGTTGTCATACTGCTGTACGACGGCGTCCCAAGCAGATGCAAACGAGTCCCCAGTGACTGATGTTTGCGATGAGACGGGCGGAATCACCCTCCAATGCCGATTTGAGATGATACATCTTCTCCACAGAAGTGAAAGATATATTTTCAACGATGAGAGAAACAAACAAGTCGTGGAAATGTTTCCAGTCTTGATACTTGCCTGAGAATTTTGGCAGAGGGATAGTAGGGACATTAAGCCTACTTCCAGCTGGCACGATGAGACTTGAGTTGGCTAAGACACTACCTTGTGAGGGCAGTGCTGCCCCCAACTCATGGATGCGGTGAAGCAGAGCATCTTGAGCTCCTTGGAACATCTTGAGGACTTTTTCGAAAGAACCGTCGGTGAAATATTTGTGTTCGACCGTCACGTCGGTCTTCGACGAGAGTAATTTTTCGTGGTCTTCCGTGAACTTGTTCCAGTGCTCGGTGAGAAGGTCCAACTTTGCGTTGGCTGCACGCAATGAGAGTGATTCTATGATACCGGCTTCAGCGGATGCAGCAACAGAGGTGAAAATTGAGATGCGGTGCATCTGCAGCACAATTCTGTTAGGTACAGTAGCCATATCTGTAAATGAGATAAATGAGACACACAAAAAAAATAAAATGCTCAATTGAGAATATTAATGAGACAAGGAACGAACTGACAATAATGTTCCGCTCGATGATGAGACGCTGAGAACTGCTGCAGAGTAGACACGCGTGCGATGCTATGATGATACGCTGTTCTGAGATGAGAAATAATTTATTCACTAGACACTTCACATTAATTAATTTGCACTGTTGTGTCCCTTAATTAATTTCCACAAGTGCAGTACCACGTCCAGGGTACTCCGCAATGCATCTGTGTTGAAGTGAAGAATATAAACTGCACTGATGTCACTTAGTGTCACTGAGGATGTTTAATTTAAATAAATTTATTAAACCAATTCACACGATCCGGCTCGAAGGACCCAAAAATGTTTGAATAAGTAATAAATAATTAATTACTAAGTGCGAGGATAAGAGGATCTAGTGTGTGTGAATTGGCGGGCAATGAATAAATTTATTTAACACTGATGTTTTAATGAATAACCACTATAAATATTTTATTTTCAATATATACACTTGTTGCTAATTATTTATAATGAGACTTGAGCTTAGATGATGTTATGAATGTTTATTTTATTAGAATTACACTCGCGATCAACACGTGGCCAAGATGGCGTCGAGGCGCGAAAAGTGCCGGTACACGAGGTGAGACTAATTAATGCAAAACTCTACTGAGATTAATAATGAGACCAATAATAATGCAATAAATAATTACTATAAATTATTATGAACAAAAAGCACTGAGAACTTTACTGAGAACGCAAAAGATTATGATATTACGAGACGATTTATGAGAGCACGAGACGTCAGCCATGAAATCACTGTAACTATATGAGTGAGAGAGAGCGTTGGAAGAGTGAGAAAGACAGCGCATCCGTCTTCTTCATCCCCACTCTAGCGGTCCCTTGAATGAGAATGTGACTAGCGGAGCCGCCTATAGTCGATGACTGATCGGTAATGCCGGCGATAAGATATCGACGGTGAGAATAGAATAGCTGAGCGCGGGAGATTCGAACAGTGGCCAACCAACCGTGACGCTGTCTTGATAAGACCCAACCTTTCTCGTTTCGTCTTACTTACCTTACCTGTCCACTAAATCTGTAGTCACCTGACTTGAACGCTCCCCTACTTTTCATACCTAGTTCCAAGTCCCAAGACGGAGTACTTCCCCTCAAAATGACACCACTCAGCCACTTCCCCTATCGTATTCTCTCTACGATCGATCACTCGCCTTATCACCATATTGACGGCCATATTGGTTCGTTTTTCTCTAACGATCCCTCCATGAGTACCCAGGTAAGAACAAAGACCGCGAGGATATATAAAGTACAAAATCGTCTTCATCGTGGATCTTCAAGTCTTCATCATTGTGTCGCTCACCTTTTATCTACCGTCTTACACTTCTTATCCGAACATATCGTCTAACTATTCAGAAGCGATCAGATCTATTTCAATTTTACTTTTGGTTCCAAGATCCCAGTCTAATTTTCGATACATCTCCATTAAAATACGGTTTAATTTCCAATCGCGAATTGCTACTACTTTTTAATTATCAAATCCGAAGCACAATTATTGCCTATTTTCGGAAAATGGGGCCTAAGTTGAGATTATTCTAAGATATTCATTTTTATTCACGCAATTATTGCTCCGGGTCGGAACTCGCAATTACGCGAATAGTGCGGGTTGAAGTAGAAATTATCTAGCCTTCTGTGCGGGTGTGAATTTGGGCTTTTAAATTCAGCGAAGTGATTGTGAACAACTCGGTGTCACTTAAGAAGAGCCAACCTCGACGTGATCACCTCCATTCAACGCTACTCAAAGGGTCCAATTCGCCACGGGGTGTCACAGCCATTGTCCAGCCGACACCAGGTTACAGCAGCCAGTACCTGTTGTATTGTAACAACAAACATCTTCAGAGCTAAATAAACTACCTGTACCTGTAAGTCCTGACATTTTCATTTTTAACATTAAGAAAATATACATATTCCTGATCTATATCCATGCTCGGCACCAAATAACGAGGTCCCTGTTACCCGAGTAAAGGACTTAAGTGTCTTGACTCAAAACTAAGGGACTGTCCTATGTGATGTCTGTCTGGACGTAACACTTGTTCCTTACCATCGGGAGTTTTAATTCGATGAACTTGAGATAAAACTGCACCTAATTGGAAATGAGAGGCGTCAGTATCGAGAATGGAAGGAAGATTTGGGTCTGGAAGGGTTAGAACAGGGGCAGTACTTAAGTACTGTATTTGTTTTAGGTTTCCACTATATTTAAATGGTGTATTACCGTACGATGGACGGTGTGGCTCAATTCCACACAAAATTCCAAATATAGTGGAAACCGAAACATGCAAACCTCTCAATAAGACAATTTATAGATAAATTGAGAAAAATATAGATAGCCCGAACTGGGAATCGAACCCAGACCAATTCGGTATCGCGCCGAGTGCTCTACCAGTTGAGCTATCCGGCCCTATACTATATTCCATTCAATTTGATCTATAACTTATTGAGCCACACCGTCCATCGTACCGTAATACACCATATAAATATAGTGGAAACCTAAACATGCAAACCTCTCAATAAGACAATTTATAGATAAATTGAGAAAAATATAGATAGCCCGAACTGGGAATCGAACCCAGACCAATTCGGTATCGCGCCGAGTGCTCTACTATACTAAATTGAACCTAAAACAAATATATACAAACAAAAGAATTGAAATCAAGTGAAATTATTAAAAAGAATTCGAATTTCATGACTTTCAATTCTTTTCAATCAATATTTTTAAACAGGGTTAAAGCTTTCTTTAAGTTTTCGAAGGCTTGATGAGTTGTATCATCCCAAATAAATTGTACTTTTTCCTCAGTTAATTTATGAAGATCCTTAGCGATGAGGGAAAATTTTTTTACAAATCTCCTATAGTACGAGCATAGTCCTAAGAAACCTTGAAGATCGGTTTTATTTTTTAGAATAGGCTTATTGGTAATTGATTTAACTTTCTTTGGGTCGCATTCGATTTCATCTCCGGAAATTACATGACCTAAAAATGGAACTTTGTGCTGGAAGCATACACATTTTTTAGTATTGATCTTTAGGCCTGCTTGAAAAAGTCTATCAAATATGATTTCTAAATGTTCGAGGTGCTCTGTGAAAGTTTTACTACGAACGATGATGTCATCGATATAAGCTTCACGAATTTTTCCTATTAATTCTTCTGAAACAATATTCATTAATCCGATGAAAGTAGCCGGGGCATTACATAACCCGAACGGAAGAACTGAAAATTCCCAAAGTTGAACACCTATGCACAATGCTGTCTTTCTCATTCATACGGATCTGCCAGTATTCGCTCTTAAAATCGACGACTGAAATCCAAACTGTGCCTACTATAAAATCGATAATTTCTAATTGATGAGTAATTGGAGTAGCCTTTTTCTTTGTTACGGAATTTAACTGTTGAAAATCTAGACAAAATCTAAGAGTTTCATCTTTTTTCTTTTTAAATACGACTAGAGATGCCCATGGTCTAGGGGTAGATCGAATAACACCCTGACTTTTCATATCTTTTAATAACTCGAAAACTTCTTTCCTATAATGTAATGGAATACGCCTAGGTGATTATTTAATGGGTTGAGCATTTCCCGTGTCAATATCATGTTCAATATAATTACAAATGCCAATGTCATTTTTTTTTTGCAAATATATTTTGATATTTTATTAAAAATTTATAATATTTTCCTTTTTGTGAATCGTTTAAATTCTTAATTGATGAATCGTATACTTCTTCTAAAATTCTGGTAATAATAAATTTGTTTTGATTTTTAATTGACTTACATTTTTTCATTTTGATTTTTTTAGGAAGTCTTTACCCAGTAAACAATCCTCTTTAATAGGGTGGGTTGAAAAAAAACTTTTTTTTTGTTTTTCTTAGCATGGGGGTAGAATTTGTACCTTATAGAAAAAAAAAAATTTTTAAGGAAAAAAAAATTTTTTTACTCAACATTTTGAGGTGGCCCAATCGTTTTTAAAATAAATAATTGATCAAACGGGGTAGTCCCAACGAAAAAAATTACATGGTGTTCTAGAATCTGTAGGGTGTCTCCTTGAAAGCTAATTGAAAGTCAGGAGTTGAAAAAAATTTTTTCCTATTATTTTTGTAATTTTAGTAAAAAATTCAAAAATGAAAAGCATTTTCTTATGGATTAAAATGAAAGTGAAGTAAAAAAAATCACATTCGACAATTATTAGATGTTTTCCACGATTTTGGACAAAAAAAAATTTTTTTCGTTGGAACTACCCCGTTTAATCAATTATTTATTTAAAAAACGAGTGGGCCACCTCAAAATGTTTAATAAAAAAAATTTTTTTTTTCTTGAAAAATTTTTTTTTTTTATAAGGTACAAATTCTCCCCCCATGCTAAGGAAAACAAAAAAAAAGTTTTTTTTCAACCCACCCTACTCTTTAATTTCCGCAAAGACAATATCTAATTCAATGGAGAAATTCGAAATTTTAATCTGAGTTGTATGAATAAATTTATATGGAAATTCTTCACCAGATGCAGTGAAAATTTTATAAGGTTTATAATTATGATTTGGTAAATTATTAAATAGATCAACATTAGCAATAGTAATATCAGCCGCAGTAACAATATTCATTTTACAAGGAACATTATTATCCCAGTGAACACATCAACGTAACAGGGATGTCACATTTATAGAATGAAAACTTCCGGTTACGTAAAATCGTAAGTTACATGTATATCACAATGTCACACTTATTTACGTAACATTGTTACGTAACATAATGAACGTAAATGTGATGTTAATGTGACGTACATGTTACATTGGTGATATAACTATAATGTTATTTGAACATCATATTTACATAACATAGAAGTCATGAAAAAATCTGTCTATCGGTTGACCCTGCGGGCCAGCCCTAAAACTTCCCGCTATTTTCGAGCTCCTTGAGCTCGAAAACTTTGTTGTGAACACATTTTCGAGCTCTTCGAGCTCGAAAATACTTTTGGATGCCGTTCGTTTCGAAAAAAATAGTTTTTTATCATTTTTTCTCCAACGATATCTCTCAAACGAATCAACCGATTGAGACGGGTGAGGTGGCAATCAACGCGTTTTATCTAGTTCTAAAGCTGATCGAATTTGAATTCGATTTATCAAGTCGTTTTTGAGATATTTCGAAAAAAATTAAAAAAAAATTTTTTTTTAATTCTTTTGACAGCGGTTTCTCTTGAACGAATAAACGGATTTTGATGGTTGAGGTGGTATTCGGCGCGGCTTATAAAGCTCTAGAGCCCAGTCCATTTTGGAATCAATCCATCGAGCACATTAAAAGTTATCCGAAAACAATACTTTTGAAAAAATTTTATTTTTGGAATATCTCTGAACGAGCCCTACCGATCAAGCTCAATTTTCTTTCAGCTTTAAGATATTGACAAGCCGCGTCGAATGACACCTTAAAGTTCAAAATCGGTCCATCCGTTCAAAAGATACAAGTATTTACATACGTACGTACGTACGTACATGCATACATACATACACTCGGACATCATCGTGACATTAGTCAGAATAGCTTCCTGGGACCTCAAAACGTCGACATCTGATGAAAATTCGATTTTCGTAAATCGGACAGAAACCAATAACTCCCCGAATTTGTGAAAATTTACAATTTTCATAGCGGGAAGTTAAAAATACAAAATTTATGTTGAGGTTATATAACAGTGACCTCTAAGTGACATCATTTTCTATTAAATTGTACAAAGCACTTTTATGTGCTAGAAATTATAATTGCTACATTAAAAAAAAAAATTCATAAAGAAAAGATATAAGAGACATTAATATGTGATTTATTGGCTGAAAAACAGACATACTTTTTTCATATGAAAGTACATGCTTTTTAATAAATATTCAAAAATCTCCAAGTTCTTACTTTTGTTTATTTTTCTTGATACTGAAATATTATTGTTTTTTTGAGTATCGTCCCATATGGGTCGATACCAGATAAAAATGTCTCTGTTGGACTTGTTACCTCGAATGTGCATTCGATTGGGGGATAAAAGGTGGATCATATGTATCATTGGAGGAACAATTTGCGCGCCCATGAATATCTTAGCGGTGAATTCCTGAACTACCAAATATTTATTGTGCAGTGACTGCATGTTCTCACGTCAGATACTTTATTAATTTTTGCGCCTGCTTATAAATAATTATTTTATAATCATTTTTATTGTTCTTCATTTGTATTTAATTTAATAACAAAGAATAATAACAATACAAATTAGAAAAACTAAATAAAATGTCTAATCATAAAATAAATATATTAATAACCAGAAAAGTAATTATTTCAATTATTTATAAGCAAATGAAAATACAGATGCAAATTTATATAAATAAAAAAAAAGGTTACTTCACCGATTTGACATAAATCTCAGTGGGTTTCAATATCAAATATTATTTGTTACATAAATTTAATGTAAAAATATGAACTATAACAATTGTATAATGTTTATGCATAACCCTTTCTATCGCAATGCCGTCAAAATACGTACATCATTTTAAAGTAAAATTTTTTATATAAATGTGATAAAATGGTTCGATGTAAAATAAATATAACTATTTTTTATGTAAGAGTGCTGTAACAATATGAACATATCCGAAACATTGCATTGTGATGTAAATGTGACGATAAAATAGAATCACCAAGATTATCTGACTTATAAGTCGATTTTGTTACGTAATTCCGAGGTAATATCTAGAATGTAAAGCTAACGTTAGTATGTGATATAAATATAACGTTACATTTAGGTCACCAATGTGATATCACTCGGTCCGTAACATGCATATAATCTTGATGTCACATTTACGTCACAAATTTGACGTACCATTTACATTACAATTTATATCATCAGAATGTAAAATTTACTTTTGATTTGTTACGTTACATGTTCTCTAGATGTGATATCACTGTTACGTTGGTGTGTTCACTGGGTAATAGTTCCGTCTAATAATAGATTTAAATCAGGATCCAAATTATCTAATTTTATTTTTTTAATAGAATAGGTTGATCTGTCCCCCGTCGGATCAACCCCATTTAGTTTCCCTGATGCTGATTATTACTATTGTTTTGATTGTATCTGGGTCTTTTATTTAGTTGGTAATTTCGATTGCAAGTTTGTCGATTTTTACAATTTATTTTAACGTGTCCTTTCTTTCTACAGTTCCAACACGTAGGGGTAGTAGGGTTTGGATTAGGATTATTATTGTCAATTGCTAATCTCCTTTTAAGATTAGGCTTATAATTATCTGACTATTTATAATTATCTGAACGTTTAAAATTATCTGAATATGTAAAATTTTTATTCGATTGTATTTTATTTTTCTTTTCCCCATAAATTAATTTTGAAATTGATTCTAGTTCTAAAGCTCTTTCTAAAGCTTTATTGAAGGTCAAAATTTTTTCAGATCTTAAAGTAAATTGCAATCTCCTATCTAATAATCCACTAATAAAATATTGTGAAGATTGACGCTCAACTACATCATCTGTTGTGTCGGGATATGCGAGTCGTGTAAGTTTGTTAATTGTTTCAGCGAAGCTGTTAAGAGACTCGTAAGATTTTTGTCTTATATTTTGTAATTCATTTAAATGAACATAAGAAAATTTTCTTTCTCCGAATCGCGATAGTAAAATTTCTTTAATTTTATCATAACTTTTTAAGTTCTCCGATGATAATTTTTCTAACATTGTTTGAGCTTTCCCTCGCGAGGAAGCTCCTAAATATGACGCTTTAATTAGACCCGTCCACTCGTTATGGTTTGAAACTATTTCGAAATGTTTTAAGTACCTATCAGCGGATACAGAAGCATCGAATGTGTCTGGTTTCATTGAATCGATTGGTTTAAAAACAAATGATAGGTTGGATATCGCGATTATTTTTGTTTTATTTTTATTAATTTAGTCGCGCGATTTATTTTCTAAATTTTTAGTTGTTTCCGCGTCAACATGAATTTCTGCTTTAACGTTAATGCTTTGAGGACGAACCGTATCAGACGAAGTAGAGCTTGTGTCATTATTATTATTATTATTATTAGTAGATTTCATAAAAATCTAACTATTGCATTTGTCCTCATGATGAAATTTTCCAAAAATTTTGCTACCACTAAACTCAGCTCGACGAGCTGAGTCAGGAAATGCATTTGGTTCAAAAGTTTATAAATATATTTATATATATATTGAGACAATGTGAATTGTCATCTTCTCCCTCAGCCTTGCGGTTCCCATTTTTCCCCGTCTCGTCGCCGTCTGAAACCACCTAAAGCTAGAGTCATGGTGCCATGGTCACATGACTAATTATCACCTCAACGCATGACCGTGAGGGGAAGTGGGGAGCGAGCCCAAAAACTCAGCTCTAAGACCCTACGGTGATTGAACTTCACTTCGATCCTGGATCCGTTAACGTTCAGACGTTCTTATCATTTAGTATCAATTGTTATACTTGCGATATTCACGTGCTTTATATCTTGTAAATCTCATATTTCTTTCTGGCAATTAACTTGCAAAATAATATTTTTTTATTGTTTATTAGTTATTAATTATAATTAAATTTAAGTACATTGAAATTATACGTTACCGGTGACATATTCGCGGTTATAATATAAGAATTAAGCAGTAAAATCAGTGTGTAACAAGGATTTATTCTACGTGGCTACGACTGCGTATCCTGCGTTCCAGCCAGGACTATTAATATTGTATTCTGCGTGAAACGTGATTGTAAGTAATTGAACTTATTATAATTGGCAATAAATTTGCACATTGTCCTAATAAATTCCTTATTCTATTCATCACCTTACTCTATCCATATTTTAATATACTGGTGGGATTAGTTAATATGATAAAATAGTTATTAATTAAGTTAGAAATAATAAGTAAGTCAGCTGTAAGAAAGCAGCATACAAATTATCAGCCGTGAGGTAAGTTGATAAGCTTTTTTTTATACGTTCCCGAGTTTGAATAAGTGCGGGTCTTTGCTTTGCAAGAACCCCAGCCCACTGCTCTGTCCAGCAGAAAATAAAATTTGTTAGAGGCCAGCCTAAGCCAGGGTTCAACCCGCGAATTCCGGTGGCTGCTGGTAAAAATGGCGAAGACAAAAAGCGATTTGTCTCAATATATATACAATATAACGTGCCGTTCTACAACGATAGCGTCCACAATTTTACACCGATCTAGGAAACTTGGTATACTTATTCTATGGACGATTACCTTGGATGAGTTCGAAGATGAGTCAATTCGGCCAGTCAGTTTAGAAGTTATAGTTGATTAAAATTTTGTATAATTTTCAATAAAATTTTGTTTACTGATTTAACTGGATGTAACTTTTAAACGGAAAGAGATAGCTTATTTTTGTTTGTTCTATGTAAAAGATCGTTTGATTGCCTTCAATTTCCACTATACAGCTCATTGATTTAACTATTTTTTCTAATAGAAATGGTTTTGAACATTTACAAAATATTATAAAAAATAATTTTATGCAGGTTTTTACTTTGATTATAGCGACGATTTAAAACTGATCGCCTTGAAACTTGGTACTCGTACTTTGTGGGTGACTACCTTGATCGAGTTTGAAAATGAGCTCAATTGGTCCATTAGTTAAGAAGTTATAGCATTTCAAAATTTTCAAAATGTCCAAAATTCATATTTTTTCTTCAATATCTCTTAAATGTGATAACTTATCGACTTTCCATAAAATTTATCTGATAGCTCGAAAAATAAGCTTAAATTTTGATGACTATATATATGCCTAGACCAATAAAATTACTTATCTTACCATTCATTAAATAAAATTCTGCTATTGCATTAGTTCTCCTACTTTTTAGTAAATTCATAGAGCTACTTAAATTTATATGATTGCAGTGTAATACTTATAGAATCCAAACATCTCAATTTAGTGGGTATATCCAATTTTGTTTTATCGACAGTGTATGAATAATATGATATATCAATAACAAGATTAACATTAGTTATGATGATAATATTCTCTATATCTACTAGACGTTTGATATATTCTTATAGGCTTTTTATTTTAAATATTAGTACTAATTTCGAGTACGACACTTCGGCATATCACTATCAAATTTTGATCTTAGATTATTTTATTAGTAGATTTCATTGAAAGCAAACTATTGCCGTTGTCCTTATGGTATAATTTTCAAGGAATAAAACCATAATCTATCATAATTTTTCGAATAGGATTCGAAATACCATCAGTACGATAGTTTTGATATTATACATACGTATCTTTTAATAACTTTAAATCAAAACATACAGTGCATTATCATCAAAAATTCTTCTGAAGCCCATTCAGTTAGCTTCAATATTTGGCATTCACCTTAAAATTTTTCGATTTTTTTTGTTTCATTATCTTCAGAATTTTTAAAAGTGTCAAAAAAATTTCATTTCGTTATTAACTTTTATTTGAAAGGTGAAAATAATCAAATAATGCGAAATCTACTTCGATTTCGGCTGCCGAATGGCCGTTTAAGGTAGATTTTTTTAAAAATCTAACTATTGTATTTGTCCTCATGGTCGATTTTTCAAGGAATTTCGTTGTAAACTATCATAATTAGTTGAGTAGAGTTCAAAAATACCAATCGTTAAAAATTTATATGTGTATGTATATATATATATATATATTGTAACGTAATATTTCTTATAGACTCAATTAAACCCAATAATTACTCAAAATTCTTACTCGATAAACTTACCCCAAAACTCAAAACTCAAATAACTCAAAATCGGGCTACGTTACACTTCGCCCACCAATCACCCTTCTCATCTCCTCCAGATCCTGACGGGCGCCAGCCGACTTTTATTTCCCCGGTATCGGCAACCGGTCTAAACGTACACGTAAATTAAAACCTATAAACTATACCCTTTGGAGATGAAAGACATGACCAGTGGTAGCGGCATGTCCTGGTGCGCTCAGTATGCTAGGTTGTGGAGAGAGGGTCGCGGTTCTTTCAATGCGAAAGAAGCCGATTAATTAACTAATATAAAAGACATAAAATAACAAAACAAAACTAAATAAAATACCAAAAAGATGACGCGAGAGCGACGCGGAGGGCCCAAAAGACCCGCGGTCCAATACTCTCGGTCCATCGCGCAAATAAATACCTGGGCCAGACATCGGGAACCTCTCGACGACGACGACGAATCACAAACTTTATACACTATTAGATAAAATATAAAATAAAATATAAATAAATAATGCGGTAATTTGCGACAACTATCACGACAAACGGCTCCAAGAGCACCATACACAGAGCTACAGGCTCCAAAACGACGAAAGTCTCGGGTGGCGGTCGAGGTCCACCGTGGCGACTCTCCGACTCACCCCCGCTTACTCTAAAACTCCAAACTCGACTCCTGGGTCGACTCGTACACGAGCGATGCCAGGTCTCAACTTTTCTCCTCAACGGTACTCGCACAACTGTTTCACGATAAACTCCCACTCCAACTCGCTTACTCTACTCCATCTCTTTCAATCCTACATTCTCGCTTCTCCATCCATTCTTACCTTCACAAACATACAAGCCGCGGACTCACGGGCCTTCCCGTGATGTCACTCCCCGTGATATCCGAAGTTAGCGAATTGTTGGCTTCCTCGAGCATCGCAAACGAGGCCTGCCATCCCCCCAATAACCGTACACGTACCCCAGCCAACTTCGGGTACCACCACGAAGGGGCGGCGACATCTCAGTCGCACCTCCGCGATCACCACGTCAACCCCGAGGGCTAGGCCTTGGCCTAGTCGTCATCACTGGTCGGGAGGCACGTTATATTGGCCACTATCCGCGACACAGCTAGACATCCCCCGTTAAATCCACGCTCCATCACACAGACACTCCAAAAACATACTCCGTACACTACACGTACTCTATCGCACACTTAACTGATCATACACATTTATACTCCATATACTCAACTCATTCTCTACTACACTCAACTCAACACACATACTCACTTTTTTCTCTCACTATCACACCGACTTACACGTATTCCAACCTTCAACTCCATCCCTTCGGCAATGTAACGTCACAAACTCCCCCCTCCTTAGAGACAGGCTCGCCTGGCAAACCTTCTGGGGTCTGCCGTACATTGCCGAAAACACGACAACTTCGTGGCCCACGACCACACGAGACACAACAAAAAAAATGTTTCAAAGAATTACGGTCTTCATGACCGTAACTCAAAAAAAAAATAAAATAATTTTTGCCTTAAAGGCGCGGTACAGATCATCTAAACACACGGGATCGAATCCTGAGGTTCATGACACTTAACGATACTTATCGAGATATAGCCCGTTGGACCTAAAGTTCCCCTGGAACAGGTCTCAACTCGGCTTTCAGAATTATCGGGAAGTTGGTGAGGTTCAAATAAACACACAAATTATATCCAAGATATAAGCGTTTTATTAAAACTCTCTCGCCTTCACGGCACTCTCCAGTCGGCCTTACTCCGACTTCACTGTGGCCGCTTCCACTCATCTTCCGGTACACAGCGTCCTACCCGTCTGTCGTAGGGGCCTCGTCGAGTCCACCTCGTACGACACTCCGGGCAGTCAGCCATCGTCTTCTTGGCCCGTCCACAACCGTAGCAAAATTCGCCACGGGGTTTAGGGCACTCGGCATACTGGTGCCCTTCCTCCTTACAATTCCAGCATAGTGGATGTAAGTGGGGTGGAAGAGGTGTCCTGCGCCTCGGGTCATCTCTTCCACGCGACGTGCTTGGTCGCGAGCGCTTCTCCGATGCCTTCTCTCTCCGCTTTTCCGCGGATGGTGCTCGAGGTCGTTTATTGCGACTCTCAGCGGTGGTAGTCTGGTCGGTACTGGGGGGCGGTATAGTTTTTCTCGAGTCCGTTACCTCCGTCTGCCCGGAGGACTGCTCTGCAGCAAAGCGAGCTGCCGCTCGTCGACGTCGGGCTCGGCGTGCCTGCGCTGGTGGCAATTTGGCACCCTTGGGCTTGGCCCGATCTTCTCTTTCCTCAACGGGACTCAGAGGAGGAGGTCGTTGTACTGGCTCGGCAACACTCCTCAGCTGGTCCATGTCGACCGAGTTGCCCACCTCCATGGGCGTAACGCGGGACGTTGATGGAGGGTTCGGTCCCTCAGACTCTTCAGTCTGAGTTCCGACACTCCTCATCGGCGGGATGTCTGTAATCTGTCCACGGGTCGCGTAGACAGCACGACGCACAGTGGACCGCTCGAGAGCGCACCCATGCTCTCCTCGGTGACCCATGTTGACGGCGGTCACCATAATTGCCTGCATGAGGCCTGGGCGGTACTGTTCCAGCCACTCTAAATACGGTAGATGAGGCCGGACCGGATCCCATACGGGGTGGTCCTCCTCTGGCGGGATGTAAATCCCCGGTAAATATTCTGGAGGCTCCGGGAGGTCGATGAACTCCTCCACTTCCTCCGGTGTCGGGGGTCTCGAGTCGTCGATGGTGATGACCGAGACCGCGTCAGGTTCCGTCATCGCGTCCCCCTCGTCGGCAGCTAGCATCACGCGAGCTAACTCCTCCTGCAACTCCTCGACACTTTTCGCCATCTGTAACAAGGAATGGATTAGTACGTGGTAGCGGCTGGACTGGCCAAGCTATCACCGAGATTTACAATTAGACCGTTGCCTTTCCTACGATTTACATGATAACGAAACAACAAAAAAAAAGATACGACACAAAAAAAAAGAAAACGATACTAAATAAATCGGGACTAATTACTCGGGAGTGTGGTACGGTTTGAGATCCTGGACAGAGATCTTACCGAGATTCCGGCCGTCCAAGCTCTCCAACTCGTATACCGTATCAGAGATACGACGAGAAACAATAAATGGTCCATGAAACGGGGTCATCATCTTAGCCGTGAATCTCTTCGCGGCTGAGGATAACACATGCTGACGTTTCAATACCAAGTCACCAACCTGATACTGTCGGTGTCGTCGGCGCAAGTTATAATAGTGCGCCTGACGTTGAAATGCAGTCTCCAACGCATGCACAATGGACTCTCTCCATTTATTTAGACGTGCCATGCAGTCGACCCATTCTTGGTGTGGACGCGGAATAATTTCGATAACCCCCTCCACCTCTCGCCGAAGCGAAATAGCCGCCTCGGGCTCTCTACCAAAATTGGCAAAGGCTGGAGTGGCCCCCACGGAACTGTGAAATGCGGTATTATACGCGAATCGGAACTCATGCAAATGCAGGTCCCATTCGCGATGATCAGCACCAATAAAAGCACGTATCATAGTCCCCAGGACTCTGTTGACTCTCTCCACTGGATTTGCTTGCGCATGATACGGTGGAGTGGTCACGTGCTTATAACCAATTCTCGCTGCCAGAGCGTGCAAATCTCTGTTGACGAACTCGGTACCATTATCGGTAAGTAAAACTTTCGGTACTCCCCAGCGACACATAATTAGGTCTTCCAAGGCACACACGATCTTTGCTCCAGTTGCTCGTTTGAGGGGATATAATTCCACCCACTTAGTGTATAAATCCTGGATCACCAGAATGGCTGTATGACCAGATTTACTTGGAGTACCAGCACACATAACGTCTGCAGCAATCATGGCCCAAGGTGACTCGATGATACGTTGATGCATATGGCCCACGGGTGCAGCTTGCTCCACTTTACCTCGCTGGCATGCATCACACCTTCTCACGTACTCCGTTACATCTCGAAACATATTTGGCCAGTAGTAGAGTAAGGCCAAACGGTGATGAGTCTTATCCACGCCCAGATGACCTGCTTGAGGGGTCTCATGATTTTCCTGGAGCGCTCTTCTCCTCATCTCTTTCGGTAACACTAATTTCCAAGAATCGAGATCTTCAACTTCATAGTTGACGGAATGATTTGGCCGGTGGTGGTACATTTTATTCCCCTCCACGCGCCAATCGGGAAACCTATCTGGAGCTCGCGTGATATCTCGACATCTCCGCAGATACCACGGGTCTCGAACCTCCTCGAGTAGGTTCAGCAGCTCTGCTTCACCCTCCGGTATTCGAGACAAAGCATCCGGTACATGATGACAAGCTCCACGCCGGTGAACGATAGTGAACGTGTGCTCCATCATCTCCAGGGCCCACCTAGCCAGACGGCCCGTAGGATTCTTCAAGTTATTCAGCCAGCGTAGACTACTATGATCAGTGATCACAGTAAATTCATACCCTTCTAAATAACAACGGAACTTTCTGATCGACCAGATGACTGCGAGACATTCTTGTTCAGTCGTGGTGTATTTCTTCTCAGCCTCCGTGAGTGCACGACTCGCGTAGGCTATCACCCGCTCTTGGCCATCAACTACCTGCGTCAATACCGCTCCTAACCCTACGCTACTTGCGTCGGTCTGGAGAGTAAACGGTACTGAAAAATCGGGACAGACTAGAGTTGGAGCTGATGTCAACCTAGTCTTTAAAATCTCGAAAGCTTTTTGCTGCTCTTCAGCCCAGTGCCAAGAAATATTTTTCTTGGTCAGCCTGGTCAGAGGTTCAGCCACGGTAGCAAACTCTGGTATAAATCGTCGGTACCAAGATGCCATACCAAGAAATCTTCTCACCTGTCTGAGGTTTCTTGGTATCGGGAATTCACGAACTGCTGAGGTCTTCTCTGGGTCCACCTGGACTCCTTCGCTGTTCACTAAGAATCCCAAATACCGGACTTCAGCGCGACAGAAGACACTCTTGTCCCTATTGATGGTCAGTCCCGCCATCTTTATCTTTTCCAACACCTTCTCCAGCCAATACAGGTGCTCGTCGAAGGTTTCAGTAACGATAATAATATCGTCTAGGTAGACGAAGACATGAGGATACATTTCAGGGCCAATAAGACTATCCAATAACCGTTGAAAGGTCGCTGGAGCGTTGGTGAGTCCATATGGCATCCGTCTGAACTGAAATAATCCTCGACCTGGTACGGTAAATGCAGTAACCTCTCGACTATCTTCTGCCAGTGGTATCTGGAAATACGCTTGGCTGAGGTCAAGGGTAGTTAAATAATTTGCCCGCCTTAATTGATTCAATATGGCGGTCATGATCGGGATCGGGTAAGCATCTCGCTTAGTCTTGGCGTTAACTTTCCTGAAGTCGATACAGAAACGGTACTTGCCATTAGGTTTCTTGACCATGACAACTGGACTGGACCAGTTGCTGTTCGACTTCAGGAAAGTTAACGCCAAGACTAAGCGAGATGCTTACCCGATCCCGATCATGACCGCCATATTGAATCAATTAAGGCGGGCAAATTATTTAACTACCCTTGACCTCAGCCAAGCGTATTTCCAGATACCACTGGCAGAAGATAGTCGAGAGGTTACTGCATTTACCGTACCAGGTCGAGGATTATTTCAGTTCAGACGGATGCCATATGGACTCACCAACGCTCCAGCGACCTTTCAACGGTTATTGGATAGTCTTATTGGCGCCCAACGTGGGGCTCACAGTTAAAAGAAGCCGATTTTTTTTTGTTATTAACATTCATTTTGTTTATTAGTGATCCAGTTAGTTTTTTTTATTTAGTTCAAAGTTATTTTGTTGATTGGTAGTGTTACTGGATTCTTGGAATTTATTTTATTTTATTTCATTTTATTTTTTTTTCCCTTCGAGTTTTTTTTTTGTCTCCGTTATCGATTATTTTAATTTTGATATTTTATTTTATTTTGCTCGAGGAAGTTTTTTTTTTGTGTACTGATTTATTTGTCGAGTATGAAATTTCTTTTGTGGGTATGGCATCGGAACCTAAAAATAATATTTTAATCCTGGTAAGAAATATTACGTTACAAATTGGCCCCCACGTCGGGCGCCAATTTGTAACGTAATATTTCTTATAGACTCAATTAAACCCAATAATTACTCAAAATTCTTACTCGATAAACTTACCCCAAAACTCAAAACTCAAATAACTCAAAATCGGGCTACGTTACACTTCGCCCACCAATCACCCTTCTCATCTCCTCCAGATCCTGACGGGCGCCAGCCGACTTTTATTTCCCCGGTATCGGCAACCGGTCTAAACGTACACGTAAATTAAAACCTATAAACTATACCCTTTGGAGATGAAAGACATGACCAGTGGTAGCGGCATGTCCTGGTGCGCTCAGTATGCTAGGTTGTGGAGAGAGGGTCGCGGTTCTTTCAATGCGAAAGAAGCCGATTAATTAACTAATATAAAAGACATAAAATAACAAAACAAAACTAAATAAAATACCAAAAAGATGACGCGAGAGCGACGCGGAGGGCCCAAAAGACCCGCGGTCCAATACTCTCGGTCCATCGCGCAAATAAATACCTGGGCCAGACATCGGGAACCTCTCGACGACGACGACGAATCACAAACTTTATACACTATTAGATAAAATATAAAATAAAATATAAATAAATAATGCGGTAATTTGCGACAACTATCACGACAAACGGCTCCAAGAGCACCATACACAGAGCTACAGGCTCCAAAACGACGAAAGTCTCGGGTGGCGGTCGAGGTCCACCGTGGCGACTCTCCGACTCACCCCCGCTTACTCTAAAACTCCAAACTCGACTCCTGGGTCGACTCGTACACGAGCGATGCCAGGTCTCAACTTTTCTCCTCAACGGTACTCGCACAACTGTTTCACGATAAACTCCCACTCCAACTCGCTTACTCTACTCCATCTCTTTCAATCCTACATTCTCGCTTCTCCATCCATTCTTACCTTCACAAACATACAAGCCGCGGACTCACGGGCCTTCCCGTGATGTCACTCCCCGTGATATCCGAAGTTAGCGAATTGTTGGCTTCCTCGAGCATCGCAAACGAGGCCTGCCATCCCCCCAATAACCGTACACGTACCCCAGCCAACTTCGGGTACCACCACGAAGGGGCGGCGACATCTCAGTCGCACCTCCGCGATCACCACGTCAACCCCGAGGGCTAGGCCTTGGCCTAGTCGTCATCACTGGTCGGGAGGCACGTTATATTGGCCACTATCCGCGACACAGCTAGACATCCCCCGTTAAATCCACGCTCCATCACACAGACACTCCAAAAACATACTCCGTACACTACACGTACTCTATCGCACACTTAACTGATCATACACATTTATACTCCATATACTCAACTCATTCTCTACTACACTCAACTCAACACACATACTCACTTTTTTCTCTCACTATCACACCGACTTACACGTATTCCAACCTTCAACTCCATCCCTTCGGCAATGTAACGTCACAATATATATATATATATATATATATATATATATATATAAAAATATATATATATATTTTCCATGACTTCCAATGCAGTTAGCAGCATACGCATAAAGCATTGGAGTCGAATTCACAAATCACTATTTATTGATTGGTGCATTTGATGGTGCTAGGATGCTATTCTAACATTTTCAGAGCGATGTCTGTATGTATGTATGTATTCGTGTGTGTGTGTGTGTGTGTGTGTGTGTGTGTGTGTGTGTGTGTGTGTGTGTGTGTGTGTCCAGACATAGCGTGTTCATTCAACACGTTCGTGATCATTAGAGTGGTCGTTAAAAATTAATTTTCTTGAGGCGCCCCCTAAAAAGTTTCCTTTTGATGAAAAAACACTAGGAAAATTTTTTATAAATTTTTTACGTCAAAATAACACGTGCCTCAAGACGATTTAAGTTGATTTTTGAGTATAATCATGTTTTTTCAGAGAATTTCTGGTCAAATATATAGTAAAAATTATTTTAAGATTGGAAATGTTTCAACAATGAAATACCTTCAGTAATATCATTCTCAGTGATGAATTTCAAATTATAGTTTTATAAAAAGTTTAAACTTCTTCGTGGTTTAAGCTTATTTTTCAATTTTTATTATACTTTTAGTTTTTTATACGTCTGTAAGCATTCATATATGAGTTATTTTGATGAAAATGCTATAGAAAATTGCGGATGCACATGCATTAGATAACTTGTATAAAGGCCGTTAAATCATTCTCTGTCGATAAGTTACTAACAGTAGTATATACGTCTGTAATTTTTGTATAGTCTATATTGCAAAATTTGTATCAGCTGCTTTATATAAATCATTAACACGATATTGTTATAATTCAAACATCTTATTTTTAACAAGTAATATTGTTTATTACTTATTGAGTTTACTCGGGAATTGAATGTTATGTTTTGTTAGAAGTTATTGTGTAAGTCATTATCATCTGTAAAGTCTTACATGAGGTGCGAATTTAAGGTTAAACATTGAACATTATAAACGATACTCTTTTCGTGAAGTGTCATTTTTCCTTCATAATGGAAAATAAAATAGAAAACATATTTTTAATCGGAGAGACACATCATGAAATTGCAGGAAATCAACTTCCATCTAATTTACAAGTATTGAAATTTTTGTTTTACAACACGCGAATATTGAAACATAGTATAAAAGTCGGTGAAAGTTTAGTGTATAATGAATTGATTACTTTTTGGGAAAAAAAGAAAATTCCAACACAACAAAAATCTCGCTGTATGAAAAAAATTGATGATTTATATAACGATTGGAGAAGTTTACAAAGAAACTCATCAAGACGAAATAATATTCAAGAAAACAATGAAAAAGTATTTTTGTCACACTTAAATAATTTGTTTGATATAGCACACAGTGATGTTTTAACAATGGTTGATGACAGTACAAAAAGATTTTTATTAAATCAACGCGAACCTAATCGTGTTGGATTTATTGACGACGTTGAAGATATATCTGGTAAGTGTTAATATAAGTTAGACATTTTTAAAATTTATTCGTTAATTAAAATATTTTTTTTCTATCAATATAGAAAAATCTGAGCCTACTTCGCAATATGAATCATCCTCGCCATCATTCAGTCAAGAAAGTCTTCACAGAGATCCTAGTTTCGTTATTGACTTAGATGACGAGTCGCCACCATCGAAAAGGTCTCGTGGAAAAATAGACATTCTGACTCCAAAATTATGTACCATGTTAGATAAGTGTAAAATTAGTGATCGCGATGCAACAGGCTTATTAATTGCATTTCTTGAAGCTGTGGAACTTGATGCTACCCACTACATCGTTAATCGAACATCGATAAAACAAAAACGTGAAAATTTCAGAAAAAAAAGAGCGGCTGAAATCCAAACAAGATTTGCAAATAAAGATCTTTGTAGATTAATTGTTCATTGGGACGGAAAACACTTACCTGATATTACTGGCAGGAATTTCGTAGAACGTCTTCCGATAATAGTTTCATTTGAGAATGAAACTAAAATTCTGTCAATACCACCATTAGAAAACGCTACAGGCCGAGCAATGGCAAATGCAGTTTCTGATGCTCTTCAAGAGTATGGAGTCTGTGAATTAGTAGTCGGTTTATGTTGTGATACTACTGCATCGAATACTGGAGAATATAATGGTGCAGCAGTTTTAATTGAGCATTTGTTAGAAAAAGATCTTCTTCTTTTGCCATGCAGACATCATATATATGAGGTTGTATTGAGAGCTGTATTTGACAGTAAGTTAACCAATATTTCTGGACCAAATGTGCCTATATTTGCTCGATTCAAGAAAGAGTGGGATGGATTAGACCTAACTCAACTTCAGAGTGGAATAGCGGATCCCTTGATTGGTCAATTATTAGAAAATGATATTCAAGACATTCATGAATTCATTAAGCAACAACTTACTTTGAACCATGATAGAAAAGATTATTTAGAACTGCTAGAATTAAGCTTGCTATTTATTGGAATAATACCTGATAATATTACGTTTCATACTCCTGGAGCTATGCATCAGGCCAGGTGGATGGCTAAGGCAATATATTCGTTGAAAATTTTTCTGTTACGATCTACTTTTAAACTAAAGTCTACGGAGGAAAAAAGCCTGGCTATGATTTGTGTGTTTATTGTGAAAATTTATTTACGAATATGGTTTGTCGCCACATCATCGATCAAGGCGCCAAACTGTGATTTTCAGTTGATAAAATCCATTCATAAGTTTCAGCCTATTGACAAAAAAATCTACGAGAGTGCTTTAGGTAAAATTTTAAATCATCTGTGGTATCTGAATCCTGAAAATTGTTTATTGGCTTTATTCGATGATGATGTAGATATGGAAACGAAACAGAAAATGGTAAAAAAAGTGATCAAATTATCGCAAAATGCAGATAAACCATATTCATCAAACAGTAATGATGAACAAGTTCTTAGGAAGGCTGTAGTATCTCGTGCGGATATCCCAAAGTTATTTGACGAAGGATTAGAACAGTTTATTAATGCAACTTCTACCAATTTTTTCCATAAGCTTGGGCTAAATACGAGTTGGTTGACTGAAAATTGTGAGAATTGGTTGGAAGACTCTAATTATCAAGATTGTTTGACGGCTGTAACAAATTTATCAGTAGTTAACGATGTTGCAGAACGAGGTGTTAAACTAATGCAAGAGTACAACGATTTATTCACGAAAGATGAAGAACAAAAGCAATTCCTCATTCAAATTTTAGATGATTACAGAAGTAAAGGCATCAAGATAACGAAAAAAAGTTTACTCAAGGATTGGAATGATGAAAACTAAATTTTAAAATGAAATTTGTATGAATTTTGTAATAAAATGAAATTATTAATTAAAGTATCATGAATTTTTTTTTAATTAACACACCTTACTATTTGGAATATTTCCTGTTATTTTTAGTAACTATCGTATTCTCATGAATTCGGGTTCTGTAATTCTTTACATTTTGTATAAAATTGTATTTATTATAAGAAATCCTCAAAAAACATGATTATACTCAAAAATCAACTTAAATCGTCTTGAGGCACGTGTTATTTTGACTTAAAAAATTTATAAAAAATTTTCCTAGTGTTTTTTCATCAAAAGGAAACTTTTTAGGGGGCGCCTCAAGAAAATTAATTTTTAACGACCACTCTAGTGATCATGGCTTGTCCACCCAGCTGACCTTTTTCTTCCTTAAGTCAGCTGGCCTAATGTCCGAAACTAAAGGCTATATTTCTGCCGTCTCCTAAGGCAACGAAACTTGGCCTGTTGCGCATGCTGACCATTTTGTGGATGGAGCAGCGCAATAGTAACGATTTAGCGCTTAAGTGCGACCTTCGACAAAATCTGACTACTAGGGATGAGAATGTAAAGCAAACAAAAAATAATAATTAACCTTTTTAAGATTTTCTAAGCAGGATTTTTCATCTCCATTGACGTATTGGAATCGTTAATTGAAATATTCAACCTATTCTCCATTTCAGTATCAGAGATTCCACTTTTACCTTGGTCATCATTCCGTGAGTTTGCAAGAGCATAAGAACTAGGTTAAGACAAACCTAAGTTACCACGAAAAAAAAATCCGGAAAACGGTTGACTTTGCAGGCCAGCTTCGAAAGTTCCTGCTGTTTTCAAGCTCATGGAGCTTGAAAACATCGTTAATCCGTATTCAAGCTCTCTGAGCTCAAAAATACCTTTAAATACATTGGTATATTAATCTCTCTTGAGTTCGAAAATAATGACGTTTCGTATTAATCACCGAGAATTAGAGAAATTGAAAATAATTGATAATGATCATTTTTCAAAGTTTTGCCTACAAATACGCTCAATAAATTCAATATTTCTGGACAGAAATTAATAAATGATCAAGATGCAAAGTTAAGTAAGCTTTGAATAAAACCAACAAGTTTATATATGAATATAATGGTGCCACGACTACATATCCACGGACAAAATAACCGCAACAAAATATCAGCGGACAAAGTAACTGCATGAAGAAATATTCGAAAAAATATCAGCGGACAAAATATCCTTAAGAAAAATTTATAACATACTGTTAATGGTCTAGAAGTGGGCTCCATCTACTTTTGGCCATAAATTCTCCAGCTATCACCATACCTTATCAACAATTATCAGATTCAGAAGAACCGAAAGAACCGTGGGAAGATGAATTTGACTCAGGATTGGAGTCAGAGTCTGAGGAAGCGCCAGCTTCGTGTACACCAGCGTTACCCATTACTTCTCGCGTCGCTTTTCTGCCTGGGATTCTAAGAGGTAAACACCTACCCTCACACATTATTAAAAAAATCACTTCTCGTTCTAGATTTTTATCTGGCACTGGCTCACGTCCGCCAGTTATGACAGCCCGAATACCCGTATCTGTCTGGGTAGTCGGTATCCAATTGAACGGGATAATCGATACAGGCAGCGAGAGGTCGTATATAAATTCCAAAGTATACGACAAGATACGTAAATTTAGTTCAGGATAACTGCAGGAAGATGACACGTCACGTCAAGGTGTTCTTCTTGCCAACCACACAGCATGCAAGGCAATAGGAGGTGCACCATTTATAATCCAAATCGGTTCTGTGGCTGTAGAGCAGTATCTCAGTGTTATGGAAGGTTTCAGTCACTCGATTATCTTAGGAATGGATTTTGCTTTGCAATTTGGTATAAAAATTAATTGCGCCAATTAAACATAAAGATTTGATGACACCGAAGAAATATATCAGTTCCAGAAAATTAATTGCAATGAACAACGTGCTCGATGTCAGGTATTAACCTCTAGTCAGGAGGCTGATTTCGAGAAATTTCTCAAAGTAGAACTGGATAAATTTCAACTACTTTCGAAGCAAGACTCAACAAATTTAGCGCAGCATGAGATCGGATTCTTCAACCCGGAGTTGAGCCTATACAGGTGCGTCCTTATAGGAGAAGCCCTGTGATAGCTACAGAGCTTAACAAACAAATGGATAAACTTCTGGAGAAGGGCTATATTCGCCCGAGTAATAGTTTCTGGTCATGTTCACCGGTAATGGTCCATATAGCAAATGGAGACTGACGATTTTGCGTCGATTACCGACCAATTAATCGATGGACGATTTTCCTGCGCACCCACTGCTAAATATGCTCAGGATATTGAGTGCGTTACACGGAGCTGTCATCATAACGACGACGGATTTAACCGAAGCCTTCCACCAAATTTTAATGGCAGAAAATTCCATTCCTTTAACTGATTTTTCAGTTGCAGGGCGTTGACAGTATGAATGGATAAGGATGCCATATGGTTTATCTGGAGCACCATCTACATTCCAGAACGCGATAGATAAGCTTCGAGACCATTGCATACACCTAATCCATGAAAGGAATTAATCTCGAGTTTGGATCGACAAAGTTAATGCCTATTCGGATGACTGGGCATTATCAGTGAGACCTACGAAGAACATAAGCAAATACTTTCACTTGTTTTGGAAGTATTTTGTGAAGCCGGCTTGCTAATCAATCCAAAAAAGTGCAAGTTTGCCAGATCCGAGTCCAAGTTCTTGGGTTTTATTCTGGACAGTAAGGGCTTACGTCCTGACCCGGAAAAGATCGTTCTGATAATGAAACTTCCTCATCCTACCAGTAGGAGGCAAGTACCAAGTTTCTGTGGACTAGTTAATTGGTACAACCGTCTTTTACAGAATGTGGCAAAAGTTCAGGGATCACTTAAAAAGCTTTGCACCGTAAATTCCGAATGAAAATGGGGACCTGAAGGAGAGGTGGCTTTCCAGAAACTAAAGCAAGCACGTATCGAGGCCAAGCCTTTGGCGATACCGAAACCTGGGTGACTGTATATCCTGTATACCAACGCTAGTGATACTGGATTAGGGGCATTATTTTTACAAAAGGATCCCGAAACAGATAAAGAATACCTGATCATCTGTTTGAGTCGTCCACTACGAGGGGCGGAAACACACTATATAACTATTGAAAAGGAGTGTTTAGAAGTTGTCTGGGCCGTACGTAAGTTGAGATGTTACCAAGAGGGGGCACCCTTCACCGTAGTCACCGACCACGTCTCATTCAAATGGTTATATACTCTGAATGATCCCAAAAGTCATCTCGCAAAATGGGCAATGAAAATGCTGTCCCACCAGATCACTGTAGAGCATCGTCGTGGACATGAAAACGAAGGACCAGAAGCCCTTTAAATTTAATAATAATAATTATTATTATTATTATTATTATCATTATTATTTCGTTTTAGTAAAATGCTCAGGGGGTTATCCCCAGTAGTCCGACTCTACCGAGGGCCTCACCTGAGCACTAAATCGTTACTGCTGCGATGCTTCATCAACAAGATGATCAGCATGCGAAGCAGGCCAAGTTTTGTTGCCTAAGTAGACGGAGGGATACAAGAATTACAGCCTTTTGCATCCGTGATGCCAGAAACTCAACTTGTGCTGAACAAGTTGGAATTCTAGCCAGTGCGGACACAAAAGTCTACTTAATCCCTCCTAGGACGCCAACAATGAGGACGACAAGTTTGACACGGTAGCTTGGGTAAAGTTTGCCAATTTCAAACAGGAGATCCTGATTTATTTGGTGTTTGTGCTCTTCTTTTACCGTGATGTTATATTCAGCAGGTACTGAGAACTCAATGACATAAATGTCACGAGCGGTTTTATCCAAGAGCACAATTTTAAGTTTATAGTGGTCAATCTTCCACGTAGTTGCGAATGGCACGTTCCAATAAATACGGCAACGGTCATTCTCAACAACTTGCGGAATATCTCCTGGCAGATAAGGCAGCACTGGTGTTTTATCGATACCGTATGTATGTCTAAGATGGTAATAAAGTACTCGCAGAGCAGCATTGTGACGTTGAATGTATGCACTTCTTGCCAGCACAGGACATGCTGACAAGAGATGCATAAGCGTCTCAGGATGTTGCTTACATACCCTACACAATGTGTCAGGTAGCTGCATCTGGAGTACTTTAGCACGGTATTCGAGGCTATTGATTACACCGTCTTGGCAGGCAAAAATATATCCTTTGGTCTCGGACATCAGGCCAGCTGACTTAAGGAAGGAATACGTCATAAACAAATATTTTCTATTCAAATCCATAATTTAGTAATGTATATTTTATTGTTTAAAATGTGGAAATAAGTTACTGTACAGTCGTCTAGATCAGCGTAAAATAAAAATTTCCAAGTGAGAGAGCTTCTGTCAATAACTTTGAATGATTGAGTATGCTCATCAAAATAAGAATCATCCAAGTACTGAGTAATCAATACAATTTGGTCATTGTGAACATTTAGTATTTGTTTAACCTTTCAACTATTATAAATTCTGATGGTAACTGTTACCATCTAGATTATAAATATAACTATTTAAAATAATAATAGTAATTAACTCTAGTTAACATACAGGATCGTAACAATTATCATACATATGTTAAATATTACAATCTAGATGATTTATACAATCATCTAGACAATATCAACTACTATCAGATTGATAGTAAAATTTTTTACCATAACTAGACGGTAATTCCTATCATTGAATTTTCTGAGTGTGGATTAGAAATCTAAGAGATATTTTGTGTTTGGATAATAAGTGACGGTACCGGGTTTTACAGGTCATTTAGAACCGACGAGGGATAAAAAAAAATTTCAAATCTAGTAACAAATTAGGTGCCAATAATCTACTTCCCCGAGAAAAACGAATTATATATGACCATGTATGACAATATATGTACCATATACGGGCATACATGCTTCTCGAATGAAATAATATATATAACTATAAGTGATTCTATATAACTATATATGGGCATATCTAGTTACATATATTCATAGATAAAAGTGCATCATTTATTTTTTCACATTTTAGTCATCATATATGGCAATAAATAACTTGATCAAGGTATATATCGTAATATATTGGCATATGTACTTTTCAAATAATTCCATATATAACTACCCGACTAGAATTTTTTTCTAATTTGCCTGAAGTACCATAAGGACCTTGTCAAGTTAATATGAGGTTTGCCTTAATTGGGCAAACCTGAAGAGTTCCTTATCAGGACCTCATTAAGATATCCTAATTCAAAAAAAAGTTATTTGCCATCGGGTCAACCTGAAGAGTTCCTTATCAGGACCTCATCAAGATATCTTTATTCAAAAAAAATTTATTTGCTATTAGGTCAATCTGACGTGTTCCTTATCAGGACCACATGAGGATATCTTTATTAATAAAAAAGTTATCCCATCCCTTTAAATATTTTATTTACAAGCTAAAAATTAAACAAAGTACAAAACAATATTATATCAAAATTACGTCAATCATTGCAGCACGAATTGTTCACTTCTTCATCAGTTTTTCTTGGATATCATAATGGATATAATATTTACACTGACAAGATCACATATGTGTCAGCGCAGTGGATAGCATCAAAGACTTTGAATCGATAGGGTGCAGGTTCAAGACCAGCAGTCATCAGGATTATTTCATTAATAAAAAACATATTTACTTCCTCTAAGTAATGCTCTTAATACAATAGATCATATTCCGGATCGAATTAAAATTTTCTTATTTTTTTTCGAAATTTAATATTTTTTTTCAAATAATTACTAATAAGGCAACCCTGATAAGGATTTGATGAAGATATCCTGGTAAATACCTAATGGGGCTTAAGCGTTACATCCATATCAGTTCCTTGTCAGGATATCCTGATCTAGACCTGATTTGAAATAAGGTTAACCTGATAAAGTCCTTGCCAGGTCCTTGTGAAAAATTCTAGTCGGGAATATACGACTACATGTGGGTATATAAAACAGGGCACTATCTATTTTTACATATCTTACAGATCATATTCGGCTTAATCCGGGTGTATATGGTCATGTATGGGTATTGGCAAGGTGCGCGACGGAAACGACATCTGTCGACCGCATTAAATCATCCTCTAAAAGCGCAGAGATAATACGGCAAATTGATATAAACAAATAATTAAAATTTATAAAAATCGTGAAATATATGAGCAATACCACACTTGAAAGGTGGAAAAAAATAAATAGGATTGTATTAAAAAAGTAAGTATAAAAAATTTAAATAAATATTCTTTCGCACTGCATAAGCTTAGCTTCTGATAATAATGATAACAACAACAATAATAGTCATGATAACGAAAGAGTTCAAATAATTATAATTATTTTAAATTTGAAAACATTAATTTGCATTAAGTAAAGAAATCAAAATGATTTCAATTATTTGTAATTTTAAATTTTGAAACTCTAGAATTTAAAAAACTTTGTGTTAAAAATTTTTAACAACTCATTTTTTAACACTGCTTTCATATAACAATTCATAACATAAGTGCGATTTAACGCGTGTTTCGTCCACTGCGGGCGCTGTAGTAGATTCGGTTGTCCCTACCCTATACCCCACACCTTGCCAATATAAAATTCAGTACTAAACCATACGGTACTGAATCATACGGTACTGCATCATACGGTACTGAACCGTACGGTACTAAACCGTACGGTACGATACCGTACGGTGGAGTCGGAATAGTAACGGCCTTAGAAGTAACTCCACCTGAAATTAACCAAACTCTTAGCTGCATTAAATTTTTAAATGTAAGATTGTACTGAGTCCTATCTTACATTGTTGTCAGTTAAATGTCGCATGGTAACTGAATAAATATTAGATTTAAATAGGTTCCATCGGTAACATAGGATTGGTTACCGTCCTATAGATTAGACTGACTACAATGTAAGATCGTAGCCACTACCACGTGAGATTCAACTTAGTCCCATGTTACGCAGCCCCATCTTGGATGGAACTGAGTACAATCTTGGATTGGACTGAGTTAAATGTGCATTGTAGCCACTACAATGTAGATTGTAACAGCTCCAATGTGAAAACTTTTTTTACATTCGATGGGGCTCAGTACAATCCGACATTGTACACAGTCCAATCTCGTTCTTTCCGTGTAGCTAAAAACATTCTTTGAAATACGCAGAATTTTGTGGAGTAAATTTCATGTCGAAATTTCAGTAGTTTTTAAGTAATGCACGTTAAAAAAAAAGACGTATTATTTTATAGCTATAGATTATATATAATCATTTGTGATTTTTTCATGGCATTATATATAATTATATACAATTATGTAACATTATATATAATCATCTGTGATTTTTTTCTCGACGTTATATATAATTCTGTATAATTATATATAATTGTATAGAATAATATGTAACCATATGTAATTATGTGATATTATAATTATTTGTGAATTTTGTCGTGGCATTATATATAACTCTGTAAAATTGTATGTAATTCTATATGAATCATATTTAATTCTATATTAATCATATGTTATTGTGTATAATTATATATTATTTTTTTTACTCCGGCATGTACCCCAACGAAGAATTTTCCATAAATAAAACAACTTATAAGTTATAAATGGAATATATTTCGTATTTTTCGCTGAAATAAAAAAGTTTTCTATTTCATGATTTATTAATAAATATCATGTATTTATTTTCGATAGAATAGTCTGTTTGCACAAATGGAAAAAATGGAAATGGATAAAAAAAAGTAAGTAATAAAGCGTAAAAATGTGTAACTTGTCATTGATTACAATTCAATTATTCATTTAATTGGCCCATGAAAATTTGAATTTTTATTTTCCTTTACTTTAATCTTAATATTTTTTTGTTCTTTTTTTTCCTACCTAAATGACCGTGATGAATGAATTTAAAAAGTCATTAGTGATGGTCGTAGTGGTTATGGTGTTCGTATACTCGTACTTGGACAATGGTTAAATTTGAGTAGCAATTAGATTTGTCAAGTGACACGCGATCGTTTCTAGCTTCAATTGGATTAGCAAGAAGTGTTGAATGTGTATTGGTCATGTATATATATATATATATATATATATATATATATACATATATCACTGTATAGACGAATGTATATAGGAAGAGAATAGTGTTATAGTGTAAACGATGAGGATAGGGTTGAATGTCAGTTCAACTCCATTGAATTTAAATTTCTCTATACTGATAGCAGATGGATATATATATATATATATATATATTTACAGATACCATTTAATTGTTCTGTTCATATATCGTATAGTTTGCATCGTATAATTCGTTTAATCCGTAACGTGAGTATTCCAATGACTTTACCACCAACGCCCATCGTCACAATAATGTCATTTAAATGCTTCAATCGCCAATATCACTCTCTCGTCTTCTTAGTTTTTTTTATCTCTCTGTTACAATAAATATATATATTAGGGTGCTTCATTTCGGAGCCAGATTTTTTTTTTTCAAGTGCATATGGAAAAAACCATAGTTCAACACAAAAAAAAATTTTCGCGCATAAAAAAAAATTCTATGTCGATTACAGACCTAGCTCATTGAAAAATTCGATTTTCCCATTTAAATAACATGAGAAAATTTTTTTTTTTGTTTCAAGTATTTTTAACCTCATTAACAAATCAATAGATCAAATAGACTAATACATATTTTTGTAGGAAATTAAACGCTCTACAAAAAAGGTTTCTTATCATTTTTCGATGAATCCATCTGTTTCAAAGTTAGTAGAGCTCGAAGTAATGTTGGAGATCGTTTAAAAAAAAAAATCTGACTCTGAAATGAAGCACCCTAATATATATATTAGGGTGATTCAAAAAACAATCCTTTTTTTTTTTTTCCAAACAGGTTCCAAAGTTTCGTTTAGATAAAAAAAGACGCCTGTGAAAATTAGAGCTCTTAATATTAATATTAACATTGTCCGCATTGCACTTTTCTATTTCCCATAAGAATAACATGGAAAAAATTTTTTTTACGTCTTCTGATTTTTATAAGTAGCTAACGATGCGTCATAGGAATAATTGGCAGGGACATTTTTATAGGGAATTGAATGCTCTACAAAAAAAGATTCTTATCATTTTTTGAGGAATCTATTTGTTCAAAAGTTATTTGAGGTTGAAGTCAAATTCATATTGAATTTTGAGATTTTCTTACTTTTCCGGCGAAACTATCAGACCGAATACAAAATATCATCGGACCTTTTTTGTAGACAATTTTGATCCCTAGAAGTTATTTTGAATAATGTTTTTTCGAATTTCGCATTGTTTTCTAGTTATTTATACTTTGATGTCATGCTCATAAAAAAAACCGGTCTATCAGTTGACCCTGCGGACCAGCCCTAAAACTTCCCGCTGTTTTCGAGCTCAAGAACCTAGAAAACATTATTGTAAATACATTTTTGAACTCTTCTTTTGTATGCTGTTGTTTTCGGAAAAAAAAACGTTTTTCACCATTTTTTCTCCAACGATAGCGCTCAAACGAATTGATCGATTGAGACGGTTAAGGTGGCAACCGACGCGTTTTATCAAGTTCTAAAGCTGATCAAATTTTGAATTCGATTTATTGAGTCGTTTTTGAGATATTTGAAAAAAAATAAAAAATAAATTTTTTTTAAATTCTTTTGACAACGGTTTCTCTTGAACGAATAAACTGATTTTGATGGTTAGGGTGGCATTCGACATGGCTTATAAGGCTTCAGAGCCCAGTCGATTTTGGAATCAATCCATCGAGCACATGAAAAGTTATCAGAAAAAAACACTTTTGAAAAAATTTTATTTTTGGAATATCTCTGAACGAGCCCTACCGATCAAGCTCAATTTCTCACAGCTTCAAGATATTGACAAGCCGCGTCGAATGACACCTTAAAGTTTAAAATCGGTTCATCCGTTCAAAAGATACAGGTATTTACATACGTATGTACGTACATACGTACATACATACATACATACATACACTCGGACATCATCTTGAAATTAGTCAGAATAGCTTCCTAGGACCTCAAAACTTCGACATCTGATGAAAATTCGATTTTCGTAAATCGGACCGAAACCAATAACTTTCCGAATTTTTTAAAATTTTCAATTTTCTTAGCGGGAAGTTAAAAATAGTCTTCTGATCAATTTTTATAGCTTGACATTAAAATAAAAATAACTAGAAAACATTGCGAAATTTGAGAAATCTTTATAAGAAAAACTTCTAAGGAGTAAAATTATTTTCAAAAAAGGTCCAATGATATTTTGTAATTGGTCTGATAGTTTCGCCGGAAAAGTAAGAAAATCTTAAAATTTAATATGAATTTGACTTCAACTTCAAATAACTTTTGAACAAATAGATTCCTCAAAAAATGATAAGAATTTTTTTTTGTAGAGCACTCAATTCCCTACAAAATCATCCCTGCTAATTATTCCTATGACGCATCGTTAGCTACTTATAAAAATCAGAAGACGTAAAAAAAATTTTTTCCATGTTATTCTTACGGGAAATAGAAAAGTGCACTGCGCACAATGTTAATATTAATATTAAGAGCTCTAATTACAGGCGTCTTTATTTATCCAAACAAAACTTTTGAACCTGTTTAAAAGAAAAAAAAAAAATTGTTTGTTTTTTGAATCACCCTAGTATATTTAAATATATATATGGTGGTCCGGCTTCACTCCGCGAGATAGCATTTACAACTCGAGCCTCTCGCAGTACCTCGTCCCTACGCCTGTTTCAATATATAACAATTCCAACATGTAACTTCCGATACGGCGTTTTAGGTGGGGTATATGATAGACACACCTAACTGAGGAGTCTCAGCTATCGTACATTTAGACGAAACGCCTCTCACCCCACAAATTAATTTTTCCATCTCTCCTTCAAATTCACTTATTTGTACATAAATCATCCAGTTGTAAGTATTATCACCTGTACAGAAATTCTATTCACTCGTACACAGAACGACATTTTTAGTCTTTGGTATTTGGCGACTTAGGCATTGATTAGTCCAATTTATTCCTAAAGAGTCGTTATATACACTGGTCACAAAAATTAAGGGATAGAAAAAAAATCCGAAATTTTTAGATGATTTTCAACATGCTGTAACTCGGTGAAAAATGGTCGCAAAAGAAAAGTAACAAAAGCAAACTGTAGCCTCAAGTTTTTAGTTTTCAGATCTGGACCTCAAATTTTTTTATCATGCACAGTTCCGGAGTAATCATAAGAAAACCGACGAAAAAAAAATTTTCAAAATTTTTGCTGGTCTTTCAATAACTTTATGGGCGTCAATAAATTTTTTTAAATAATCTGACTCTATGACTCATTTAGGAAATTTTATGCCCTTTAGTTTGGTGGGCTGAAAAAGTCTCTACGACCATTTGGCGCCGAGTTATCATTGATCAAAGCAAAAAGTCCATTTTGGCTTTAATAATCAATAACTTCGGACGCATTGATTGTACAGAGAATCGAAGCAGGGTTTTAAAAACTGGAAAACATTCTCTATAAGGCTAAATTAGTGGCTTTTGATAGAAAAATTTTTTTTAAAGCGATATTGTTTAGTAAAAAACAGGTCAAAATTCGCAAATTTAAAGATATTCGGAAATCTTGCTATAACTTTGGATATAACGGATGATCAAAGGATATCTTCGTTTTTTTTTTAATTTCAAAGTGTCCTGAAAAAACTCTGAAAATTTCAAATCGCTGCGATTTTTCTTTCTTAGTGTCCCGAAGCTTTAAATTGATCGATGTTGTCAAAAATCACCATAATTTGTAGTTTATCGGTTTTTGTTCATTTTTTCGATTTAAAAATGTTTTTTTTTTTTTACCGATAATGTTCATTTCCTTGATCAAAAAGATTGATTGTCGAAAAAATTAAAAAAAAAAAATATTTTAAACAATTTTTTTTTTTTGTTGTATTCGCAATGATTTATCATTGTCAATAAGAATTCCTCAATTTTTTTTTATCGCCGGCATTAGCGATACCCAAAGCGTATGTTTGTTAAGTTGACATTTAAAGCAGATGCAGTTACAGCGGTTAAAAAATTTGAGGTCCAGATCTGAAAACTAGAAACTTGAGGCTACAATTTGCTTTTTTTACTTTTCTTCTGCGACCATTTTTGACCGAGTTACAGCGTGTTGAAAATCACCTAACAATTTCGGATTTTTTTTTCTATCCCTTAATTTTTGTGAGCAGTGTATATACTGAAAGTTTAATTAATTACACTGATAGTATTTTTATGAAATTTTTCCTTTCATAGAACTGAATGTTCATTTTTATTATCTTAATTAGGGAGAAATTGGACAACATTAATTTTTTGGAATATAAAAAAGCTCTTCGAGCTCGAAAGAAGTTATGACTTGCCACGCACTACCACAAATCAAAAATAATTTTAAAAAAAGGCCATTCGGCAGCCAAAATGGAGGTAGATTTCTCACTCAATCGATCTAATAAGTTAATTTCGTACATGCATATCTTGTGATACATGTTCGTTTGTAGTCATGGTATGAAATTAGGCTCATTGTCTAAGAGTGAGGGTAAAAAGGACAACGACTTACTTTTTCGGAGAAAATCAGATAGTTCATTTGACAAAACATTATATTGATAATATACCAATATAACCTTTACGCAAATTAAGTATTGTTATATTCATAATCTATAATGTTTATTTAATTTTCAGGTGGTTACTACAACCTAACGGTATTACTATTAACACAGTATTATTTTTCATCGTAGTCAAATTGAAAAATTATTACATTAGCGACAAGAAAAATTTAACGGAAATAGATTTTAATGTGTAATATATAAGTTATTAAGACTTGAAACCGTGTAATGGGTGTACTTATTACATTAATTAAATCGTGGTCTCAATGCAATAAGTATCCCACTCATGTACAAAACTTCAGGTGTTTTGCAAACCTGTCTAACTATGCTCAGTATCTCCAGGTGAGGGTAAACCCCGACTGGACCACGCAGTGAGAAATAAAAATGAAGAGAGAGAAAATTCGCTGTAGCTTATACTTATAAAGGGAAATGTCTTTAAATAATTAATAAGTAATTTATAGAAGAAAATGAGTCTGGCATTTATTTAAAAAGGGTCGTCTTACAAAATTTTCCAAGACCACCGCCGATCTCTCCAACCAAGACTCCAATCGATTGCGCTGATCCTCTAGTCTCTCAGAACCCAATCCTTAATCACTAGGTACCAAGTCCACTTCCAAGACCCAATTCTCCAAAAAATCCACAATAATTTATGATAACCAGAATAAGCTTCCACTCACCAGTGGGCTTATAGGCTATTGGCAAGAGCGTGTGTATGAATAAATTATACTGTATGTTGAATGTAAAAGTTTTATATATATATATGTATGACTGCGGGAAATGCGTCCGTCTTCGATAAACGCCAAAAAACCAAGAGACCGTCTCTCGAAAATCGCCGAGCCTCGTAAAACTGCCCCAAAACTCGACAGCAGTGACCCCAGCGATGAGTGGATTGTTTGTTTATCGGCCGTTGTTGTAGGAGGAGGTCGTTCTCGTTTTGGCGCGAGTCGAATTTGGTCTCCGGGCGTGGAAAAAATTATTTTTGCTTAACCACTGTAAGGATCGGATACCTTTATTATTCAGCTTTAATTTTTTTTTTATGGACCTTGATACGTCCACTTCTCGCCGAGATATCGGTCTTCGAATGGAAAAGGATCCTTTTGTCTTTGATTATCGATATCTCAGAAACCAATGATCGCACAGAAAGTTAATGGTGGGTTTTAAAAACTTGAATAAATTCCCTTCAACGATTAGCCATTGCTTTTTCGAAAAAAAAATTTTTTCCTATCGTCACATAAATTTAAAAATGCAACAAAAAAAGGGCTTTTTGTGGTTTTTTGGAAAATCAAGCGCTGAAACGAAAATATTGTGGAAATCGATAATGTTGACTGTGCATTTTACAGTTAAATATGTCCACAAAAACCCTGCAGAGAGCCAGATTAATCCCACATGCCGTTTTTTTGTTTCACGCGATCAAATTTTTAAAAAAATTAAAGGATCACGTTTTTTGCTTTGAAAAGCTCATAATCTTTAACAAGATGAAAACAAACATTTTTTCTGAGCTTTGTCCACAATTTTATTGCAGACAGTGCATAAATTTCCAAAAAAGAAAAAACTTTTTTTTCGAAACAAAATTTTCAGAAAAAAAATTTTTTTTGAATTTAATGACTGAGAGATCAGTGAAATCAAGGAATGCAGCGACGTAAACGTGTTAAAAATTATTGGGTGTTGGTTTTGTAAATTTCCTAAAGTTATTACAAAAAAAAATTTTTTTGAAAAAATTTTTTTTCTGAAAATTTTGTTTCGAAAAAAAAGTTTTTTCTTTTTTGGAAATTTAAGCACTGTCTGCAATAAAATTGTGGACAAAGCTCAGAAAAAATGTTTGTTTTCATCTTGTTAAAGATTATGAGCTTTTCAAAGCAAAAAACGTGATCCTTTAATTTTTTTAAAAATTTGATCGCGTGAAACATAAAAACGGCATGTGGGATTAATCTGGCTCTCTGCAGGGTTTTTGTGGACATATTGAACTGTAAAATGCACAGTCAACATTATCGATTTCCACAATATTTTCGTTTCAGCGCTTGATTTTCCAAAAAACCACAAAAAGCCCTTTTTTTGTTGCATTTTTAAATTTATGTGACGATAGTGTTACGTTCTGGCTCTAATTAAATTTAAATAAAAATTTTTAGAAATTTTTTTTTTGAAGTCTCGAATTATTTATTCGCCACAGTGGGCGAATAAACGGTTCGACACTTCTTATAATCATAATTAACTAATAAATTAATAAATCGTTACTTTGTTGGCGATATTATTTTTATTCACCGCCAACAATGTAACGGAAATCTCTTGCGATAAGAGAGTCGCCGTGGCTCGCGGATAGTCTAAACAGATGACGATGCATGAGACCCGGGCCACGACGATTCTCTCATAGGAAACCTGAGATGCAACGTTAACAGTTTTGATAATGTATTATACCAAGGAGCGACAGAATCAAGTCAGTCGATCACAAGATCTAATAGAGCTAAGAACTCTATACAAATCCGCTGGCTTGATCCTGTCACTCGGACTTTAAGGCAAAATATATATATCTATCCGTATTTTTTTCAAAATACATTTTCCTTTTTTTACTTTGGGCGCCGCCACTGGCAGCCCAATATTCTCACCTGCTTTGGGCGCCGACACTGGCAGCCCAATATTCTCACCTGCTTTGGGCGCCGACACTGGCAGCCCAAGCACTTCCTTCCTGACTTCCAAAATTCATGCCGAGAAGCCGAAGGGCAGGTAAAAAGGCCCAATTACGTCGGGTTCTTCGTACAATCCATGAGGATCTCGGTCGTTCAGTTCACCAACGCCGCCGCCTAGAAATTGTTGCCGAGGAAGTTCTTCTCGATCCGGTGACATTGGTTATTCCAAATTCGGGTATCGCGTTAAGTGAGGTTCGTGAGTTGTCGAGCTCTTGTGTTGTTAAGCCTTTGAGCTCTTGTGTCGTTGAGCCATCGAGCTCTTGTGTTGTTGAGCTGTCGAGCTCTGGTGGTGTGGTCCAACAGCTGGAGTCGCTCGTCCTTACAGAGGAACCGAGCCTTCAAGGCTCTTCCTGTGCAGAGGAGGATTCACGGGCAAACCCAGTCTTCTGGACTGGCATCAGTGAGGGTTGGCAGTTGGATCCAGTGGACGTACCATCCGTCCATCCACCCAGTGGGAGCATCCCTTTTCACGATCCTCGTTACGGGTACTACTCAGAGGCCTATTTCAAGGCCACCGGCCGAGACGCATACGCACCAGCGGAGGCGAAGAAGTTACGCAAGAAAGGGATTATTTGGGCTGACTTATGGGGCCCATAATCTCCACCATGGTAAGTCATTGAACTTTTTGCCTAAAATAAGAGAAGGTCAACAGCTGACGCACCTGGGGTCTATTGACACCCTAACGACGTCAACCTGGTCAAATTAAAAATATTCTGTAAGATCAATAGATAAGCCAGAATGTAACATTGGTGCTGTGACCAGGATGCTGTTGAGTTTCTTTTATTTTATTGTTTATTATAAATTATACAAAGTGTTGCTACGGAAATTTTAATAGAAAGTGACCGCGAGTGTTTTTCCTTCGTATTAAAAAGTGTTTAATGTTTTATGACAAAATAATTATAAATACTCGCGATCACTTCGTAAAAACGGGAACGATTTTTGAATTATTTAATTATTTCTCGTGGAACTTTATTTATTTTATCATTTAATTTGATCAGTAAACGACGTATTGGTGTTTTAATGAGTAATTTTATTCTCCGTCGGATTGTGATATTAGTTATGAATAAAATTCTTACCGTCGGAAAACTCCCGTCAATATCGTTATAATCGTTAGTGCTTTACAGTACGGAATTCGTTATAAAACGTTACTGAGTTATTTAAATTCAACTAGATAAATTAACTATAACACTTATCCAAGTTTGACATTATTGAATCAGTTGACAGAATTAATATAACCATTGGAATTATAACTATATAAGATCTCAAATGAGAATTCTATCCCGTTGATCTAACAGAAGTTATCTTTCATCAGTTTTATATTGGTGCTGTCCATTGCTCATTACTATGATTCCGAATAAGTGTTATTTATTTAAGAATTTTCAATTGTGAGCTAAGAATGGAGATTTATCAATGCTAATCGAGTCTAACGTAAAACCGTATGAAATTGATTATTTTCTATCTGAAATAAATAATTTGTTTTTTTCTCTTTCTCAAATCAATTATCAATTAGTCAATTTAAATTATTATTGAACTACTTAACCTTATAAATTAATTTTTTTTTAATCGTTAATTACAATTACTTCGAGAATCTTTTTTTTTGGATTTACGGAAGTAATATAACTCATAGAATATATTCAAAAAAATATAGCTGATAAATAGCGCGACAATTGAGAAGCTTAAATAAATAAATATTTTTTTTTTCTTAAAATGGATCGAAAAAGAGAACCTATGACAGAGGAGGAACTCCTTGAACTGTCTGATAAACTTAGCGAACAGTGTAAAATGCACGATGATCGGGAGGCAGATCTTGAGGCCCGGGAACGGCTCCTTAATGACCGATTAAGTGACCTTTCGGAGCGGGACCAAGTTAACATTGAAAAGGAATCGAAACTACGCGACCTTGAGGCTGAACTGCGAAAAATAGAAATTTCTTTAGGAGAACGCGAGCTTGACTTAAAGTCACGTGAATTAATAAATCAGGGTGAACCTAACGAGCTCAAGGCCGAGTTTGAACGTCGGTTGAAAGAATTAAAAGAGCGCGAAGCAGAATCGAGTCAGCTTCTGGAGCAGGCTAAAATAATGCAAACGGAGCGATTGAACAGACGCGAGGTTACGTTAGCCAATCGGGAGCGTGAGTTGACGGAGACTCAAGAAAAACTGGATCAACGAGAACGTGATCTGGTTGAGCGAGAAAACGCGGTAGCTGCTCACGAAAAAGAGTTGCGAAACGACTCGAAATTACTACAAGGTTGGGCTTCGGAGCTCAAGGAAATGAAAACAGCCGCCGTGACTAAGACACCGAGCGTTATTCAAGAACTAAAGGAGGAAATGTCGCGATTAAGAAACAGCGGGCCGAATGAGCTCACCTGTAACGCGAACATCACAATCAAGGACGCGTTGTCCTACGTGCCTACCTTTGACGGTACTAGCGCCGCGGTTTCCGATTTCATAAGGTCATGTGATCGAGCCTGTTCCATGTTGGCGCCGAGCGCCGAATTTATGTTTTTGACACTTGTACGGCAAAAATTTAAAGGCGACGCTCGGATCGCCGTAGAAAACATGGAATATAGTAATATGAAGGAGTTCGAAAATCTCCTTCGCACTGTCTTTGACCGTCACCGTTCTGCTAACCAATGCAAGGCCGAGCTAGAGAACATCATCATGCGACCCAAAGAAAACATGGTTTCTTATGTCAACCGCGCTCGCACGATCTACCGCGATATTCTGCACGCGGAAACAACCGAAAGGGGTACGCTGATTGATTCAGAGAAACTAAAAATTGAGAAAGACGCGATTGCGGCTTTTCTTAATGGCATTCCACCTTTACTGCAGGTTCAATGTTTGCTCAAACCACACGATACGTTGGAGCAAACATACGCGTCATCGATAGCCGCGTTTAAAAATCACGAGGACAATGCAAAGCGCTTCCAATTACCGGACGCGGTCTCTGTAGCGTATATACAGAGTAATCAACCTGATAGGTCTAAGCCACCTAGGCAAGAGCTCCAGGCGGATAAGAATAAAGAGCTTCGATGTAATTTTTGTAATAAACGTGGGCATTTCGAAAGGGATTGCTTGCAGAAAAAGGCATCGGGTAACAACAATAACAATAATAGATTTAATACCGACAGTAAATTTAACAATAAACACGGTAATGTTGACCGGAGAAACCAGAATAACGGATCCGGTAATAAGAACAACCCTCGCGGTAACGAAAGAAAACCCGAGAAAAATCGGGAGGAGTGCCCGTGCTGCGGCAACGTAAATCACAGTTTGGCAAACTGTTTTAAATTTGCATCGCTGGTACAAACGCGTTATGGGCCGTCGGGAAACTCCAAACTCCCGGGGAAGAACGACGACGGGTCCCACGGGAGTCCGAAACAAGTTCAAAGCCCGCCGAAAAATCCTTTCGAGGTCGCGCACCAGTCAACGTCGCGACAGTCGTAATTAATTTAAGAAAAATCGAGGTACCAGCAATTTTGGTCAAAAGCGATGATATCAAAAATTATTTAACGATCATGCTTGATTCGGGTTCGGAGGTAAATATTATAAAAATTGGTGCGTTAAATAAACCGCAAGGTATCGACGAAGAACAGAAATTAGCGCTACTGGGCATAAATAAAGACCCAGTATATACGGTTGGTAAAATCCACGTAGAATTATTCGGTTACGATGTTGAGTTTAATGTGGTGGAAGACGACTTCCCCATAGTTCATCCCGCTATTTTGGGTGCAAAATTCTTTAACGAATATGGCGCTAGATTCTTTTTCGATCGCAAATTATTTACGTTTTACGATATCGATGTCCCGTTCTTCGAAACGGAAATTGACAAACTGCCTCCAAGATCTGTTACAGTGGTTAAAATTAAAACCACTCCCGATTCATCTGACTATGGCTATGTACCTCGAATATACTGTGCATCCGAACTCGAACTCGGAGGCACTTTTGAAACTAATAATAATGGTAGTACGCTCTTACGGGCTTACTATAACTCTGATACTGAAATTTCTATTCCCAGGCCTGTGGTCGATTTACAATCGTCCTTATGGGGGGACGAAAGCGATATTTCCACTGAATTAAAATCAGTGAATTTAATTTGTGATTTTCCATGCGAGCCTCAATCAACTGCTATTAATGCAGATAATTTTGTTGAGCCTACCAGGGCTATTAATAACCCACGACTGTCTAAAGACATTGGGTCGGAAGTCGGGGAGGATTTGAAGGATTCAGGGGTCGTAGAATCAAAGGTATTCACGATGTCTGAAAATAATGAAATGCCAGAGCGGGCACAAGAAGTGACCAACTCTGTGCATATTACCGAAGATTTATCGGTTCGGCAGCGCATGGAAATCAAAAATTTGATTTTTGAGAATCAAGATTTATTTTATTTTTCTGGAGAAAATCTCGGATCCACAAACGAGATCTTACACCGTATAATACTACGGATGACCATCCAGTATTTAAGAAACAATATCGCTTTCCTCCCATACATAAGGAGGAGATCTCGAGACAGGTCAGAGAATTAGAAGAGAAGGGTATTATTAGACCCTCAGAATCAGGTTATTGTTCCCCGATTTGGATCGTTCCTAAAAAGGAAGATTCTTTCGGTAATAAGAAATGGCGTATGGTAATCGACTTTCGTGATTTGAACGAAAAAACTTTTACAGTCATTTACCCTACGCCAAATATTGTCGAAATAATCGACCAAATAGGCGATGCTGAGTACTTCTCAACTTTTGATCTAGCGAGTGGTTTCCACCAAATTAAAATTCACCCAGACGATATACACAAGACAGCCTTTTCTACGCCAAACCAGCATTATGAATTTGTTAGAATGCCGTTTGGGCTGAAAAATGCCCCTCCGACATTTCAAAGATTAATGAACAAGGTATTGGTGGGACTGCTTGGCAGGGGTGTCTTTGTGTATATGGATGACATAGTCGTCTACTCTAAAACATTTGTGGACCACGTCGCGAAAATCAAAGAGTTGTTTATTTGTCTACGTAAGTCGGGTTTGCAACTGCAACCCGATAAATGTAACTTATTTTTAAAAGAAATTATTTATCTGGGACATATAATATCGGGAAACGGTGTTAAACCGGACCCTAAGAAAACCGACGCGGTCGAAAAATTCGCGATACCGAAAAATGTTAAAAAGGTTCGGGAATTTTTGGGTCTAACCGGGTATTACAGGAGATTCATTGACAACTACGCGAAGATAAGCAAACCACTAACCTCTCTGCTGCAAAAAGATGCAGTGTTCGAATGGGGTCAGAGTCAATCGGAAGCGTTTGAGACGCTTAAAAAGACATTGATAGAGTCACCGATTTTACAATTTCCGGATTTCTCGCGAGAGTTTATCATCACAACTGATGCTTGTGATTACGGAATCGGGGCGTGTTTAAGCCAAGGGGAAATAAATAAGGATAAACCTGTGTCTTACGCGTCTCGCTTGTTAAATTCAGCCGAACGTAACTATTCGACCATCGAAAAGGAAATGCTCGCGATAGTCTACGCGGTGAATAAATTTCGGCCATACATCTATGGAAGTCAATTCACGTTAGTTACTGACCATAGACCCCTTACATGGGTTAATTCGGTATCATCACCAAACTCTCGAATAGTAAGGTGGCGGTTAAGCATGGAAGACTACATGTATAAAGTAGTTTACAAGCCGGGTCGCGTAAATTCAAACGTGGATTCTCTCTCTCGAAATCCGGTTGACGAACCAGAGGAGTGTACTCCTGAAGCACGGGTCGGCCCGATACGGAAATTTGATCCAGATAAAACGGCAACGACTCCAGATGAAACGAGCGAAGATGACTCTACCCCCGGGGTAAAACGGACGAGGAAGCAGTACAATCTCAGACGCAAAGTACGCGTTGTTACTGACCCGGAAGATAATGACACCGAGCCGGAGCAGGTAACTCCTCCAGTCCAATTCGTATTTAGACCCCGCGTGTGGCCTTCAGCTCCACCTGTACCTGATACAAATCAATCGCCCGCAGAAGGTCATCAATCTGCGAACGATTCTAGCGACGGTGAGGAAGTAGTAGTTTCGGATAACGAAGATCGGAGTCGTCACCAGGTTATTCCTGATTCGGACGACGAACCGATGTTAGAAGACGCGGAAGCGGATGACGAAGCTAACGCTAACGAAAACGATATCGGAGAGGAGCGACTCCAAACCGATGGAGAAACGTCGGAATCGGACGACGATAACGTCCAAGGTCGCAAAGACGTGGACCAAGAAGACAGCGATGAGGGAGAGTATGCACCCGTTCGTCCACGAGCCAGGCGAAAGCATACTACACCCATGACGCGAGAAATAGCTCCGAACGTTCGCGAAACGCGTGATCGGTTGTCAATGCAATCAAATAATGTACTAATATTTACAAACGTAAAAGGGAAACCTCATGACGAAGGAAGCAAAGAACTTGCTGACGTCTTGGAAATTCCCGCACAATTAACCTTTTGTAGGTCTACTGTAATACCCTACAGGGGAAATAAACGCTGTATAATAGCAGCCCCTAAGTATAGAGATATTGACCTCGTATCAGTCGAGGATATCCGAGAGACATTGGCTTCTGCATACAATGTAGTAATGGAAATAGGTCTAGAGTCATTCAGCGTGGCAAAAACTAATAATATAGATGATATAAATTGGTTGACAATCCAAGAAGAATTAATCGATATCTTTGCAGACACCGAGGTTAAAATAACTATCTGTCTTAACCTCGTGCGTATCCCAAATGAGGATGAAAAATTAGAAATTTTGGAGGAATACCACGGTTCGGCCGTGGGAGGTCACAAAGGGATGACCAAAACGTACAAAAGAATCAGACAAAATTTTTTCTGGCCAAAAATTAAACAAGATGTTATCGATTACATTCAAAAATGCTTGGATTGCCAACTAAAAAAGTTAATTAGAGTTAAAACAAAGCAGCCAATGGTCCTCACGGATACCCCTGATGCGGGTTTTGATAAAATAGGTTTAGACATTATGTACCCAACGCATACTTCTGCGTCTGGAAATAAGTACATATTAACTATACAGGATCTCCTGACTAAGTTTTCAATGGCAATCGCTTTAGAGCAAGCAACAGCCGTAGATGTAGCACAGGCTTTAGTAAATCGTTGGTTTTGCTACTTCGGGCCACCTAAGGCCATACTAACTGATCAAGGAACGAACTTCCTTTCGAGTCTATTAAAAAACATTGCGAAAAAGTATAAAATCAAACAATATCATACATCTGCATATAGACCTCAGAGTAATGGATCGGTGGAAAGATCTCACCATGTATTACAAGAATATCTGAAAAATTACATAGGCGAGAATGAAGATTGGGATGAATGCCTGGACATAGCCTCATTTTCATATAATGTAAGTGAACATGAGGGTACAGGATTCACTCCGTATCAGTTAGTATTTGGGAAGTTACCCCGTCTTCCTTCTCGCATACAAACTATTGAAGAACCTAATGAGACATATGCAGGTTATTTAGAGCAATTATATAGACGTATAAGACAGGCTGAAGTGACTGCCAATAAAAACTTACATCAGGCTAAAATTAGGTCAAAATTTTATTATGATAGGAAAATAAATCCACACCAGTTTAGACCGGGTACTAGAGTATTTGTACTACGGGAACCAAGGAAAAGTAAAGGAGACCCGCAGTATACCGGTCCTCATGACGTAATAGCAATCGGTGGGAACGAGACAGCCGAAGTAGATATAGATGGAGTGGTGAAAGTAGTTCATCTCAACAAGCTAAGAATATCTCGTATATAATTTTCAGGTGACCGGATTGGTGATACTGCTGGGACTTCTTCCCTTTTCCTTGGGGCTGGTTGGATATGACTGCAGTGGATCGTCAATGAATATGACTACGCTATCATTGTTGGATGTAGGGGAGTACAATTTCCCCGTAAGAAAAGCGGAAACTGAAAAAGTCTCAATAAGTTTATTGCAACCGGCTGAAATAATTCACGTCCACGTGATTGAATGCAAAATTTTAATCAATAGAGTCGTACAGCGTTGCGGAATGCACTCCCATACATCCTCCGTGTTAAACGGGCGTAGAGAGTATTATTTAGAGATGGATTATACTAGATGTAAGAAAATGCATGAAACGGGTGCAATCTGGCTTTACGATCGAGTCCATATGATTGATTTGAAAATGAACACTACAAACTTTAGACAGGCTATACTAGCCGGTGATCACCATATGGACGGTACATGTGCGGAAGGTGTGTTTAGTGATGCGTGGGGTACTTGGCAAAAAGTAGTGGCCGACGGCTTATTCGAAATATCTCTTTCCGATTATGAAACAACGCTGAACACTAAAACGAATCAGGTAATTTTAAGATCGGGAACGCGATGTGACGCGCAAAAACTTACTTGCGTTAGTAGTGAAGGTATGACCGCGTTCTGGAGTGAAACTTCAAAAGATTCGTGCCTGATGAAATACGCGTTGCTTTATCAAGGATCGGCCACGAGAATCATCGGGGAAAAGAGACATCCAGATGTCTATTCACTCACCACGGAAGATATCACCTTCGCGCTTGCCCAGCGAGGTGAGGTAGAAGTGTGCGGGCATAATGTTGTCAAAACGGAGCACCCGAAGCTTTTCATAGTCGTCCTTAAAACCTCAGATTACACCATGCAGGTAGAAGCAATTAAGACCGAAGATATGGATATTTTTGCGTATGTAAACAGCAAGTTTATATACGTCGAGAAATTTATTAGGCAGCAGATTCAAAACCTCTACCATGACGTCCTCGTAAGACGTTGTGAGTTAGAGCGTTCAATATTGATGAATGCATTGGCCTTGTCATCATTAGCTCCAGACGAATTCGGTTACGCGCTTATGAAAAGCCCAGGGTACTACACCACCGTTGCCGGTGAATTAGTGCACATTACAAAGTGCCTACCTGTGCCCGTGCGCGTAAGACACGATGAACACTGTTATCAAGAACTTCCGGTAACGTACAACAACCAAAGTTATTTTCTAGCTCCAAAGTCAAGGATACTCCTAAGAAGAGGTACTATCATCGAGTGCAATGCTATTCTACCTACTGGGTACTTCATTGATGGAGCATGGTACCATTTGACGCCTCAGAGTATTCGGGCACCAACACCACAACAACTTCAACCGCTGACAGTTCCGACTTGGAATTACGAAAACCCAGAGCATCTGGCTACATCAGGAATCTACTCTCCAAAAGATCTTGAGAAATTACGTAACCGGATAATGTTTCCGGCTGAAAGACCAGCACTGCTCAATTCCATAGCCATGGGAGCAGCTGGAAGAGATATACCCGCAGGAAGCATCAACGTGCTGGGATTATTCGACGAAGAAGCGCTAGAAAAATTAGCGCTTACCACAGGACAGAGAATCTGGCGAAGCTTAATCGACTTCGGATCCGTTACCGCTGGCATATTATCAGTTATGTTAGTATTACGTCTATTGAAGTTCATTTTCGACACGATATTTCATGCATACGCATTGTATGGCATATGGGGCTGCAGCTTAGTCCTAGTAACAGCAATATGGGATACATTGGCGAATCTCATACTGCATCACCATCACCGCAGAAGGTACGATTTGGATGTAGAGAGTCAAAGAGGCAAGGCTCCAATACCTCGTCCGAGGTCAAGTATATCCATTATCGATGAGGAACCTGAACTTCATAGGTCTGCGCCACCTCAAGAAATGTCCTATGCGGAACTAAATCGTCAACTCGAAGATCAACCACTGAGGTCCAAACTCCATGAGTGTACAAACAGTGATATGCTAACTCGTTTGAGAAACCGCGCGGAAAACCGCGAGTGAACATTTTTAGCGAAATTCGCGAGTGAACGCGAAAGCCAGATTGTGCCTATTTAAGTTAAAAAAAAAAAACATTTTAGAAATTTAAGGAATTGTCTTGAAGACAATAAATTAATCTTAAAAGACTTTGATACCTGTTATTATCAGGAAATTTTATATTTGGTAATGTTTTACTTAAGAATTACGCAATATAGTAGTATTAGATAACCGAAAGGGTGTTCAAAACACATATATGTATCTGTAATTGTTCTTTTTATACCATAAATACGTAGAATCATTGAAAGATGTTAACTGACTTAAGTCGGGAGGTTGTTACCTCGCATTATTTTTAACTTCTTCAGTCAGTTACTTCTTAAGTAACTTATGAATAACCGCAAGGCGGACGTACACCTGTACGAATTTATATTAAGAGTTAATCATTTCAAAATACCAAACGATCGAGTCGGGAGGTAATTAAAATACGAAGATACTAACGATTAGTTTCATATTAATAAGTTTAAATAACATTATAAAACGTTGTGTCTCAGGTTAAGGTTAAAATACTAGAGCCAAGAACCTTTTTTTTTTTTATTACAGTATTCAAAATCAAATTTAACCTTTAGTTTATATAGAGTCAGTCATGTTATTAATTTAAATTTATATCGAGCCACTTTATTTATGATCAGAAGTCGCACCGATTTTATTAAAGCGCCGCGACTTACTTAAGTCGGGAGGTGTTACGTTCTGGCTCTAATTAAATTTAAATAAAAATTTTTAGAAATTTTTTTTTTGAAGTCTCGAATTATTTATTCGCCACAGTGGGCGAATAAACGGTTCGACACTTCTTATAATCATAATTAATTAATAAATTAATAAATCGTTACTTTGTTGGCGATATTATTTTTATTCACCGCCAACAATGTAACGGAAATCTCTTGCGATAAGAGAGTCGCCGTGGCTCGCGGATAGTCTAAACAGATGACGATGCATGAGACCCGGGCCACGACGATTCTCTCATAGGAAACCTGAGATGCAACGTTAACAGTTTTGATAATGTATTATACCAAGGAGCGACAGAATCAAGTCAGTCGATCACAAGATCTAATAGAGCTAAGAACTCTATACAAATCCGCTGGCTTGATCCTGTCACTCGGACTTTAAGGCAAAATATATATATCTATCCGTATTTTTTTCAAAATACATTTTCCTTTTTTTACTTTGGGCGCCGCCACTGGCAGCCCAATATTCTCACCTGCTTTGGGCGCCGACACTGGCAGCCCAATATTCTCACCTGCTTTGGGCGCCGACACTGGCAGCCCAAGCACTTCCTTCCTGACTTCCAAAATTCATGCCGAGAAGCCGAAGGGCAGGTAAAAAGGCCCAATTACGTCGGGTTCTTCGTACAATCCATGAGGATCTCGGTCGTTCAGTTCACCAACGCCGCCGCCTAGAAATTGTTGCCGAGGAAGTTCTTCTCGATCCGGTGACATTGGTTATTCCAAATTCGGGTATCGCGTTAAGTGAGGTTCGTGAGTTGTCGAGCTCTTGTGTTGTTAAGCCTTTGAGCTCTTGTGTCGTTGAGCCATCGAGCTCTTGTGTTGTTGAGCTGTCGAGCTCTGGTGGTGTGGTCCAACAGCTGGAGTCGCTCGTCCTTACAGAGGAACCGAGCCTTCAAGGCTCTTCCTGTGCAGAGGAGGATTCACGGGCAAACCCAGTCTTCTGGACTGGCATCAGTGAGGGTTGGCAGTTGGATCCAGTGGACGTACCATCCGTCCATCCACCCAGTGGGAGCATCCCTTTTCACGATCCTCGTTACGGGTACTACTCAGAGGCCTATTTCAAGGCCACCGGCCGAGACGCATACGCACCAGCGGAGGCGAAGAAGTTACGCAAGAAAGGGATTATTTGGGCTGACTTATGGGGCCCATAATCTCCACCATGGTAAGTCATTGAACTTTTTGCCTAAAATAAGAGAAGGTCAACAGCTGACGCACCTGGGGTCTATTGACACCCTAACGACGTCAACCTGGTCAAATTAAAAATATTCTGTAAGATCAATAGATAAGCCAGAATGTAACAATAGGAAAAAATTTTTTTTTCGAAAAAGCAATGGCTAATCGTTGAAGGGAATTTATTCAAGTTATTAAAACCCACCATTAACTTTCTGTGCGATCATTGGTTTCTGAGATATCGATAATCAAAGACAAAAGGATCCTTTTCCATTTGAAGACCGATATCTCGGCGAGAAGTGGACGTATCAAGGTCCATAAAAAAAGAAATTAAAGCTGAATAATAAAGGTATCCGATCCTTACAGTGGTTAAGCAAAAATAATTTTTTCCACGCCCGGAGACCAAAAAAAAAAAATTTTAAAAATTTGAAAATTTTTTTGTCGCTGGTTTTTCTCAGATTACTCTAAAACCACTGACGCTAAAAAATTTTAAAGTTCTATTCCAAAAAGTAGATACTTGGAGCTACAATTTCCTTTTTTTTTTTTTCTTGTACGACCATTCCTCTCAAAGTTAGAGCCTGTTGAAAATCGCCTAAAAATTTAGAATTTTTTTTTGATCCTTTAATTTTTTCCATTAGTGTAGCTTTGAGATACTTCTAACAGAAATCGTCTAAGAGTTTCAATTTAAAAGTTACATTAACTTTATCAGAGAATAAAAACTGATTTTTACGAAAAATCGAGAAAATTTCAAACAGCCATTACTTCAAAACTAATCGACCGATTTAGCTCATCTTCGAATTTGATCAAGATAATCGCCTATAGAAAAAGTGTGGAATATTTCATTAAGATTCGATAAGAACTGTGGGTGCTATCGTACTGACAAGACCAGTTATAATCATTGGACTTACAGGTACATTTGAAACGCCATAAGTAATAAAAGAAATACTTTTGAAATATAAAATAGTTGTGAAATTTACAGGTTATTTTATTCACAATAAAATAAAACTGAAAAAATTCTATTATAATGGGAATTGCATAAGTTATGTGAAATAAAAACCATATTTTCAACATTTTTTGATTCCATTAAATTTTTAAAGACTATCGAATTATTGAATAAATTAGTTTTAAAATTATATAAACTTGAAAGTGGGTAAAAACTGATTTACTCGGAAAAACGTGAAAATTTCAAAACTGGTAGAGCACTCGGCGCGATACCGACATGGTCTGGGTTCGATTCCCAGTTCGAGCTATCTATATTTTTCTCAATTTATCTATGAATTGTCTTATTGAGAAAGTTATTTGAATGTTCAGGTTTCCACTATATTTAAATGGTGTATTACCGTATGATGGACGGTGCGGATCAATAAGTTATAGATCAAATTGAACGGAATATAGTATAGTGTCGGATAGCTCAACCGGAAGAGAACTCGGCGCGATACCGACATGGTCTGGGTTCAATTCCCAGTTCGGGCTATCTATATTTTTCTCAATTTATCGATAAATTGTCTTATTGAGAAAGTTATTTGCATGTTTGCATGTTTAGATTTCCACTATATTCAAATGGAAACAAAAAGCAAATAGCTTCGAAACTAATCAACCGATTCAGCCCATCTTCGAACTTAATCGTGATAACTGCCCATTGTAACGGGGTAAAATTCATTTAACGTCATGAAAAATCGTGATTTTCTGCGGCTGTTCAGCTACCCGAGCCGTAACCCCTAATGAGTACCCGTTCGAGTTTTTCGACTTGTCGCCGGATGCGCTAATTGGAGACACTTGGACTTCTGTCCCAAAATTAATTAAGTGGGAAGGCGATTTTCTGATGATTGCCGAAAATGACCGAGCCAAAAATATATGACGAGAAGACAGTGGCAAAATCGAGAAAGTCGGTCGAGCCGACAAATCAAACGGACGTCTATCTACCGTAAGCCTTATCCAGGAGGCAGAAAACCAAGGAAAACCAAGGCCATCAAGACAGACGCCAAGGGTAGCATCCACTGAATAAGTGCAAAAATTAGTGTTAACATCGTAGTGTTGTGCATAGATTAATTCTTGGCAGGAAAGCCAGAATTAATAAATTAATTAACATCGAATATAAAGTCATCAGAAGTGTTAACAACTCTGCGTCTCCAGTGAAATGAATTCTCGGCAGGTGAGGCAGAATTTATTGTAAAGAAATAAATTAATAATTAATCACGTATTCGGCCAGATAAATTCTCGGCGGGAAAGCCAGAATTTATTATAAATAAATAAATTAAGTATTGCGAAAAATTTAATTCTCGGCGGAAAAGCCAGAATAAACTATTAATTTAATTTAATAAAATAAGGACTTAGCAAGTAAAGATAAATTATAAGAAAAACTTTATTAGAATAATTTGTCAAGTAAAATGTATGTAAAGTTGAGTTCGGATAATAAGTGCGTGAGTCAACTGTGAAGAAACAGGACATGAGTTCAAAGTCCAATCATCGGCTTTACGTAAGTTTTCGCAGTACAATGTATCCAAAAGGAAAATTTACGTGAAATTAAAACGGTTCGATGAATTAACGTGTCGTAAAATCGAGTTTGGAAAATTTATAATTAAATCTAGTGGAATGAATTAAAAGAAAATAACGCGACTGTGTGTGAATACAGTCCTGGGGACAATGAATTAATGAATAAAAACGTGTGGGTGTGTGTGTGTGTGTGTGTGTGTGTGTGTGTGTGTGTGTGTGTGTGTGTGTGTGTGTGTGTGCGATATAAAATAATTCCAGGGGAATTAAGTTTTAATAATGACCCAGGAGATCTGGCAAGTTGCCATTTTATTTTAAAAAAAGTCCAGGGGACTAATATGTTTTAAAATAAAGATCCAGGGGATCAAACCGGTGGCCAAAATTTATTAATAAAAGTTCAGGGGACTTCGTAGTTTGTAAGAATAAAAAGTCCGGTGGGTGAAAGTGTTAATTGATAAATAAAAAAATTAAAAATTCTTTCAACTAAACGAATGCATAGTTCGTTTAGCAAATTTATTCAGCTTCAATTTGTTTTTTTTTTTTTTTTTACCTCGTAGGACAATTTGTGGCAGAGATATCAGCCTTCAAACAGAAAATGATCCTTTTGGCTTTGATCATCGATATTACAGGTACCAATGATCGCACAGAAAATTGAAGGGTGGCGGTGAAAACTTGAATAAATTCCCTACAAGACCCTGTCATCATTTTTTGAAAAAAAAAATTTTTTTCATTTTTAACATCCATTAGAAGTAAGTACTAAAAAAAGACTTTTTTTGGTTTTTTAGTAAATCCGGTTCTGGAAGGCCGAGTCTTATCTTCCAGTGGCGCACTTATTAAGACCAATTAATAAAGGGGCCAAACTTAGCATGATTGAGAAATACCCTGTTATACCATAGAATAAGTGTAGAAAATTTCATGAAGATCTGATAAGAATTGTAGACGCAATCGTGTCCTCAAAACTGCGTTATATCACCTATATATATACACTTATCCAAAAAATTAAAGGAACAAGAAAATTTTATAAATTTTTTAGTGATTTTTGGAAGGCTGTAGTTTCGTGAAAAATCATCGCATCGAAAAAATAAAAAAAGCAAATTGAAGCTTGAAATCTCTTGTTTAAAGATCTTCTAGCAAAATATTTTTTTGAGCCACGGTTTTTGCGGAATCATAAGAAAAAAGTCGAGACAAAATTTTTCTAAATTTTTTAGTTTTGTTTTTTAGGTCTACGGGGCCGGGAAAAATTTTTTCAAAAAAACGAATTCATGGCTCGTTTAGAAAATTTATTCAGCTACAATTTGCTTTTTTTTGTTTCTCTGTACGACAATTTGCTGCTGAGATATCAGCCTTTAAATGAAAAAGGAGCCTTTTGTCTTTGATTATTGATATCTCAGCAAGTAATGGTCACACAGTAATTTAAAGGACAGTTTAATAAACTTGAATAAATTCCCTACAAGCTACATTTTCGATTTTTTCAAAAAAAATTTTTTTTTCATCCTTGATATCCATTTGAAAAACCCACAAAAAATGACCATTTTCTGGTTTTTTAGTCAACTCATCGCTACTCTGCAAATATTGATAAAAAAAATAATGTTGCCAGGTAATTTTACAGCTTAATGTACCCCCAAAAACCCTGGAAATTTTCAGATTTATCCATTGAACCGTTTGTCCGGTCCGATTGCTCAAAGTTTTGCAAAACAATTAAAGGAACAAGTTTTGTTCCTTAAATTGTGTAATCATTACCAAAATGAAAAAATTAATTTTTTTCGGATTTTCTTTAATTTTTGCGTTAGTTATTCAGTAAATGTAAGGTCAAGAGGAAAAAAAAAAAAATTTTTCCAAAAAACGAGACCAAACAAGAATTTTTTTACATTTTTTTTTTTTTTACGTTTCATACGGGGGGTTATTTTTTTTTTCGTTTTTCGGAAAAATTTTTTTTTTTTTCCTCTTGACCTTACATTTACTGAATAACTAACGCAAAAATTAAAGAAAATCCGAAAAAAATTAATTTTTTCATTTTGGTAATGATTACACAATTTAAGGAACAAAACTTGTTCCTTTAATTGTTTTGCAAAACTTTGAGCAATCGGACCGGACAAACGGTTCAATGGATAAATCTGAAAAGTTCCAGGGTTTTTGGGGGTACATTAAGCTGTAAAATTACCTGGCAACATTATTTTTTTTATCAATATTTGCAGAGTAGCGATGAGTTGACTAAAAAACCAGAAAATGGTCATTTTTTGTGGGTTTTTCAAATGGATATCAAGGATGAAAAAAAAATTTTTTTTGAAAAAATCGAAAATGTAGCTTGTAGGGAATTTATTCAAGTTTATTAAACTGTCCTTTAAATTACTGTGTGACCATTACTTGCTGAGATATCAATAATCAAAGACAAAAGGCTCCTTTTTCATTTAAAGGCTGATATCTCAGCAGCAAATTGTCGTACAGAGAAACAAAAAAAAGCAAATTGTAGCTGAATAAATTTTCTAAACGAGCCATGAATTCGTTTTTTTGAAAAAATTTTTCCCGGCCCCGTAGACCTAAAAAACAAAACTAAAAAATTTAGAAAAATTTTGTCTCGACTTTTTTCTTATGATTCCGCAAAAACCGTGGCTCAAAAAAATATTTTGCTGGAAGATCTTCAAACTAGAGATTTCAAGCTTCAATTTGCTTTTTTTATTTTTTCGATGCGATCACTTTTCACCAAAATACGGCCTTCCAAAAATCACAAAACAATTTATAAAATTTTCTTGTTCCTTTAATTTTTTGGATAAGTGTATATATATATATATATATATATATATATATATATATATATATATATATATATATATATATATATATATATATATTAGGGTGGTCCTTATTTTGGACATTTTCGAATGTTTATTCTCCCAGAGGCTTATGTGGTCCGAAATAAATAAAAAAAAATATCCTCAAAGTTTCAGGGCTCTATCTCAATTTTAACCCGTGCCGCACAGCAATGTAAGTTTCCCATTTAAATAACACGGGGTTTGTGGCATTAAACGATTAAGTTTTTATTCCGGCTAAAGTAAATGTTCGAAAAATTTGAAACTCTGTAGACTTTATCCTTATATTACCAACTGCTCCTCAGAATTTTTACAGATTTTCAGCTACTATAATTTTGGGGGTACAGCATGATGAAAAAAAAGAAAAAAATTATTTTTTTTATTTTTAGCTAAAATTTTTTTCAAATAACATATCAAATCACTCTGCATCCTTATCAGAAGTTCTTACTTTTTTTCATTCTCGCACTCAAGTGGGTGAACGGCATATCTTTGTTGCAATAATACAGTAATCAGGAGCATTTCTTTTCAATTACAACAGTAAAAATTCCCTTAAAGTTTAAGCTCTTAATTTTAACGGGAAGAGTTACCGCAAAATTTTTTTTGTGATTTTTTCAAAAAATCTTTTTGTTTATGTTATTTGACAATGTGTCTCTTTCAAAAATACATAATGCATTCAATTGATATCTGAGATCGGTATATCAATGCCACTAATCATATTATGTCTCAGTTTAACAGTTGATAAATATTATCAATAAATTAAATTTTTTCCAATATTCGCTTAAATAAGTTGGTCACCTTTAAGTTTATTATTTGTTTTAAGCAATAAATAATAAACAAAAGGTTGATAGTTTTGTGCATTATAATATCGAAATAATTATTTGTTTACAATTTTCTAACTATAATAAATTATTAATAAAATAGATCTCTTTTATAAATAAATATAATAAACTTAACAAATCACAAAAACAAAATTTGCGACACGTGGTTCCGTTGGAATTAAGAGCTCAAACTTTAAGGGAATTTTTTTCTGCCGTAATTAAAACCGTTTGTGAGGTAATCGTAATAAATTTAAAGAATCCTTTTAAGGAACACTTTACTGCACACTAATGCAAAGTTTCTGAGTACTGTATTAGTGCAACAAAGATATACCGTTCACCCACTTATAGGTGCAAGAATAAAAAAAAAGTAAGAACTTCTGATAAGGATGCAGAGTGATTTGATATGTTATTTGAAAAAAATTTTAGCTAAAAATAAAAAAAATAATTTTTTTCTTTTTTTTCATCATGCTGTACCCCCAAAATTATAGTAGCTGAAAATCTGTAAAAATTCTGAGGAGTAGCTGCTAATATGAGAATAAAGTCTACAGAGTTTCAAATTTTTCGAACAATTACTTTAGCCGGAATAAAAACTTAATCGTTCAATGCCAAAAACCCCGTGTTATTTAAATGGGAAACTAACATCGCTGTGCGTTACGGGTTAAAATTGAGATAGAGACCTGAAACTTTGAGGATATTTTTTTTTATTTATTTCGAACCACATAAGCCTCTGGGAGCATAAAAATTCGAAAATGTCCAAAATAAGGACCACCCTAATATATATATATATATATATATATATATATATATATATATATATATATATATATATATATATATCCATATTAGGGTGCTCCAAGAAAAATCGATATTTTTTTTTCTTTCAGCTGTTGTAAAAAAAGTTTTTATATATCGAAAAAAAAATCCTGTCAAAACGACGATTCTTTATTTCAGTTTTAAAAGGTGGCGCTTGCTCTTTGAATATTCCCATGCTAATAGCACGGGAATTTTATTTTTTGTATAAAATATCCTATAACTCCATTTGACGTTGAGGGAGAAATTTGAGTCAGGAACATTTTTGTAGAAAATTATGACAGAGTGATTAGCTTGCCAAGTCTGGTCGCACCTAAGTATTATAGTCGAATATTAGGGCGCCACTGGAAGATGGACTCGGCCTTCCAGAACCGGATGTTTATTGTATTTATTTTATATGCTCAGGGTCGTTCGTAAATTTTATAATTTTGTGAGAGAGGAGAGGAATTATGAACAGGCTGAAATAAATTTATTTAAGACTTTAATTCCAATTTCTTATTAATCAAGCACCTTGCTTATTATTTATTTTCCCTTAATAACAATTAATAATCCCAGACAAACTATGCTTATGACAAATTAAACTTATGACAAACTAAACTTATGACAAACTAAATGCGTCCCCTGGACGTTTCCACACACACACTCCCACGTTAAAATACCGTCCCCTGGACGTTAAACCTTGAACCTTAATACACTTTGATTAAAAAACCGTCCACCGGACGTTAAACCTTATTTTCCTTAATTACTAATTTTAAAAAACCGTCCACAGGACGTTAACCCGCATTTTCTTAATTCTAGTGTCCACCGGACATATCTTAAACCTAACTTATATTTTGTCCACCGGACTTACATCACAAACACAATTTCTTTCAACTAACATTTCTTGACTCTACTTTCATTTTTAACTTTTAATATCATCAAAATCTTTTTCACCCAAAATTTTATGACTCTAATTCAACTAAAATTCCAATATAAATTTCCCATATTAACTCATTTTAATTACAATTTATCACTTCCTTAATCTATAATTAACCCACTGATTTTACACACATTAATTAATTAATTTGTTGTTTAAATTAAGTATTAATTAATTAATTTTTCCTTATAATTTTCACTAGTAATTTTCCCACTATTTTTATACATTAATTTACTTCACAATAAAATAATCCGTTTCTTTCTATTTTACTCAATAACAATTTATCACAATTCTAGCGTCCTTTTTATGACTTCATTTTATTTAGATATTTTAATTAATTAACTTAAAATTAGTTTATAATTAAATCACGACTAGAATTACGTTATGAATTGACTAGGAATTCGGCCATTGAGTTGGCGTCACTCGGGTCTTGAATCTTACTGACGGATTCGAGTAAATTAAAGTTTATTTATGAATTAATTCAGCCACTGGAATAAATTCCGGCCTCAATTAATTTATTGGCGTGATACGATAGTTTATCTAATTAATTATTTACGCGAGAAAATTATTTTATTCCAGCCAAAGGCCTCGGATAAAATAATTCAGAGTTATAGACACAATATAGCGAATAAGATCGGCGTGACACAACTTTTGAAAAGACGAGACGCGTGGTTGTAATGGCCAACGGCCTACAACTTCCAATTTATATACGCGAGGTCCAACGGAAAGATATTAATTAAATTAATTATAATTTATTCTGCCATTGGAATATAAATTCCGGCCTCAATTAATTATAATTTTACCTTGATGAATTTTACAGCAGCAACCAGATGAGACTCGTAGCTGATGTCCGGCTATTCCTCCAACTGCTGTCCAAATTTCCTTACAGGTAAATCGGCTCTTCTGGTTCTCGATTGTCCGGTTGTTCTTGCTCCAGATTATTAAGGTCCTCGTCTTGCCTCGTATAGAATGATGTAGATGATGCGTCCAATCACTCTAGTCGTTCACTAACTCTCACTTAGGCGTCCATCGCCTTCGGTCGTCCGATTGACTCTCTTGATTTTTGGCAACTCCACTCTCTTATAACTACTCGATTCGGGTCTTTTTGATTCACCCCCGGAAAACTCATCCCTACTAAATTAATTAGTCAAAGAGAGGGACGGATGTTCGGGTCTCACTGATTAGCGACACCCGGTGACATGTCGAATCACTCAATTTAATAAACCGGGTTATAATTAGGACCCGTTATCGACCGTGAACAAATCCAAATTTAGATCTTAATAAATAGTCATTGGAATCTATTTTACCCTGTTACAAAATTTTATGCTCTACAAAATTATTCATGAGATCAAAAGCTCTAAAACGTACGGTTCAAAAGTTCCGGGTATTTAAAGTTGATATCTTTTTAAAAATCAACGTTCAAACGGTCTTTACACCAAAGCTGCTACTCTCACGGGAAATATCAAATAAAGGCTTTGTAACGAATTTCATTCATTACGAAAAGGCTATAAAAAAATCAACGTAAATTTTGTACTCAATGAATAATTAATATGTTCAATACATACTTTTTCATGGAAATTATTATTTTCTGCTTGTATGACATAAAGGCAACAATTTTTTTTGCCAAATTTACTGTGAATAAAACTCAGCAACGATCAAAATTATCGTTTTAACAAATTTATTGTACCATTATAATATTTCCCACTTATTTTCAAATCGATTTATGTAAAGATTGGGTTAAAAATATGACCATAGTCATACAATTGATTTTTAAAAAGTTATCAACTTTATATACCTGTAACTTTTTAACCGTACGTTTGAGAGCTTATGAGTTTATGAACAATTTTGTAAAGCATAAAACTTCCTACAAAAATATTTTTGACTCAAATTTTTTCCTCAACGCCAAATGGAGTTATAGGGTATTTTATATAAAAAATAAAATTCCCATGCTATCAGCATGGGAAAATTCCAAGAGCAAGTGCCACCTTTTAAAATTGAAATAAAAAATCGTCCTTTTGACAGGATTATTTTTTCGATACATAGAAACTTTTTTTACAATAGCCGAAAGAAAAAAAAATATCGATTTTTTTGGAGCACCCCAATCCATGTATAAATTTTGTAACGAATGATTTTTTTGAACACTACTCAACTAATTATGATAGGTTGTGACCTAATTCCTTGAAAAATCGACCATGATGACAAATACAATAGTTAGATTTCAGACAAATTTACCTAAAAAGCTATAATATTATAACCATCACATTATTATCATAATTAATAATGCACGGCTTATAATGCGAAGCATTAGGGATTGATATACTATTATTCTTGTTATTGATATTCATATTATTTATATACTCTCAATAAAACACAATGGGATATACCCGATTGAATTAGAATGTTTTGATTGTAAAAATGTTACACAGCAATAATATGAATTCGAAAAGTTTCATGAGTTTACTAAAAAGTAGGAAAACTAATGCAATAGCTAAATTTCAATGGATAAATGATAAAACGTAAAAATTTTTAAAGAGTTGCGTCACGAGGACCAATACAATAATTAGATTTCTATGAAGTCTACTAAAAACAAGTAACTCTTAAATTATTGTTTATAATTATTGTTAATGGGCTGCATAGATTCGGGCAAAAATAAATAAAGTTATTAAAGTGAAGAGTTAAAGGAAGTCTGAATTGAATCATACGGTCAAAATATGAAATATCCAAGTAATATTCAGAATATTTTTAATGTTTTGTTGACAAAATTTCCTAGACCATCGAACCGATTATAATGAATTATGTGGTGATTAAACGAAACTTGCAAGGCGAAAATTTTGTGTATTTTTTAATCAATTGGTCAATTGTATTTTGTGCTATCCAAAAACAATAAGGTGAATTTTTATTGTTTTAGTTCTTTCGTAAACGATATCTCTCGAACAATGTAACCGATTAATATGGTTTTTGCAGCAATTGACGTGTTACGTCAAGTACCGAGGAATTTTTAGAAAAATACGTTTTTTACTATTTCTTCATCCAGCGTTACTTCTCGAACAAATCAACCGGTGGAGATGGTTCGTGCAGCAATCGATTCGTGTGGCTGAGTTCTAGAGCTGATTAGATTTTTTAGTTGATTCATCAAATCGTTTTTGAGAAATTTCAAATAAACAAAAAAAATCTTTTATTTCGTATTGTTCGATTTTCTTAAAGTCCATTCGATCGAATTATCTAAAATTTACAGGAAAGTTGATGGCTGACAAGCTCTATACATATTCCTAGGACCTCAAAACGTCAAAATCTGATGAATACTCGATTTTCGAAAATCAGGGTGAAATTAATAACTTCTCGTACTACGGAAGGTAAGGACGTCCTCATCCACGTATTTGTTAATCTCGCTCACGGCTCGGGCAGCCAACTTTATCTTGGTCTGAAATCGTCTCGTTTCACCCCATCCCTGATTAAAAAAAATGATTAAAAAGTATTTAAAATGATTTGTTTTTTAATCATTTTAAATACTTTTTAATCCTTCAAATCATTTCTAATCCTGTCTCTTATGGACATTTAACGTGTGAAATCATTTTTAATCATTTTTTCTAATCAGGGTTGTCACACTATATAATATGCGTCACTATTTTTCGATACCCCGGTTTTGCCCAGCTCAATTTATAACCATCCATCAATAATTTTGGGTTTTCCCATAGATATCTCAAAGTCATCATTAACTTTTATTGATTTTCCCTCGATTATTACATGAATTCTTATAGAAATCTATTATGGTTGTATTGAATGATAATGTAGGTAGAGAAATCCATAGGAATCCATACTGTTTTTTTCCATCTTTCGCGAAACATCTACATGGATTCTTATAGATTTCCACGAATTTTTTCCAAAATTCCTGTAGATTCTCATACGGATTTTTTGGATAATGCAAATACACTAATGCAAAAACTTAAAGGAACAGAAAAATTTTAGAAATTTTTGAACGATTTTTAAAAAGCGGTAACTTTATGAAAACTAATCCTATCAAGATTTTAAAGAAGGCATTCTACAGTTTTAAAACTCCAATTTCGAGATCTTCTGATCAGAATTTTTGCAGATCCACGGTTATCACGCTATCACAACAATCAACGCAAAACAAAAAATTCTCATTTTTTTTGTCTATCAAAGAGTCTACGAGTCAGGGAAAATTTTTTTTCAGCTAAATCAACACATAAGTCAGTCAGCAAATTTATTCAGCTTTCATTTGCTTTTTGTTGAACCTTGTACAACACTTTGTCGCTGAGATATTAGCCTTCAAATGAAAAAAAAATCCTTTTGGCTTTGATAATCGACGTCTTAGCTACCAATAATTGCACACTAAATTGAAGGTCGGCGCCCTAGCGAATTTGTTTATACTGAAAATTTAAGTTTCATTTGGGTTCATTTTCGGTATCCCTGGTTAAAAAAGTGAATTAAAAAGATTAAAAAAGAACACATATTTAATACTACTTAACACTCTTCAATACTCTTAATTCTCCGGAGAATTCAGATCGAACATAAAATGAATCCTTTTTAATTCTCCTCCGTCTAGCGAAAAAATTATTATCGTTTTAGGATTGAAAAGAATAAAAAAGGATTAACCCTTCGTCACTCGCTCAATGAGCGCGGCGCCGCCTTTTTTACAATTATGCAATTTTCTCATAATTACGGTGACGGATGACGTCGAAAAAATTAGAATGCTTGAATTAGACTTTCTAAACGAATTTCTAGCATTAGCCGCTCCTAAGAAATAAATTATTTTGTTAAAAAAAAATATTTTCATGCGAAAGAAATTGAAAAGCGGCGCGACGCCGCCCAGTGCGAGTTAGTAACCGGTAAATGTCCGCCGCGCACTGCTGCCAACTTGTGTGTGGTAATATTCTCTTGTACGATATAGATATATAAATATTTAGGTTTGACAATTAGGTATTCTCTCTTAATAGAGATACATTTTTTATTAATAATTAACAATAATTCTACGCGTAATAAGTATTTTGTCACAAACAAAAATATGTTATTTAAATACTAATTATTATATTTACAAATATATATTTATATTATATGTAATTTGTGTATAATATTCAAGAAGAATTTCGAGGTTATAACCACAACAGGTAATTGAATTTTATTTTGTTTTTAATTAATTTTGAGTTAAAATAATGAAAAAATTCTAGTAACAATAGAAGCATTATTAATAATTATAGAATTAATAAAATTAACAATAATAATAATATAAAATGACTTCACTGGCAATCCAATCCAATTTCAAATATTTTATTCAGTAATATTTCGCCAACCTCCCGGGGATGGCATCTTCAGACTTCCTAAGTTAATTTACATTTTTGTTACAATTTTGTTACAATTTATCCAAAAAAAATTAAATAATATATAAAACTTACAATATTGAAACGTGGAAATTTTTAATACAAATATGAAATTATTATTTAAGTTTAAATACAATTTTACTAATTATAAATCTGTAATCAATATATATTAAAATAGAAAAGCACGTGTCTTATAGAGGTTATTTAATTATTATTTTATTTTATACCTTATTAAATGTGAAAAATTTACGTAAATGATTTTTTTCTTCTTTTTCTTTTTCATTTTGACAAGTAATTTATATTTTATAATTATTAACTATTGTTATTTTATTGTTATATATAAAGAAATTTTATAATGTTGTACCTTCAACGATTGATGTTATAATGTGATATTTTTTGGTTAGTTTGTAGTCGGTAATAGAGTTATTTTATTTATTTATACATTGATTTTTTATCTTGTAGTTGTCGGTAATCGAGTTATTTTATTTATCGGTACATTGATTTTTGATCTTTTACTTGTACTATTGTAGATAATGTGGTATTTTAATTTATTTGTATAAATTTTAAATATTATGACTGTTGGTGAATATTATAATTACTATTAAATTTAGTTCATTGTTGTTATATCTGACTCTATTATAGTTCTACTATTGTAGATAATATGGTTTTGTAATTTATTTGTATAATTTAAATTTTATGAATGTTGGTGAATATTGACTCTATTTTTGTTTAATAGGGTTGTTATAAGACTCATTTAAATTTTCTGTATCTTTTCTTTTGTTGACTGTATTTTTATCTTTTTCTATATATATTGATTCTAATATTAATCTTTTTCTGTAATTTGATTCTGTATCTAAAATTTTAACTTGATCATAATTAAAATTATGGTCTTTATTAATTCTATGAATTGTAAGCATGTTATGTTTGCTTGGGCTAAGTTTAATATTGTTTTTATGTTCATTTATTCTAGTTTTAAGCCATCTTTTCGTTTGGCTAACATAACATTTTTCACAATTCATACAATTTACTTTATAAATACAATCTGATTTTTCTAAATGATTTATAGGATCCTTTCCACTATTATAGAACTGTTTTAAACTATTTTCAATTTTAAAGGTTACCGGAATTTTATATTTTCTAAAAACGTTTCTTAGAAATATGTTCAAATTATCATCATGTGGGAAACTAATAGTTTTAGACATATCTAAATTATTTGTAATGTTTCTATTGTTGATTTTATTATTTTTTTTATCTACTAGATGTTTCCATCTCTTATTACAATATTTGTTAATGAAATCTATTGGGTAGTTATTATCTATTAAAGCATTTTTAATTAATTTTAAATTTTCTTGTTTGTATTTTTCATCTGCAATATAAAAAACTTTATCTATTAAATGATATATTATGCCTATTTTTTGTGAAATTGGGTGATATGAATAATAATTTAAATATCTACCTGACCAAGTTGGTTTTTGATACCAGTTTATTTCTAAATTTTCATTGTTTCTAATTATAACTGTATCTAAATAACTAATTTTATTATCTCCCGGGAAAAAATGATTTTGCCTAATCATATATGATCATGCATAATTGTCTATATATGATCAGATCCAAAAATTGGCCAGGTCTGATCATACATAACTTGATCTGTTTATACATGATCATATATGATTATATATAATCATGCATGAACGAATATAGTCATTTTTAGAATCTCATTTAGAATATCTGTAAATTATTAATTAAGTAGTTTAATTAGGATTTATTGTCTTCATCAATATCAATGTCGGTTAAAATTAAATAAAAAACAAAAAAAAAAATTATTAACCATCGACAATTATTTTACTACGAGGTCACCCATCCAATTAATGTCCAACGCCGATGATGCTTAACTTTGGTTATCGATGGTTTGTAGTCTGATCCTCTAGTCTGTTATACACTTACAATTAAGAAACGTTTATGGCATTACTTAACTCAAATAATCAAATTGATACTTTATACTTTTAAATTACTGCCGAAACCTTTGAACATTTTTTAAGTATTGGGGATTTAAGTTTGATTGATAGTTGACAGAATAAAAATTTAATAACATTGATATTAAAAAATTGTCATATTATTTAATATATATATATATATATATATATATATATATATATATATATATATATATATATATATATATATATATGTATTAGGGTGCTTTTATTTTTGCGACTATTTTTTTTTTCGCTCCCATCCCGAAATTTTGTTGGAAATACCCCCAAAAAAATTCCCTGAGAGTTTGAGCCCTTAATATTAATATTAAGTACTCGACCACAGCGTGTGAAAATTTCCCATTTAAAATACACGTAAACTTGGGTTTTTATTTTTTAAACTTCTATAACTCCGCGGCATTTTATGATATCATCTCGCCCAAAGTCGCGATTTTCTCAGAATTAAATGCTCTACAAAAGTGCTCATGGTCGCGAAGTCGTAACTCGTACAGGTGGGGTAGTACGGACCACTAAACTGAATTTTTTCATAGGATTCTTGTTTTTTCTCTCAACAACAAAACCTACAGAAAAAATGTGAAAAATAATTTTATAGAAAATTCAATTCTCTACAAAAAAGGTCCTTAGCACCAAATCACTCAGATTGATATTTTCTGAGATATTAGTCAAATAAAAAATCAATATTTTCTAAGATTTGATTCGACATTTTATGGGAATTCAATGCTGCGTAAACTTCAATAATTAATATCTCAAAAAAATCAATCTAAGTGATTCGGTGCTAATGACCTTTTTTGTAGGAAATTAAATTTCCTATAATGTTGTCATTTGCATTTTTTCTGTAAGTCTTGTTGTTTATGAGATAATGAGAGAAAAAACAAGAATTCTATGAAAAAATTCAATTTAGCGGTCCGTAGTACCCCACCTATATGAGTAACGACTTCGCGACAATGGGCACTTTTGTAGAGCATTTAATTCTGAGAAAATCGCGACTTTGGGCGAGATGATATCATAAAATGCCGTGGAGTTATAGAAGTTTAAAAAATAAAAACCCAAGTTTACGTGTATTTTAAATGGGAAATCTTCACACGCTGTGGTCGAGTACTTAATATTAATATTAAGGGCTCAAACTCTCATGGATTTTTTTTGGGGGTATTTCCAACAAAATTTCGGAATGGAAGCGAAAAAAAAAATAGTCGCAAAAATAAAAGCACCCTAATATATATATATATTTAAATATTTATAGGTTTCATATCAATGAAATCTGATCAGATTTAATCATAGACATATAAAACTACATATAGGTTTATATCAGTCACGTCTGATCAGATCTAATTATATATAGGCCTATATCTAATTATATATGGGTTTGTATCAATCATGTCTGATCAGATCTGATCATATATAGACTCATATATGGTTATATATGGAGTTATAACAGCCAGGTATGATTATATCTAATTATATATAGACTCATATATGATCAGACCTGATCATATATAGACTTGTACATGATTATATATGGGGTCATAACAGCCAGGTATGATCAGATCTAACTATATATAGACTTATATATAAATAGATCTGATCATATATAGACTTATGTATGATTATATATGGGGTCATAACAGCCAGGTATGATCATATCTAATTATACATAGACTTATATATAATCAGATCTGATCAGATCTAATTATATATAGACTTATATATGGGCTTATAACAGCCAGGTATGATCAGATCTAATTATGTATGGGGTCATATATAATTATATATAATTATATATGACCCCATATATAATCATGCATGATTATATATAACTTCATATATGATTATATATAATCATATATGATCATATATATGAACATATATAATCATATATGATTAGGCAAAATCATTTTTTCCCGGGCTTTATTTTCTCTTTCTATTGTAAATTGTATTCTTTTATGGTAGTTATTGAATGTTTTCAGGAGTGTGTCAATAGAATCTTTTGACAAACATAACAATAAATCATCGACATATTTTTTTATAAAGAATATTTCGAAATTTATGTTTTTCAGACTAATGAAAATTAATCTGTCCATAAGAATATCTGCAATAATTGGTGATAATGGTGAGCCCATTGGTGCTCCAAATATTTGTTTATAAATTTTATTATCAAAACTAAAATATGTATTGTTTAAACATAATCTTAAACCTGTAATGAATTCATTTTGTGGTAACGGTATTGAATTTTTGATTTCTGTCCAATAACTTACTATTATGTTTATCACCAATTCTATTGACATATTCGTGAATAATGATACTACATCTAATGAGCAAACTTCAAAATTTTTTGGAACAATTCTATTGCTTTTAATAAATTTACTAAATTCAAAACTATTTTTTATGTTATAATTATATTTATTTTTACAACAATTTAATAAATTTGCTAACCACTTACTAAGATTATAAGTGGGACCATTAATAGAAGATACAATTAACCTATAAGGTATCTTTGGTTTATGTATTTTTGGTAGTGCATATGCTCTTGGTAGATTACTTTTGTGTGTTATTAAATTATTTCTCGTGTCAGATGTAATGTATAATTTTTTTTCCCATTTATTTATTAAATCATTGTTACTTTTTTCTAAAATGTTGTTGTAGTTTTTAAATATTACTTGCTCATAAGTTGATTTATCATTTAACATTTCAATTACTTTCTTTTTATATTCTATTTTGTCTAAAATAACTGTTGAATTTCCTTTATCGGCTCTAGTTATCATAATATTTTTATTGTTTTTAAGAAATGATTTTATGTTGTACGAGTTGGAAGTATTGGAATTATAACTGTAAAAAGTGTTTGATAATTTATTTATGAACTTGTTTCTTTCTGATATTTTTTTGTCTTCATCAATTAAATAAATTTTAGATTCAAAACTGGTTATAAATTTATATAGTGGAAAGGATTCTTTATCATATTCTAAACTGTGCTTAGGGCCTAATTCAATATTGTAAGTTTTATATATTATTTAATTTTTTTTTGATAAATTGTAACAAAATTGTAACAAAAATGTAAATTAACTTAGGAAGTCTGAAGATGCCATCCCCGGGAGGTTGGCGAAATATTACTGAATAAAATATTTGAAATTGGATTGGATTGCCAGTGAAGTCATTTTATATAAAATTAAACACCAATCAAAGAATGTATGGATGTTATTTCATTCATACATATTAAAATATAAACAACTAATAATAATAATAATAATAACAATATCAACAATAAATAATTTATTAAAATACATTTGAGTAATAATTTTATGAGCAAGCGATTTTTTAAATAAAATTGTTGTTAAAAAAAATTTAATTTTAATTGAAACGGAGTAATTCCTAATAAAAAAAATTAAAAACAAAATGGAAAATCTATCTTTTATTTTTTAATTTCGATAAATTAATTATTAACAAAAATTTCATTTAGATTATTTTTTATATAGATTTAGCAATCTGAAAAATGTGGCAACAGCGCGCTTGATTTAACACGGCGGCGCAGCGCTCACCGCGCGAGTGACGAAGGATGAAAAAGTGATGCGGGTGACGAAGGGTTAAATATTTTTAATCCTAACTTATCCCTTTTAATTCTAAAATAATATTGCAATTTCTGATCGCGTGAAGGATTCGAAAGTATAAAAGAGGATTCGAAAAAGTTTAATTCTAACTAATTCTTTTTAATTCTAAAATAATATTTAATTTCTGTTCCCGTGGTGGATTCAAGAGAATAAAAGAGGATTGGAAAAAGTTAAATTCTAACTAATTCTTTTTAATTGTAAAATAATATTTAATTTCTGTTCTCGTGGAGGATTCAAGAGGATAAAAGAGCCCTCGCAGATTTGAATCACGGTGGGAACACGGTGGGTTTGTTCCATTTTACCACTGTGATTACGCGGTGTATCCAACGTGATTACACGGTGGATACACCGTGGAAACACGGTGGTGAAATAGCACAAAGCCACCGTTGAATCACGGTGGATTCACCGCGTAATCACAGTGGGAACACCGTGTATACACAGTGGTCAAGCCACCGCGTAATTACGGTGGATACACCGCGTAATCACAGTGGATACACTGTGTATATCCGGTGGTGAAATGGAACAAACCCACCGTGTAACCACAGTGGATCCACGATGTTTACACTTTCACGGTGTTCCCACCGTGATTCAAATCTGCGAGGGAGGATTCAAAAAAGTTTAATTCTAACTAATTCTTTTTAATTCTAAAATAACTTTGAATTTCCGTTCTCGCGGAGGATTCAAGAGAATAAAAGAGGATTCAAAAAAGTTTAATTCTAACTTATTCTTTTTAATTCCAAAGTAATATTCCATTTCTGTTCTCGCGGAGGATTCAAGAGAATAAAAGAGGATTTAAAAAAGTTTAATTCTAACTTATTCTTTTCAATTCCAGAGTAATATTCTATTTCTGTTCTCGCGGAGGATCCAAGAGAATAAAACAGGATTCAAAAAGTTCAATCTTAACTTATCCTTTCAAATTCTAAAATAATATTCAATTTCTGTTCTCGCGGAGGATTCAATAGGATAAAAGAGGATTGGAAAAAGTTTAATTCTAACTAATTCCTTTTAATCCCTAGCGAATTTGGTTACACCGAAAAAATATCTAAAACATACCTGGTACTTGAGTATCATTTTAGTATGTTTTCAGTAGAATTCTAAAAGTATACCCAAATTATACTTATCCATAATGTTAATTAAGGTATTTTTTTGAACAAGTTATACCGAAGTTATACCGACAGATTATTTTTCACAATGTTACAGCTTTTCGAAAATCACTAATAAATTTCTCAAACTTTTCTTTTCCTTTCATTTTTTTCATTAGTATATTTTACGTAAGGTCTATTCCCACCCCCAATCATTACTAATGTATTTAATATTTATCAAAATTTTATTTTCGAACGTCTCTAAACAATCCATTAAACAATCAACTCACACTATCGATTAACACATTTTTTTTAAGTTATGTTTTACAAAAAAAAAGTTAAAAGGAAAGTTAAAACAATGCGATATTCATTGTAAAATCGCAAAAAATACTTTTATTGATAGAAACCATCAAGAACTTACTGTATTATTTTTTTTTTAACTGAAAAAAATACAGAAGCAGTTTTGTAGTTAAAGTTTGGAAATCAATTCGAGTTGATGACGAAGTATTTTTCCAGCTGAACTCTTTGGTATCACATCAATAAATTTAATTCCACCGCGTAAATGTTTTTGCATTGAGACTTTATCTATCAACAGAACAATTTAAAATTACTAATAATAATATAATAACTTATCAATAATATAAATGAATGATGATAAATTATTATTAATGAAATTACCATCAACAAATTTACGTAATTGCTGTGATGTTATATTAGAGTGTAATTTTTTAACAACGTAAGCAACCGGAATCTGATTACCAGTATCGTCATATTTACCAATAACAGCCGCATCATTAACATCTGGATGTGACAGTAGTATATTTTCAATTTCAGCTGGAGCAATTTGATAACCTTTGTATTTAATCAATTCTTTCAGTCTACCGACAATAAATAAATCACCATCGTGGTCGAAATAACCTAAATCACCAGTGTGTAGCCAGCCATTATGGTCAATCGTTTGACCAGTTGCCTCAGGATCATCTCTATACCCTAACATGACATGATCACCCTTGAAACACAACTCACCCGTTTCATACGCCTTCAAAGACTTTGATGTCTCTGGATCAATAACTTTGCAACATATACCAGACGTTAGATTACCAATTGTCTCGGATTTCGTACTGTCACGATCACTAAGACATATTGCTACTGATAACTCAGTCATCCCGTATCCTGTCCGTATATTTGCTGATGGAAAACGGTTTCTTACTGCTTCACGTACCTAGTAAAGATAATTATTGTTCGTTACAATACGTACATTGAAAGTTAAAGTCTATATGGCTGGAACCAGTCGAAACAAGACAATTTCAGGCAATCCGAATTGGATTGAAATCAGTAATGATCAGTTTCTTCTCTAGTGACCAAATCGACTAGTTTCTGATTCTAATTTCCAATGCATCTTCCCATAGTAGCATTCTTAAGAAAGTTATGTGAAAATATGTATCGTATGTCTGAAGTAAGTCTGCATGATCAGTCTTGGAGAAGTCTAAGGCAAGATACTTCTGTACGATGTCTCAAGTATATCTGTTGCAATATTTGGCTAAGAGACATGCGTAACATCCATTAGTTTAGACTTGCTGCAGAATTTCATAAAATATCTGCAGATGGTAGGTTACCCTCACGTCGTAAGCCGTATATTCAGAATTAGTAGAGTAAATTCAGTGGTGCTTACTAAATGTTCGATTTAATTTTATCGAGTGTCAAGATAATAATTTGTAGCGCTTTAAATTTGAATGAGGACCATTGAGTTTTCTATAGGTACTTAATTTAACCAAAAAGCAACAGGGCAAACTTCCTGGCTCTAGTTATTTTCTTCATTGATAACAAGGTTGTAGTCACAAGACATTTCAAATTTCAATAAAATTTATAGTTATGATATGATAATTAAATTTGACAGGAGCATTCGTGACTATTTTGACACATGCACTGTCGTGTATTTGTCAGATATTTACTTATTTCAATAACTGATAAATATGAAATAAAATGTCCTATGAATAAAGAATAAACAAAAATGCACATGTAAAAATTAAAAAATCTGTATGTGTATTTTTTAAAATTTTGACTATTTTGATTTTTAAATTATTTGTTTGTAATTGAAAAATCTCTGTATATTTGCTACATAACCTAGTCATACTAAATAGTGACAGCTTGGTGCATTGCGAGCCGGCCACAAAAGAAGCACTTTCTGGAGTGTGATGTGACCAGAAAGGCCGTATTTTCGGCTTGGGGAGCAAGAAAAGTTTTTTTATTGAATTATGAATATAATTTATTTAATTCAAAACTAACATTTTTTCATTCCAATAGACCGTTGTCTTGAGTCAATAATGTAGTTTTCTCAAACTGAAAGTAAATGTTCTTCTGCCACGCAAAAAAAGTTCTTGGTTTGAGATGTTGATATATATTGTGACAATTTACTATACTCACTAACTAATACAGAAAAGCATCTTGTTTTGATAGTTCTTTTTTACTTGGTTAGAAACAAAATAAACTTGATTTACAATAAAGATTCTCAAATCAAGATTATTTAACTTGAATTAAAATTTAATTATTCTTGATACAATATTTTTATAATACTAGTCGAAGAAAGTGTTCTCGAATTAAAAAAACGCGATTACTTAGCCCAAGAATAAAAAAAAATGAAGACAAAAATTATCTTGGGCCAAGTCAACCTTTTCTTCTGTGCAATATTTAACTTTAAATGAAAAAGAATTTTAAATATATTAACGTTACGCCTTAAGACAATGCTACTGGGGTTATTATAAAAAATGAATGGTGTGCAATAAATCAAACATGATTTCATATGTGATGTGATGGTAGCGCTTGCCTTCAGCTTGAGAAATCAACGCCTGCGATTGATTAATGTAACAAAGCCAAGAAGTGACTAGTAACTTTCAAATGCTTATCTCTTTTGACGGGACAGTTTCCTTTCCCTTTTGGATAAAGTCACGTTTCGAACATCACCATCCCAGACAACACCCTTAATCGAGAAATATAATCAAGTGACGACCAAGGGTGGACGTTAACTGGAGGCGAATTAAAAGAACCTATACATGTGGTATCTAACCATAACCACCACAAGTCTATACCTCTGTGGGCCTAACACTTTTTCCATCTCATGAAATAAAGAAGCTCTGGACGAAGTGGGCTTAAAGAGATCCACCCGTGGCACTAGTCCTCTGTACTGGTCAACAGGCCGCTTCAAGATAAAATGGTAAGATGCGGCTTCACTTTGTTACCCGAAAAAGTGTCCTCTCTATTTATATCGCTTTCAAGTTGTGGACTAGCTATTATTGACTCATTCCGTCCCCGAGCGACAAACTATTTCCGAAGTTTTCTGGCACTTTGATTTTTCAAGCTAAAAGAAAGATGGCCGCCACTAGGGAAATCAACGTCTGCGAGTGAAATCGTCTTGTTAATCGCTGATCTTATATGTTATCATATTTTCAAATATATTATTTACTTCCTGTGATAATGGAGCAGCACCACATATAATTTCTTTCAGTGAACTGAAATTGTATTTACTTATAATCGGACTTTTTGCTAAAAATATCATTGTTGGTGGAACCAATGGCAAAGTATTTACTTTATACTTGTCAATAGCTTCGCAAAATAATTCTGGACTGAACGATTTCATTACTACTGCGGTAGTACCCATTGTTAGAATTGACATCATCATTGCGAATCCATAGCCATGGTAAAACGGTAAAAATATCAAATCTATTGACTTATCTTGAAACTCACGGAATTGTGGTGATCTAAAGAGACATATTTTGTTTTTGTATAATATATATATATATATATATATATATATATATATATATATATATATATATTTTGTTATTCATTTACCTAAGAGTATATGAAATTGTCAGGGCATTGTAATGAGATAGCATAACACCTTTTGGCAATCCAGTAGTTCCACTTGAATAGAGAATAACGATTTCCTGTTCTTTCGGCACTGATATTTTTTCTGGTTCATAATAATGGTAAAAATCACAATTATAATCTGAATTTATATTTGATATTATATTATCGACTGTTTCAATATTATTATTATTCTTAATAAAAATATTTTCTAATTGAATTAATTCAATATTCCATGGTAAGAATTTTATAACTTGTGAAACTCTATCCTGAGTTTTTTGTGATACGAAAATAATACGTGGATGTGATATATTACAGCAGCGTTTTATTTCATCTAAAAACATTTATAATTGAATAATTATTTATTTGTAAGTGTCCGGTAAAAAATTATATATTAGTACATTAGAACCAAAAGAGGAGGGAGGAATATAGGATCAAAATAAGTGTACAGAAACAAAATATTCTTTGGCGTATGGAATTTTCACTTGCCCCAACAAAATTGTTTGCATTATGAATCGAACACAAAAATGTTCTTGAGGGGAGAAATTTTTTCGCCCTTACGGTGTTGATAATGCCGTCAATTTTTGTCATTTTTGCACATGCCATAAATTTACCGTTATAGTTTAGTATTATTATGGTTATATTGGCCATATTTTTTTTTACTATGATTATGTAGTATGTTTACTGTACTTATGCAATAGAGTTACCAGAATTTAACAGTACCCTAACGGACCCAAATTAAGTTAATTACGGTAGACCCACCGTAAATTACGGTAATCCACCGTAAAATACCGATTTACTGTAAATTACGGTGGATTTACCGTAATTTACGGTGGTTTTACGGTAATTTACGGTAATTCAGTAATCCACGCGAATTTTTTAGGGTAGATTTATCGTATTCGACGGTAAATTTACGGTATACCCCCCGTAATTTACGGTAATCCACCGTAAAGTACCGATTTCCCGTAAATTACGGTGGATTTACCGTAATTTACGGTGGGTTTACCGTAATTTACGGTGGTTTTACCGTAATTTACGGTGGTTTTACCGTAATTTACAGTGGGTTTACCGTAATTTACGGTAAATCTACTCGAATTTTATGGTATTCTACGGTAGATTTACGGTAAATCAGGTCTGCTAGGGTACACTGTAAAAAATAAGGCACTGACATCAAACTCCCTAAGAGTTTGACATGTTTCCTCTTCAGTGAAATCAAATTAGGTAGAGCTCTCGGCGCGATACCGACATGGTCTGGGTTCGATTCCTGATTTGGGCTATCTATATTTTTCTTAATTTGTCTATAAATCGTCTTATTGAGAAGATTAATCGTAAGTTTAGGTTTCACTATATTGAAAAATTGGTGTCAACTCATGTCAACCGACGAGTTCTTTGGAGAGAGAATCCGATGAGGTTGTAGAAATAATTTTACGAACTCACATAATAACTGAAAAATACTTGACAAGAATATGAATGTATTCGTTACAAACTATCGAACTATATTTGAATGAAAGACTTCATATTATCGATTCGATAGAAAAATTTATCTACAAAAAGAGTCACATATTTATTTCGTTCAGATCAATGTATAAGAAATTGGTTGTTCATATCCATTCAATATGAAAACAAAGTACTAGAAGCACAATTAAACTAAAACTTGCCTACTAGTCCAAGATCCCAGGGCCGGCAGACGTCACATATTTTCTCACGGACGAAATGTGGACGATTGAGTAGTGTTAGTATGTACAACGATCGTATGCCTACCTGCTCGCTTGGTCAAACGGCCAATTTCCAGGTATCAGGTGATCAAGGTACATAAAAACATTACTTACTTCACATAATTTCTCATGGCTGATTTTCACGTATGTTTTAAACAATATAGTAGAAAATAAGTCGTCAATACTCCCAGACACTTTCCGTCGGCCATATTGCTTTGCAGACGCTTTAAAGCTCCCGAAATAATTAGTCAAGCTCACGTAAATTCTGATGCTCCATTTTTATATATGTTCACCCGATAACTATTTTAAAACCTATGACAAGAAGACAGACCGATCCAAGGGGCCAATCATCCCCTAAAATCAATTTTAATACCTCTGTGGGTGGAAGCGCGAGAGCATTATCCACGCGTATGAGACTGAGTGAGACCGACTGCGCTGTTGAGGCCATGAAAATTAATTGAGCAGATATTTTACAATTTTTAGAACTTTTGTTAACAACTAAATTATGACGATAAAATTGACATGTAATAATTTTGAAAAATTAAAAATGCAATTTTTGAAAAATAATACTAAAGTGAGCCGACGTTTTTAATTTTTTTCTTTATTTATTAAGTAAAACTAAAAAATAATAGACCTCTCTCTCTCTCTAACTGTTTACTCGTATCAATTAATTGTAAATATTAAAAAAAAATCAGCTCAAAATAAAAAAATTAAAAAATCAGGTGAATAATGAAAAATTAACTTGTAAAAAAGAGCTTATGTGACCACAACAATTCTAGAATTGTACTCTTCAAGCTGTTTTAATATAATCGAGTAAACTTCAATTTTTGACTTCCCGCTAAAAAAAATTGAAAATTTTCAAAAATTCGGGAAGTTATTGGTTTCGGTCCGATTTGCAAAAACCAAATTTCTATCAGATTTTGATGTTTTGAGGTTCTAGGAAGCTATCCTGACTAATTTCACGGTGATGTCCGAGTGTATGTATGTGTGTACGTACGTACGTACGTATGTATGTATGTAAATATTCATAACTCTTGAACGGATGAACCGACTTTGATCTTTGAGGTGTCATTCGACGCGGCTTATTAATATCTTGAAGTTGTAAAAATTTGAACTTAATCGGTATGGTGCATTCAGAGATATTTCAAAAATAAAATTTTTTCAAAAATGTTTTATTTGGATAACTTTTAATTTGCTCGATGGACTGATTCCAAAATCTAATCAGCTCTAAAACTTTATAAGCCGCGTCGAATGATATCTCAAAGATCAAAATCGGTCCATTCGTTCAAGAAAAACCGTTGACGAAAGAAATCAAAAAAAATTTTTGTTTTGAATTTTTTTGAAATTTCTCAAAAACGACTCGATGAATTAATTTCAAAATTTGATCAGCTTTAGAACTTGATAAAACACGTCGATTGCCGCCTCAACCGTCTTAATCAGTCAATTCGTTCACGAGATATCGTGGATTAAAAAAATAGTGAAAACCGTTTTTTTTTTCGGATATCTACAAAAAAATTAAATCATACGATTTCAAAATCTAATCAGCTCTAGAACTTAATAAAACGCGTCTATTGCCGCCTCAACCATCAAAATCGGTTAATTCGTTCGCGAGATATCGTAGGAGAAAGAAATGCTGAAAAATGTTTTTTTTTCAAAACAATGGCATACAAAAATATTATCGAGCTCGAAGAGCTTGAAAATGTACTCACAATAATGTTTTCAAGCTCAACAAGCTCGAAAACAGCGGGAAGTTTTGGGGCTGGCCCGTAGGGTTAACCGATAGACCGATTTTTTTTTAATAAAATGTCAAAAACTTGACAGTTAACAAATTAATTAAATAACAACAATTTTTTTAAATTAATTATTTATTGGGAATTAATATTACAAAAAATAAAGTAAAAAAATATTGATCTTTTAACATTTATAGGGAAGATGGAGCAAAAGGGGGCAGGGAAGGCAAAACGGGGTACCCCCAAAATTTTATAAAAAAAAAAATTTTTTTTCTCCGTCAAATTACATTAAATCCGATTGATTCTTTCAAATTTTTATCGTCAAATTAAAAAAATGTTAATACATTAATCCATTTTTCGGCTGATTTTCTATAGCTGGGGCAAATTTGGCCACTGAAAATATTCGAAAATAACATTTTATTTTGTTATTGATAAATTTTTTGAATAATGCAAAACAATCTATAATCTAAAAAAAGGCAATTCGGCAGCTGAAATGGAAGGTAGATTTTCCAATTGATCTATATAAAAAGTTTCATACATACATATCTTGTGATACATGTTAGTGTAGTCATGATATGAAATTAGGCTCGTTTTCTAAGAGTGAGGGTAAAAAAAGACAACGACTATTTTCGACAGAGAACTTCAGATAGTTGATTTGACAAAACATTATATAGGTAACGTACCAAACTAACTTTCACGTAAACAAAGTATAGAAAATTTAATTAGTATGAGATCATAATTGTAATCGCTATTACGATGGCAAGACCAGTGATAATCATAGGGATTAGAGGTACATTTGATACATCATAAATAATAATAGAAAAACTTTTAAAATATAAAATAGCTGTGAAATTTGTACAGGTTATTTCGTTCAAAATAAAATTCAACTGCCAAAATTGTATTATAATGGGAAATGCATAAGTTATGTAGAATAAACACCATATTTGCAACATTTGTTGATTCCATTAGAATTTCCAAGGCCTTCAAATTATTGGAAGAAATGGTCAAAACATAAAGTTAAAGGTCAATTATTAAAGCTTACTAAACAAGCTTTATGATACTTTTTACTGAAATTGTCCATCAGTTTTAGTTTTAATGTTATATGAACTTCAACAGTGAATAAAAACTGATTTTTTCAAAAAATCGTGATAATTTCAAACAACCATTACTTCAAAACTAATTGATTGATTTAGCTCATCTTCGAATTTGATCAAGATAATCGTCTATAGAATAAGTGTAAAAAATTTCATTAAGATCCGATAAGAACTGTGGGCGTTATCGTAATGACAAGACCAGTGATAATCATAGGGGTTAGAGGTACATTTGATACATCATAATTATGACGATTATTTTGTTCGAAAGATCATACTTGTAGTAACGTTCCAGTATGCTTATAATTTTCACCAACTTCAGATTATTTATTTAAAAATAAAAAAATAAATCTCACTCTCTTCACTTCGATACTCACCTTTTCATATAGTTTAGCGTTAATAGAATTCTTATAAGATCACGGGCGGGTTGTTATCACCATTAATAATTGTAAGTTGATACTTACTATTCCTTATTTTTTGAAAGGGTTGGGAAGTGATCTTTCGAACAAAATAATCGTCATAACTATGATCGAGCTTCGCTCGCCTTCGGCGAGCTCGCTCGATCATGTAATTGTAACTCATATTTTGTTCGAAAGATCATACTTGTAGGATGTTTAAAGTGTACTGAAATGAAATTTCATTTAGAACACATATTTATTTATTAATAAACTTAAATACAAGTTTTTATTTATTAATTTTTTTTTTTAATTTTTTTTTTTTTTTTTACAGAACAGTAAAATTACAATTAATGACAATAAGAACTTATTAGACCTTAAATTTATGAAAGGATTGCCTTCGCAAAAACATTATTATCTTTAACGATAGGTCTATTATAAAAAGTATTAAAAACATTCGACTTTTCAGACCAACCAGCTAACTTTTTAATAATTTCAACATCAACACCTTTAGCCAGGGCTGATGATGTTTCTGCATGCCTGACACTATGAGGTGGATATTTAGAATTAATGCCACATTCCCCCAAAAAAGCCCTAATCCAACGACTTATAGTGTCCTTAGAAGCTTCCTGGTAGGGTCTTTTAGTTGTAATAAACAGAGAATCTGTGGTAACTAACATTTTTGTAACATCGAGATATTTTTGTAAAACTAACACTACACACAATCTTGGATTTCCAACAAATTTGGGTAAAATTAATAAAGGGTGGCAAATTCCTGGTCTAGAAGTTTTTATCGCATCGGAAATTTCAATTTCATAACCATTATCGGTTCTCTTAATGTTAGATCGTTTAATAAGACTCAAAGTTTGTTTCCGATGGGCAGTAACCAAAGCTAAAATCATAAGCAATTTAATTGTTAGCTGTTGCAAATTTAAATTATCCAAAGGATACATTTTTTCTAATTTATTTAAAACTGAATCTAGACTATAAATACGATCGTATTTAGGTTTAGACGGTCTTAATTTAAAAACACCCTTAAGTAACCGACATATTAAAGGACTCTTCCCAATAAAATCTCCGCATAAAAAAGATAGCGCCGACCGATATGTATTTAACGAACTATATGATAATCCTTTGTTAAATTTTTCCATCAACCATTCCATAACCCATTGCTCATCGGGGCTAAAAATATTGTACTTATTTTTATTACAAAAAGAAACCCAATCCACTATTGGTTTCTTATATTGTTTTACAGTTGATGGAGTGATTGAGGACATTAGTAATTCAATGCAATCTTCTTTTATGCCGCGACTTTTAATAGACTTCCGGATAATTTTCCTGCCAACAGCGTTAATTTTTCCGCTAGAGGGTGATTTATTCTGCTACAAGAATTAAACAATAAGTTATTAGAAGGTTGGAAAACAATCGGAGGTTCCTGCAACAAGGATAACCAAAGAGGATACCAGGGTTGAGTACACCACTCTGGAACCACAACGATACCACAAGCTTGGTCCGTTTGAATTTTTCTCAGAGTTCTTAAAATCAAAGAAAAATGAAGAAACGCGTAAAAATAAAAAGTGTCCCACTTAACAGTAAACGCATCTGAATCTCTGTGCCAGGAACAATAATATTCGCATTTCCTGTTTTCGATAGACGCAAACAAATCGACCTGAGGCTGACCAAAATGAAAAATAATTTTTTTAAAAGCCCAAGAAGCTAATTCCCACTCCGTATCGATATTATTACTTCGCGAAGCTGCATCAGCAATAATATTTTCTTGGGAAGAAATGTTTGTGGCGAATAATCAGAGATTACGCTCTTCACATCATGACCAAATCTTACGTGTAATATTATTTAATTTTTTGTACTTAGTACCACCCATTTTATTAATATACGCGATTGCAGTCGAATTATCAATCTTCAAAAGAATCTCACAGTTTAATTATTCGTGAACGACTTTAAACCATTAAAAGCAGAAATTAATTCTAAACAATTAATATGCAAAGCTTTTTCTTCAGAAGTCCATTGTCCAAATACAACTTTATCATCACACGATGCACCCCAGCCAGTCAGGGAAGCATCCGAACAAATTGTTATTTGATAATTAGACTGACGAATCGGATTCTTTACAGTCAAAATATTATTTTCCCACCAGAGAAATTCTTCTTCCAAACATTGATTCAATTGCATAACCGCGTCATAATCGTCATGAGAATTAAGCAAGGATAAATATTTTTGTTATTCAAACAATTTTGAATGAAACCAACCATAATTTACAGCCGGACAAGCTGCCGTAATATTACCCAAAAAACAAGCAAAATCACGTATCACACAGGAATTTAATGCTTTAAATTACTGAAACAGCTCTAAAAAATGCTCTCTCTTTCTTTGCGTTAATTCTAAGGTCATTGCCTGAGAGTTTAAAATAAATCCCAAAAATTGACAAGTGGTAGATGGAATTAAATCGCTTTTATCATTATTAATAACAAACCCCAATGATTCTAACAAATTTTTCGTAGCTGTAATATTTTCAGTGCAACCTTCAAACGTTTCATGAGTTAACCACCAATCATCTAAATACACAACCGATAACCACCCCAAACTTCTTAAATAATTAACTAGGCTTTGTGATTTTAGTAAAAACCGAAGGCCCAGTACAAATTCCAAAGGGTAAACAAATTTATTCATACAACTGTCCCTTCCACCGAAATCTTAAGTATTTACAAAAATTTTCATGAATAGGTACTGTGAGATAAGCATCTTGCTGATCTATACTAGCCATGTAATATCCTTTAGCCATTATTTTCAAAACTGTCCTGATATCTTCTAATTTAAAATGTCTCGTGTCAATAAAAGTATTTAATTTCTTTAGATTTAAAATTAAACGCATTTTACCACTACTTTTGGGTATTAAAAAAATACTAGAGACGTATTGACCCGCAGTATAGCTACACTTTCAGATTGCTCCAATATCTAACAAATGATTTACAGCCTCCGACATTATAGAAACATCTGAATCAGATCCTGAAAACTCCGGTGGTTCAGAATACTGAACCGGAGTGTGCAAAAAAGGAATCTTATACCCCGAAATTGTTGACAAAATAAAACTGTCTGACGTGATAACCGACCAAGCTTGTGTAAAAAATTTTAAACGCCCAGCAACCCTCACCTCTACTTGCTGGGTGCGTTGCTCTGCTGGTTTTGTCGACTCTGGAACCTGGTCGTCGCACGAGATGATGTCTGTTGAACTGGAGCACGATTTAAACGGGAAAATTTGTTGGGGCCCTTCTGGTTGAAGCTCGACTGCTGCTGGCCTCCCTGAGTCACAGTTGAGCTTCTCCAGTTTAAAAACTGGCGAGGTTTGGTGAAACTAGTTTTATCAGGCGTAGGCTTTAAGGACAAGCCAACTTTTTCGACCACAGTGGCTGCTTTAATTCGTTTATCTAGACCTTTTCCAAAGAGAAAATCGTCCGTTTTTGAATCAACAGTAACAGACTTCCTTCTTTCATCGACATAAGAATAAACTTGGTACTTTCTAGTCTTGGAAAGTTGGAACATAAGATCACATAACATTTGACTGGAATCACATAACCATTCCAGCAATACATCTTTTTCAATTGGTTCATCGTCATCGTTGAAAATTGCGCAAAGAGATTTCCCAAGTGCAACTAAACCACGGCCGCAGAGATCTTGGTTTGACGATAAATGTTTGTCCTTGCTCCTAGCTGTCTTATGCAGGAGAGGAATCAGTTCTGGATTTTATTCGGGCGTCTTTAAAGGACAATTTCCCTTGGTTGGATAATTTTCCTCAAACGTCTTCTTGACCTTTGAGTCCAAGCCAGACTCCAAAATTTCTTTCCAGCAAGCAACTAGCTCGGGATGAAAATTAAAAGATTGATCTTTTAATTGATGCTTGGAAACACCGAGCAGTTGAGAAGCTTTTTCATTAAGCTTCATTGGTTGATCTGTGTCACCTTTCATCTCTTGAGACTCTTTGGATATCGATTGTGAAATATTATCACCATCAGAGATCTCAGTCTCCTGATCATCATACTCAGAGTCTGTAAAGACAGAAGATCTAGGTTATAAAAGCTATAAAAAGAAGTAACTTCCTTTTTTTTATTTTTAAACTGCATTATAACCTAGTCATTTGATGCAATTATGATAAACATATTGCACATCAAATAAAGAAAACTTTTGATTTAAAGTTTAATTGATTCTAGTCAACTGACTGAATCAAAAGGGACAATTGTCAAAAAAAAATTGTCCGAGAATAAAAAATTAATTGATTACTTGACATTTATTAACATTTACCTTTTTCAAAAGTTGATTCATCATCAGAGACCTTTTCAGAAGATAAAACTTTAGCTTCATCAATCAGTTTCTGATACTTTTTTAATTTTTCCGCATAAAAATTTATTTTATCGATAGACTCCTCATTCTGACGGTTACTCATCATAAAAAAAAATCGGTCTATCGGTTAACCCTGCGGGCCAGCCCCAAAACTTACCGCTGTTTTCGAGCTCGTTGAGCTCGAAGACATTATTGTGAATACATTTTCGAGCTCTTCGAGCTCGAAAGTACTTTTGTATGCCATTGTTTTCTAAAAAAACATTTTTCAGCATTTCTTTCTCCCACGATATCTCGCGAACGAATTAACCGATTTTGATGGTTGAGGCGGCAATAAACGCGTTTTATTAAGTTCTAGAGCTGATTAGATTTTGAAATTGAATGAATCAATTTTTTTGTAGATATCCGAAAAAAAACGGTTTTCACTATTTTTTTAATCAACGATATCTCGTGAACGAATTGACTGATTAAGACGGTTGAGGCGGCAATCGACGTGTTTTATCAAGTTCTAAAGCTGATCAAATTTTGAAATTAATTTATTAAGTTGTTTTTGAGAAATTTCAAAAAAACCAAAACAAAAATTTTTTTTGATTTCTTTCGTCAACGGTTTCTCTTGAACGAATGAACCGATTTTGATCTTTGAGATATCATTCGACGCGGCTTATAAAGTTTTAGAGCTGATTAGATTTTGGAATCAATCCATCGAGCAAATTAAAAGTTATCCAAATAAAACATTTTTGAAAAAATTTTATTTTTGAAATATCTCTGAACGCACCCTACCGTTTAAGTTCAAATTTTTACGGCTTCAAGATATTAATAAGCCGCGTCGAATGACACCTCAAAGATCAAAGTCGGTTCATCCGTTCAAGAGTTATAAATATTTACATACACACATACGTACGTACGAACGTACGTGCGTACACACATACAAACACTCGGACATCATCGTGAAATTAGTCAGGATAGCTTCCTAGAACCTCAAAACGTCAAAATCTGATAGAAATTCGATTTTTGCAAATCGGACCCAAACCAATAACTTCCCGAATTTTTGAAAATTTTCAATTTTCTTAGCGGGAAGTTAAAAATCAAAACAATAAATTTAAATGATGATCCTCGAAATAATTTGAATTTTGTTAGAAAAATCAAGTTTAAAAATAGAAGAACCTTCTGAATAATTTCTTTGTATTTTTTTCTGAAAACTACATTCAAAAACGAAGAAAATGAAAAAAAAAAGTTTTCGTTTGGTGCATTTTCGGACAGATGCTGGCAATTCAAAAAAATTCCTTCTACATTCATTGTTTCATGGTTGAAAGAATTTTTTTTTGAATTGCCAGCATCTGTCCGAAAATGGACCAAACGAAAACTCTTTTTTTTCATTTTCTTCGTTTTTAAATGTAGTTTTCAGAAAAAAATACAAAGAAATTATTCAGAAGGTTCTTCTATTTTTAAAATTGATTTTTCGAACAAAATTCAAATTATTTCGAGGATTACCATTTAAATTTAATGTTTTTTTTTTTTTTTCCAAATTTGAAAGTTTTCTGAGCACTCTCGAAAATTTTAAGCATGGTGTTATGAGAAATAAGGCTAGTTATAAAAATTTTTTTTTTCAACTGGAAAAAAAAAAATCTAAATCGAAAAAACATCACTCTAAAACAATTTGAGGATCTGCAGAAAATGTCAAAGTCTTATATAAAAAAAAAAAAATCAAAAATCATAAATGGTAAACATCGAAAAATTTTTTATTTTTTCTAAAAATCTATAAAAAAAATCAATGAAGATAGGTTGCAATAATTTTTTTGTATTTTTTTTCAAAAAGTACATTTAAAAACAAAAATTTCGAAAAAAAAACATCCCAATCAGTCGAATTTTGGAAATGTTATAGCTATTTACAATAAAAAATGCCATTTTTTTCAAAAATTTATAACTTTTTTTTCGGTTCGGTGAAAAAATTTGAAACAATTATGAGAAACGTTGTTGATGGGGTAGAAAAAGAGAAAAAATTTTCAGTCAAATCTGAAGGGGTCGGGTTCAAAGTGGTCGATTTGGCGTGGAATGCCCCGTATAAATACTAATTTGAAGTAAAGTATCTACTACAAACTAATAAAATTTCAAGCCTCATTTTTTCCGTATACATAAATTTCAAATTACCTTCAACATAATCAGGATTCACTAGTGTGACAGTAGCACCTCGATAAATAGTTGCACATACTGCTATAAAATAATTCAGAATATTTTCACTTGATATTGCGATCGTATCACCAACTTTGACGGCTTTTTCTTCTAAATATTTTGATAGCAAAATACTTTTTTTAAGTAATTCATAATTTGTCAATACTTGTCCTGTTTTTGCGTCAACCTTCAGAATAAAAAATTAATTACTTTAGTTAATAAGTATGACTATGGAAATAATATTAAAAATTTAACCTGAACAACACGGAGTGAGGCTTGACGTAATTGGTTTAGTATATATTGTCCGTATGATATTTTTGGTATGTCAAAACTTGGTGGTCCACACACTATATGTTCTTTTTCTGTCATTGTTTGTTGTTTTAATCTAAACAATAAATTTATTTATCCTTGTAGTTCAATTAGAAATAAATATTGATAGTAACGAGTCCCATGCAGAAGCTGCCAGAGTTGAACGACGGGGCCCTACTTGGCCCAGCACTGGGGAACCTAGCTTTGGCACACCTCTATTGGTCCATGCTTGGCTCAAGATTGGGGACTCAGTCCTGGCGATCCCAATCGTTACCCGAGCCTGGGCCAGGACTGGGTAACCTAGCCTTGGCCGTTACAATGATTACCCGATCTTGGGCCAAAACTGGGTTCTCCTGCCTTGGCTATTCAATAGCAACCCAGACTTGGGTCAAGACTCTATTTATTAGCACTTGACAGAGCTAATGTCAGTAGTAGACATGCAATGTTCATTATTGCTCCAGTTCTATCAAGTGTTAGTGTTAATATAGAAGATACAACTCTTAGTTACAGAACAATCCAACGAACTCGCATACTCTTACGAAAAGACATTGCCATAGGACTAAAAGATAACTTCAAAGCTCACGATAAATACGTCGTGCATTGGGATGGCAAAATACTGAATGACATTGCTGAATCGAAATTCGTGATCGGTTACCGATTCTTTTGACTGCTTTTGGTACTGAGCAGTTACTTGGAGTTCCAGAAATGAATAGTGGAACGACAGAAAATCAAGTAGCAGCCATCTTATCGACGTTAAATCAATGGGGTATTATTTGTTACATTAAGACGATGTGTTTTGACACGACTGCAGTTAATACGGGTAACCAATCAATGATGATTTATTTAAAAGACAATTTTATTTTCATTCTTCTAGTTGAATTGTTTTCATACATAAATTAAATTTTCGACACGTGCCCATTATTTATAATTCTTTATTTATTTAGATTTTGAATATGCGTTACAATTTTTTTTAAATACATAACTTAAAGTGTAATTATCTATTCTTACTATACAGAAATCCATCACGGTACATGTGAAGAAATTGAAACGGCTTTAGGAAAAGAATTAATATGGTTACCATGTCACCATCATATTTATGAAATAATTTTAAGAAGTGCATTCGAAGTGTATTGGTCAGCAACATCCGGACCAAATGTTACAATATTTGGGTGATTCAAGAAATTTTGGGACACAGTCGATAAAACGAAGTATAAATCTGGTGTTGAAGATACGATTGTTACGAATGAAAAAAAAATTATCTCTCTACATTTATTATGCGATGCTTACAGGTATTATTTGAATATAATTTTAAGTGTAGAGGAAAATTTTCGATTTTTTACGAATAATTGATTATTTTTGGTAGTTATCGCAACCCCGAGACGACTATGAAAAATTATCGGAATTGTCATCAATTTTTCTTGGAGAAATGCCACGAGACCAAATTTCGTTTAAGCGTCCTGGTAGGAAGATCCTCCACATCGCAGTTTTTTATTTTTTTCTCAGTCCCATAGAAAAAAATTCATACCTCATCATTAATTGATTGTACAGAAAAATGTTTCTAAAGAAATTTGTTGGAAATTTAATGTTCTACAAAAAAGGTATCAAATATTTTTTCCGTCAACTTCACCATTTAAATGATATTGGAGATTTAAGTTAGATCATTTTAAGACAAATTTCATTTTTGTATATGAATTTTATAACTCGACAATAAATGACTATTATAAAATGCGCAATGCAAATTGTATGTAGGAAATTAACTGCTCTATAAAAATGGTATCTTATGTTTTGGCGATTAAATTAAGCGTTCAAAAGATATTCATCATCAAACTTTCATGTGTACTGATTTTTCGAGTTTTTGATTAGATAATCGAAAAATTTCAATTTAATTTATGAATTTCCTACAAATTTCATTTTTTGTCATTAATATAAGTATTATTTGAGTTTTATTTTCAAAAATTTTGAAAATTTTTTTTCAATAATTCTAAACACTTTATTTTTAATTATAAGAAATCACGATCATGTTGTTTTTTTTTCGATAACGTCTTCAAAACGTCTTTAAAAATTTTTTCACTATAGCTGGAAATTGTTCTAGGGAAATTTTCTTCTCTCGAGAATTTTCGTTGCGTATTTTATTTCTTTTTGCAAGTTGTTAAAGAGCATCGAAAAAATTACCCTACTTGCAACAAAAAATTGTTTGAAAATTAATAACTCAGTTGAAAATTGAACTAAAAAACTTTTTTATAACTGATTGGACATTTTTTTTCCCTAAAACTGAAACATATCATAACATATTTATAATGAAAACCCCGCTTTTCTTATTAATAAATAATTAACTAAGCAATAAATAATTTATTTTTTTAAGTGTAGGAACACAGAAAAAAAGGAAATCTTGAACCAAGAAATAAAATGTCTTCGAAATTTTTTTCTTGAACCAAGCGAAATTTCTTACTTTATTCAAGTAAAAAAATTATTTGGATCAAGAAATTATTTCCTTCGCGGAAGACATAACTTTCTTAGTCTGACACATGAATTCTTTAAACCAAGAAAAAACTTTCTTGGTCCCAAAAATTTTTTTTTGGTTCGAGAAGATTTTTTTTTTAACTCAACAAATTTTTCTTTTGGCTGAAAATTGTTACGTTTTTAAGTCAAGAAAAAATGTCTTGAGCTGAAACGAAAAAGTTTTTGAACCATGACAAATAATGTTTTAAACCAAGAACAAACTTTCTCGGGCCAAGAAAGTTTGTTCTTAACTCGAGAAATTTTTTTCTCGTCGAAAGACTGTTACCTTATTGAGTCAAGAAACATTGTCTTGAGCTAAAAAAAGAAAGTTTTTGTAGTAAGAAAAAAAATTTTTTAAACCAAGAAAAAAATTTCTTGGGCCAAGAAATTTTTTTTTTTTGTCGCAAACAAAAAAAAACTTTTCAGCCAAGAAATTAATTTTTTTAATTAAGCAAATAAATTTATCGAGATAAAAAATTTTATTTTTTTTTTCATTTGTTTATTGAACAATTTTTTTTTTTTTTGTTCAAATATTACAAACAATTGTGAAGAACATGGCAGTAGATCATGAAACTACAGTATTTTGTTTTTGTTGTTTTGTTTTGTTTACGTTTATTATTTTTGTTTCGTATGATTACGATTATTACTATCACTATTACTATCGTTATTATTATGATAATTTATTACATTTATTACTATTGTTAGTTCTGTCATTATGATTAAATGATTCTTTAAAAATTGTTAGTTAGTTACTTGCGTAAGACGAATATTATTATAAACATGTATTATTTTTATTTTGATTTATTATTTCCGTGATTAAAATTCGACAAGGTCGACGTTGGTTCGCTTGCGGTAACTACCGTCGAACTGATAAAAGCGAATTAGTGAGCCGATAATTTTTGTTCTAAAGAAGAACAAAAATCGAGTTTCTGCAAAGTATTATCTACTTAAATGTTATAAATTACTACTAATTAAATTTTCATTCTAAGTCCGAAGGAAATTTAGAATAGAAAATAATTTATGATAAATTAATTTTTCTGTTTGAATGTCATGGGCCTAAGTCCCGGCGAGAATTTGTACGAAAATATAATTTGTTGTGGAAAATTACGGATTGTCTGAATGAAAATAAATATTTCACAGCGAAAATTAATCGGGACTTAGAATGAATCGGTGAGTTTTTTGAAGTTCCACGGCACACGATAGGTGGCGATGTTGGGCAAATAATTTCCGCTTATAGATCACTAAGGTTGAGGTGATAAAGCCGAAAAATTATCCACCGTTGGGCAACTTTTCTCTGGGTTTAATTCCTCGACGGGAGTTTTCTAGACGAAGAATTAAAGAGGGTCCACTCTACCTGGCGCGGACTACGACACAGGTAAGTGAACAGTTTCACCCACGACGAAAAGGCAACCGCCAACCTGGAGGCCTTCAGCCAAACGGTGGTAGGCAATCACAACCGAGTAGGTGGGGGCGAGGTGGATTTTATTCACTCTCCCCTCGGGTAACATGGAATAGGGCCTGCGGGGTGGCACTAGCTACCCGTCAGGAAATGGGGACAGAGGGCCAAGAAGGGGAGCTTAGCAACGCGATTTGTACCGACGGCGGTAACGGAGAATTGTAACGCCGTGTATGAGTGGGTTTTTCTTTGTTTTATTGTAATTGTACTACTGTTATTTTTATTAGAATAAAGAGGTTTTGTAATTTACTGATAGTTTACTTTTGCACAATAATTTACCCTCGTCCGAATCCTGGACTCCGGCGAGCTTCACTCGAGCCGGGGGTAAGATTTGTTTACAATAAATTAGTTAATAAAAGTACCCGTTACACAATGCTGTGAAGCAAATAAATACTGCATCAGAAGCATTTATAAGGGATAGGCCAGTTTCGCAATAAGTTAAACATTTAAAACAAATTGAGAAAAAACAATTATCGCTTAACCCAGGAATCGAATCCAGATCGATTCGGCGCCACGCGAGAGCTTTACCAATTAAGCCATCCCAGCCTTTGTCAGAGAACGTTTACTTTGCCCACATATACTGAGCCATACTCAGTCACATTTTTAGATCCTAAACACAGAATTAATATTACAAATGTTATGCCAATAACTTAGAAAAATGTTAGTTTTGACATTTTACCAAAATACTGAACGGATCGTATGAATCGTTCATAAATGAATTTTGACATAAAAATAAAAAAGTTTTAAAAACAAAAAAAAATGTAATTACGAAATAAATTGAGATATTATTCAATATTATTTAATTAATTTATTATAATAATATAATTTAGTAATTTAATTTTTAATTTATTTAAAATAAAAAGGTGGACTCAAAATCCATTTGCTACGATAGTGTGAGAAAGAAAGAGAGTGGGGAGTATTCATTCCTTAGGATGCGAAGGAGGGAGCATCTATGAGTGAGAATCCAAGAGGAAACTTTCTTGGCTTGAGACTCTAGTAATCTTGGTTTGAGATTTTTCGTGTGATTGGTCAGAGAAAGTACACTTCACTCAAACCAAGAGTTTAAATTAAGTAAGTATTATTAAAGTAAGTAACATACTTAGGTTGAGAAAAATGTTTATTATAATAAGAAATGCAAGTTTTTGAAATAAGTAATTCTATTATCGGACCAAGTATGAAATATGTATTTGCTTAAGAATTTTTTTTTTTAATTGAAGATTTAAAATTCAAGAAATAATTTCACTTCGTTCAAGAAATTTCCGGTTTTCATTCTGCTCGCTGAAAAATTTCTTGGTTGAAGAAAAATTTTCTTGAGTCAAGATTTTTTTTTACTGTGCACAGATACTTACACATAAAATATTTTGAAGTTTCTCAGTTGATAAAAACTAACATTCGTGTAAATTTACTCAAAACTTATAAATTACATTAAAATTTGTCGATTATCTAATCAAAAACTCTTAAAATCAGTACACATGAAAGTTTGATGACGAATATCTTTTGAACGCTTAATTTAATCGCCAAAACAGAAGATACCATTTTTATAGAGCAGTTAATTTCCTACATAAAATTTGCATTGCGCATTTTATAATAGTAATTTATTGTCGAGTTATAAAATTCATATACAAAAATGAAATTTGTCTTAAAATGATCTAACTTAAATCTTCAATATCATTCAAATGGTGAGGTTTACGGAAAAAAATATCGGATACCTTTTTTGCAGAGCATTAAATTTCCTACAAAATTTTTTGTAAACATTTTTCTCTACAATCAATTAATGATGAGGTATTAATTTTTTTCTATTGGACTGAGAAAAAAATAAAAAACTGCGATGTGGAGGATCTTCCTATTAAAATTAAGAGCTTATATTTGGTGAGATTTCTTTTAAGGTGTCTAGCAACCCATTTTTCCGTAGCACGTGTGAAAAAAAAACTAGTTGATTTTTTTGACCCACTCTAATACATATACATATTTAGTCAAGTATATAAGCTCGAGAAACCTAGAAAAGTGATAACATGTGACTATCTTAAATTCACAAGACACTACTCTGTACGGGTAAGTCTGTTTACGTATGATAATTCCACGTCAAAGGTGATGATGATGGTTCTCACACTGAGAAAAAAAAAATTACTTCTGACAACTAAATTTTAGTTATAACAACAAAATGATTTGATTGCCCATTGCCAATCATATATTTAATTGTTTTAACTAAATATTTTATAATTCAAAAACAAAACAAGTTATTACAAACGATAAAATATTTACACAGAAAAAAAGGAAATCTTGAACCAAGAAATAAAATGTCTTCGAAATTTTTTTCTTGAACCAAGCGAAATTTCTTACTTTATTCAAGTAAAAAAATTATTTGGATCAAGAAATTATTTCCTTCGCGGAAGACATAATTTTATAAGTCTGAAACATAAATTCTTTAAACCAAGAAAAAACTTCCTTGGTCTCAAAAATTTTTTTTTTTGGTTCGAGAAGATTTTTTTTTCAAATCAACAAATTTTTTTTTATGGCTGAAAATTTTTACGTTTTTAAGTCGAGAAAAAATTTCTTGAGCTGAAACGAAAAAGTTTTTGAACCATGAAAAATAATGTTTTAAACCAAGAACAAACTTTCTTGGGCCAAGAAAGTTTGTTCTTGGTTTAAAGCATCCCGACTAGAATTTTTCATAAGGGCCTGACAAGGTCCTTATCGGGTTAACCTTATGTCAAATAAGGTCCCGATCAGGGTATCTTGACGAGGATCCTGATATGGATGTAACGCATAAGACCCATGAGGTCCTTATCGGGATTGCCTTATCAGGACCTTACCAGGATATCCTCATCAAATCCTTATTAGGATTACCTTATTAGCAATTATTTTTAAAAAAATATTAAATTGCGAAAAAAAAATAAGAGAATTTTAATTCGAACGAGAATGTTATCTATTGTATTGAAAGCATTAATTAGAGGAAGTAAACATATTTTTTATTGATGAAAAAATCCCGATAACTGCTGGGCTCGAACCTGTGTCCTTTCGATTCAAAGTCCTCGATGCTATCCACTGGTCTGACATACACAAGTGATCTTGAAAGTGTAAATATAATATTCATTATGATGTCAAAGAATAACCGATGAAGAAGTAAAAAATCTGTGCTACAATGATCGACGTGATTTTTATATTATATTCTTTTGTACTTTTCTAAATTTTTAGCCTGTAAATGAAATATTTGAAGAAATGGGATAACTTTTTTTTGAATAAGGATATCCAGATACGGTCCTGATCAGGAACTCGTCAGGTTGACCCGATCGGTAAATAACTTTTTTTTGAATAAGACTATCCTCACGAGGTCCTGATCAGGAACTTGTCAGGTTGACCCGATGGCAAATAACTTTTTTTTTAATAGAGATATCCAGATACGGTCTTGATCAGGAACTCGTCAGGTTGACCCGATCTCAAATAACTTTTTTTAGAATAAGGATATCCTGACGAGGTCCTGATCAGAAACTTGTCAGGTTGACCCGATGGCAAATAACTTTTTTTTTAATAGAGATATCCTGATGAGGTCCTGATCAGGAACTCGTCAGGTTGACCCGATCGGTAAATAACTTTTTTTTAAATAAGACTATCCTGACGAGGTCCTGATCAGGAACTCATCAGGTTGACCCGATCGGTAAATAACTTTTTTTTGAATAAGACTATCCTGACGAGGTCCTGATCAGGAACTTATCGGGTTGACCCGATGGCAAATAACTTTTTTTTAATAGAGATATCCTGATGAGGTCCTGATCAGGAACTCGCCAGGTTGACCCGATGGCAAATAACTTTTTTTTGAATAGGGATATCCTGATGAGATCCTGATCAGGAACTCGTCAGGTTGACCTGATGACAAATAACTTCTTATTTGTATAGGGATATCCTGATGAGGTCCTGATCAGGAACTCGTCAGGTTGACCTGATGACAAATAACTTATTATTTGTATAGAGATATCCTGATGAGGTCCTGATCAGAAACTCGTCAGGTTGACCTGATGGCAAATAACTTTTTTTTTAATAAGGATATCCTGATGAGGTCCTGACAAGGAACTTGTCAGGTTTGCCCTAATAAGGCAAACCTTACATTAACCTGATAAGGTCCTTATGGTACTTCAGGCAAATCAGGAAGAAATTCTAGTCGGGATTATTTTTCTCGGGCCAAGAACGTTTGTTCTTAACTCGAAAAATTTTGTTCTTGTCTAATGACTGTTACCTTATCGAGTCAAGAAACAATGTCTTGAGCTAAAAAAAAAAATTTTTGTACTAAGAAAAAAAATTTTTTAAACCAAGAAGAAACTTTCTTGGGCCAAGAAATTTTTTTTTCTCGCAAACAAAAAAAAATTTTTCAGCCAAGAAATTAATTTCTCTAGTTAAGCAAATAAATCTATCGAGATAAAAAATTTTATTTTTTTTTTTCATGATTTTATTGAACAATTTTTTTTTTTTGTTTAAATATTACAAACAATGCTGTGAAGCAAATAAATACTATATCAGAAGCAAATATAAGGGATAGGCAAGTTTCGCAATAAGTTAAATATTTAAAACAAATTGAGAAAAAACAATTATCGCTTAACAGAGGAATCGAATCCAGATCGATTCGGCGTGACGCGAGAGCTTTACAAACTAAGCTATCCCAGCCTTTGCTAGGCTGTGTTTACTTTGCCCACATATACTGAGCTACACTGGCTTATGGTCAGTCACATTTTTAAATCCTAAACACAGAATTAATATTACAAATATTATCACCAATAATTTAGAAAAATGTTAGTTCTGACATTTGACCAAAATACTGAACGGATCGTATGAATCGTTCATAAATGAATTTCGACATAAAAATAAAAAAGTTTAAAAAAATAAAAAACAAAGGCCATAGGGGTATAAGTATGGTGAATCGGCCCCGGAAAGATATTTGAATGATACTTAGAGGATATGTAGGTACTAATAAAATACTAAGATCCTGAAAGTTTCAGATGTCTAACTAAATCCGTTTCCAAGAAAATAAATATTATGTAGAAAATAGAAAAGTTTTTTTTTTCTCAGGATTGGCTTAACCGATTGGTCTAAAAATTTAGTATGTTTTGAGAGCTCATAATAGCTTTCAAAAAAAATAATAATCAGTTTTATAGCTTCATAAGATCCTTGAAAAAAAATTGTTTTTTTCTATATTGTTTTGTTTTCTAACTATGATACAATTTTGGAACAATTATGAAACTATTTTTTTTTTCAAAGCCTTATGTACTCCCCTATAACGCATAATTTTTTCAGATTTTTCAAAAAGGTACTCCATCGTTAAAAAAAATAAAAACCATTTTTCAGCTCAATTAATGCATCTATTCAAAAAGTTTAGGCTATACTTTTTTAATTTAATGCACATTCAGATAGTTTGTAGCTATCAGAAATAATATTTTGTGTTTAAAACAATGACAAAAAATTTTCCATCAATGTAAAAAATTAAAATAGTTCAAAATAATTAATTATTTAAGCGGATACCAATACGGCCGCGGCACTATTAGTATATTTGTATTCCGCAGTTCCATCGAAAGTACCGAAAATACTCTTATTGGAAGATTTCCGGAGAGTTAGCGGCACTTTTATTATTTTTGTATTACGCAATTTCACCTGAAAGCACCCTACGAACTCTTTTTGGAAGATTCCAAGAATTTACGCGGTAGTTTTGGTATTTTTTGTATTTCGCAGTTTTACCTGAAAGTACCCCACGATCTCCTTTCGGAATTTACGCGGCAGTATTGGTATTTTTCGTATTCCGCAGTTTCTCCTTAAAATACCCAAAATACTCTTATCGGATGATTTCGGGAATTTTAGCGGCACTATTTAAAATCTTAGACATCATAAAAGATAGCAGAATTTGATAATATTTGTTCAAAATAAATGCTAACATTTTTCTTAAGGATTTTATGGCTAGTTATATGCTCTTTGACAATTTAAAAGGTTCCGCCAATCTTCCGCTTAAAGTTCCGATCAGTCTCATGAGCGGCGGGTTCTAAAAACGGCAAGCTGTGAAACGAAAAGTTGTTTTCAAAAATATTTATTAAAATTAATAAATAATTAATTATTTTGAACTATTTTAATTTTTTACATTGATGAAAATTTTTTTGTCATTGTTTTAAATACAAAATATTATTTCTGATAGCTACAAACTATCTGAATGTGCATTAAATTAAAAAAGTATAGCCTAAACTTTTTGAATAGATGCATTAATTGAGCTGAAAAATGGTTTTTATTTTTTTTAACGATGGAGTACCTTTTTTAAAAATCTGAAAAAATTATGTGTTATAGGAGAGTACATAAGGCTTTGAAAAATAAATAGTTCCATAATTGTTCCAAAATTGTATCATAGTTAGAAAAAACAATATTTTTTCAAGGATCTTATGAAGCTATAAAACTGATTATTATTTTTTTTGAAAGCTATTATGAGCTCTCAAAACATACTAATTTTTTAGACCAATCGGTTAAGCCAATCCTAAGAAAAAAAAGACTTTCTATTTTCTACATAATATTTATTTTCTTGGAAACGGATTTAGTTAGACATCTGAAACTTTCAGGATCTTAGTATTTTATTAGTACCTACATATCCTCTAAGTATCATTCAAATATCTTTCCGGGGCCGATTCACCATACATACCCCTATGGCCTTTAATTACAAAAAAAATTGAGAAATTATTCAATATTATGTAATTACATTAATTAATTAATTTATTGTAATAATATAATTTAGTTATTTAATTTTCAATTTATTTAAAATATCAAGGTGGACTCAAAATCCAATAATGCGCTAGTGTGAGAAAGAGAGAGAGTGGGGAGTATTCATTCCTTAGGCTGCGAAGGAGGGAGCACCTATAAGTGAGAATCCAAGAGAAAACTTTCTTGGCTTGAGACTCTAGTAATCTTGGTTTGAGGTTTTTCATGTGATTGGTCAGAGAAAGTACACTATACTCAAACCAAGAGTTTAAATTATTTAAACCAACTTCCTTTATTTTTAGTTCGAGCTCGTACCGTTTATTGGTTCAAAACATCATAGTTCTTTAATTAAGTGTAAAATTTTCCCGAACTAAATAATTTTATTTCTTTGTTTAAGTAAGTAACATACTCAGGTTAAAAAAAATATTTATTATGCTAAAAAATGCAAGTATTTAAAACAAGTAATTCTATTATTGGACCAAGTATGAAATATGTATTTGCTTAAGAATTTTTTTTCTTAATTGAAGATTTAAAATTCAAGAAATTATTTCACTTCGTTCAAGAAATTTCTGGTTTTCATTCCACTCGCTGAAAAATTTCTTGGTTGAAGAAAAATTTTCGTGAGTCAAGATTTTTTTTTTCTGTGTAGTAACGATAATTATGCATTAAGTAGGAAACATAAAATCAAATTGATTACCTTTAGAGCTTATAAAGTAGTCATAATGAAATATATTAGTGATCCTTAGAGAATCAGTTATTATTATGAATAATCAAATATTATCTTAAAATGAAAGAATATTGATTTAACAATTGAATGAATGCATACTTAGAGAAATAATTTTCATGATACCAGCATCGAAACTTGAAGTTTTAGTGTATCTACAGTCCGTCGAAACAAGCGAATTTCAAGCCCATGCTGTAAACAACTGCTAGTGAATTCGTAATTTAAAAATACCTTCATACAGTGGGCAGAAACATGCGTGTTTCTTCCCTTGGGAAGAAACACAATCGTTTTTGCCCGGTGTCAGTTATATTCAATGTTCATTTGTTGCCTTATGACTCTCATTTGTTTACTTGTCACTTCAGATTACTCATTCCATTTTTTCAATGACAGTTCTAATTAACCAAATAAAATTACTAAAAAATGAGTGAAGATGATATTTCTCTCTTATTTGCTATTCAATAAGTGACTGTAATTCACATATTTCTCATTCTCTAACAGTTCTCCGCATTATCGGCTTGAAATTAACTTATTTTTTACTGGCTGCTGACACTGGATCTTGAAGTTCCGATGCAGGTTATCATGAAAAATATAGTGTGTGACTCAGGATAAAACATGATTTCATACTGCGGGTGATGTCAGCCCTCGCCCTAGTCCGGAATCGTTTTGTTTCATCCCTTGTCACACAATATACTATTATTTCCTTGACAGATACTTTTTTTTTATACTATGACAAAAATTGTTCAGGCAAACATTAATGTAAAATATTAGTGTGATAGTGTGATACAGGATACCCCTATATTACTATCAAAAAAGGGTTGTCGTCAATCTGCTAATTTACAGCGGGTAACCCATTCCATAAATATTTCATGTTGGGAATATAATAATTCTGATCTAAGTTTCTTACTAGGAACACTACAAGTAGTGGGCGCGATCTAGTGGCGACCACCGAACTACTCCCGCTACTGCTGCCTAGCACCATAACTTCCTCTCCTTCGTATTTATCTTTTCTCCCAAAAAATTTTTCTCTTAGCTTAAGTTTTGATGCTAGCCAACAGCAGTGGGAGTAGCTCGTTGCTCGCCACTTGATCACGCCCACATCTTGTAGTGTCCCTGGTTAGAAACTTATTTCAGAATTATTATACTCCTAACTTGAAGCACTTATGGGACGAATACACTTCTGTTATTCAACCGAGTGACAACTGCCTTTTTTGATAATAATTATCATGTATTAATACATCTCCTATTACATTAAGACATTAACATTTTCTTGAATACTTATTCTCGATATACAAAAATAAAAAGTACATTTTAGATGAAAAAATTTTTGTTTTTTACTTCATACTCATATATATTATTTATTAACCTCGAACAAATATATATTTATTTTTAATGAATATATCTTTTTGTGTCTAAGTAATATTTTTTATAGAGTTAATACTACAATATTTTGTTTTAATATCTGGGTTTGTTGGCACTATAAAATAATTTAGTTGTCTATTAAATAAATATATTTTTAACTTGAACAAATGATTTTATCATCTTAGAAAGAGAAATATTAATGTCAACCAAATGAAGTATATTAAATCATTTGTTAAAAATGACAAAACAGATTATGTTTACGTCATAAAATTTAGTTGTCTCAAATAAATTTTAGTTTAACAGAACTTAACAAAACCAATTTAATTGTCCGAAGAGAAATTTTTTCTCAGTATACTTCCAGTTAGAGACGTTATTTAGTGGTTGTTAATCTAATAATAATAATAACTATAAATAAATATATGAATATTTTGTAAATTAACTGATGAAAATTAGTTTTTAACTGATTCTGTAGAAAAAAAAAAAAATTAAAGTCAGTTAAAATTAAAATCTTGAGAGAGAATGAAGATAAAGAGGTCAGAGAAGGATCAAGGATGGATGGTAGTGTGAGGTAGGGATAAAAGGGAGCTGGGAATACGGGATGGAATTCTCAACGAGCTACAAGAACTTCATTTTCCAAACCATTACGTTCCCTCCGTGTACACTGCAGGGTGTGTGTAACGAGAGGGATAGAGAATGTGAGTTCGTACATAGTATAGCCTGGTGGGAAACCACTTTTACTTTTAAAATTAATTTATATCGAAATTTAGAATGACAATCATCGAACTGAACAATAAGTAGAAAATCTTTTAAGCTTTTTATAATAGTATAATTTGATCTTCTTTCTATTCTATACGTGGGAATACGGAGCAAAAAAACGTCTTGTGTTTAAAAATTTCTAGTTATGGTTTGAAGAGAAAAAAATGCCATCTGGCAAACAGAATGAAAGGTAGATTTTTAAAAAATTTTCAGTGCCTCCCTGACTTTTCGATAGCTCGCGCTTAGTTTAAAACGAAGGTGGCCCTTGCACATTTTCACTAAGGTTGAAGCAAATTTTTTGAAGGTCAGTTTTTCAATTCGAGATTCTTAATCCGCGATTTAAATATTGTTATCATACTTATATACTTATATTTACAAATGTACGAGCAAAGCTGAGTTAATCGCGTATTACTAAAATCTCAGATTGATAAACTGACTCTGAATAAACATGGTTACCCGATGAAAAAAGATTTTGTCTAATCATATGTGATTATATATGTTAATATATATGATCATATATGATTATACATGTTCATATATATGATCATATATGATTATATATAATCATATATGAAGTTATATATAATCATGCATGATTATATATGGGGTCATATATAATTATATATAATTATATATGACCCCATACATAATTAGATCTGATCATACATGGCTGTTATAACCCCATATATAATCATACATAAGTCTATATATGATCAGGTCTGATCATATATGAGTCGATATATAATTAGATATGACCACACTTGGCTGTTATAACTCCATCTATTACCATATATAAGTCTATATATGATTAGATCTGATCAGACATGGCTAATATAAATTCATGTATAGTCGTGCATAACCCAGTGAACACATGACCTTCATATGACGTCAGAGACAGGTCATATAGAGATCATAAAATTATTACGTAGATATGACATAAAAATGACTTTATTGATGACTTTGAGATGATGTCATATAGTGTGACATAATTATGACATAGAACTGACCTAAAATTTGACTTTTATATGACATCATAATGGTGACTTAAATATTATGTCCTATCCCTATTATACTGTGACGTCATATTAAAGTCATAAATTTATGGATTATTTACGTAAGAAATAAATCATACAATTCCATAAATTCCAAATCATGTTCTGACGTAAAAGTGATATAATAATACCGTCATATGCTTACATAAGAAACGGCTCATATTTTTACGTAAAACTGATGTACGATAAACGTCATACTTAAGCATTAGCTTCAGGTCATCCTCTTACATACCACTGAGGTAATATTAATGTCATGACTGCATAAAAATAAACGGTATTCTTATGTTAACAGGGGTTTGTACTTTTCTCTCTATTACACTAAAGTCCACGAACGGTACTATCTTTATTGCACTTGTACAGTAAATGGAAACTTTGGCCGAGTTTTTCTCTTAAACAAACGAATCTTATGAACCAATTAAAGCGCACTTCGCTAGATTAGACAGTAATGCATCAAAGTGCGGTCTGTGTTTTGTATTCAGAGATTTTGATTCCAAAAAAAACCCAGCCGAAAATATCTGATAACCTCTGTTAAACTGTATTTTATACTATGTATTATACTATTTCATATTATGTATCGATTTAAGGGGGGGGGGGTAGGGTTTTAAAGGCGAAAAAAAAGCATATTTTTGTGATTTTTTCCCAGCGAGATGAGTTATATAATTTCATTAAACTTAATCACATATTATTGTACAACTTTTAAAGAATATCAGAAAAAATTTTCAACGAAAAATATTCATTAATAAGCTGGTGACGTTGAATCTCCGGAGGCGCCTCGAAAAAAAGTCGTTTTGCGGTGAACATCATAACTCGTTACCGGATCATCGGAAAAAAAAAATTGATATGCATTTTAAAGTTGATGTGTTTCTCGAGGTAACCACGAAGAGTTTTTTTTTTTTTTTTTTTTTTCGATTTTTTGCAGCACTTAGAAGTGAAAAACGCGATTTTAGCTAAAAAAATCGCGGTTAATTTGTTATTAAAAAATAGAAAAAAATGGAAAATAAAAAAAAACTCTTCGTAGTTACCTGTTGATTTATGTGAAGAAGTAATGTTCAAATTTTGAAAGGGATCGGTTCAGCACATTTTGAGTTATGATGTTCACCGACTTTAAAAATAACGTTTTCGGGAAAATCCATTTAAAGTTTTTTATTCGTGAAAATTTGAAATAAACTATCAATCAAAGAATATGAATTTTTATACTTATATTGAGTCATCAGTTTACATCCTTTGAAAGACACACAGCCGGAGAAAGGGATTCGGAAGAACAAAGAAAATTGCAGCTGATTTCTACTAGGGGTATGTAGGGGCAGGTCGGGCAGATATAAGAATCAGATATATCGGCCGGTCATTTGAAACGCTGTAACTCCGTTAGTTTTACTCGGATTGATTTAAAATTTGTACACAATATTCCTGACATATTGTTCAGTCAGAAAAAAAATTAAAAAAAAAATTTTTTTTAAATAATTTCAAAACCCTACCCTCCCTTAATAATCGACAGTGTAATTTTATGTAAAATTTATTAATTTTTATTTTTATTTGTAGTGTCCAAATTTTAGTTACCACAAATTATCTTTAAATGCAAGCATTAAATGTACTTTTAACGTTGAAAGGATTAGGATTATCATATAAATAAAATGTATAAACTAATTTCAAAATCAATTGTTACATTGTAATAAAGGTACAGTAACAAAATAATCACTAGTAACATATGAAAAATAGGGAAGGGAGGGGCAAAAGGGGGTACTTAAGGAAATACCAAGTTTTCGAGAACTCAAATACGCTAAATCTTTTTTTAACTTCCCGCTAAGAAAATCGACGATTTTCGAAAAATTGGGAAGTTATTGTTTTCACCCCGATTTGCGAAAATCGAAATTTCATTAGATGTCGACGTTTAGAGGTCCTAGGAAGCTATTCTGACTATTTTCAGAATGATGTCCGAGTGTCTGTATGTATGTGTGTGTGTGTGTGTGTGTGTGTGTGTGTGTGTGTGTGTGTGTGTGTGTGTGTGTGTGTGTGTGTGTGTGTGTGTGTGTGTGTATGTATGTATGTATGTGTGTGACCGGCCTATAACTTTTTAACTAATGAACCGATTTGGATGGTTAAGACAGCAATCGAAAGAGCTTGTTGGCCATCAACTTTTCTAGAAATTTCAGATCTTTTGATCAAGTAGACTCGAAAATATTGGCGAATTACGAAAAAAAAAATTTTTTTTTTTTAGTTTTGTATTGATTTCTTAGAAACGTCTTATACGATCAACTTCAAAATCTAATCAGCTCTAGAACTTGATAAAACGCGTCGATTTCTGCCTTAGCCATCTCAATCGGAGTATTCGTTCAAGAGTTATCGCGGGCAAAAGAAATGGTAAAAAACGGTATTTTGCGAATATCTTCGAAACAACTGAACCAAACAATTTCAAAATTTTATCAGCTTTAGAACTCAATAAAATACGCCGATTGCCGCCTCAACCATCAAAATCGCTCAATTCGTTCCTGAGATATCGTAGGAGAAATAAATGCTAAAATCGGTTTTTTTCGAAAACAATGGCACACAAAAGTATTTTCGAGCACGAATAGCCCGAAAATCTATCCACAAACATTGTTTTCGAGCTCCTCGAGCTCGAAAACAGCGGGAAGTTTTGGGGCTGGCCCGCAGGGTCAACCGATAGACAGATTTTTTTTTAATGATATTCAAAGTAAATAGAAGAAATTTTCAGTTACCGTTGAAAAAAAAAATTTTTCATTTCTGCGGGCAAAGTGGGGGACCCCCTAAAAAAGGTAAAAAAAAAAAATTTCTGGATTTTAAACGAATTTGATTAAGTTGAATTTTTTCGTAAGTAATTTATATGATGAAAAATTATATTTTACATGTTTATTGGAGCCAAAAGAGAAAAACAAATTTTTAATAGTTGCTATCATAAAACAAACGTCATTAATATTTTTCAACTGACAATTGATTTTTGAAAAAGTTTACCAAAAAAAATTCAAAGTAACGCTTAAATATATTTACAGAAGTGATTTTGGAACGTTTAAAAACCATTTAAAATATTAAATTTTTAACTTCCCGCTAAGAAAAGTAAATTTTCAAAAATTCGGGAAGTTATTGATTTCGGTCCGATTTACGAAAATCGAATTTTTATCAGATGTCGACGTTTTGAGGTCCTAGGAAGCTATTCTGACTAATTTCAAGATGATGTCCGAGTGTATGTATGTATGTATGTATGTACGTACGTATGTAAATACCTGTATCTTTTAAACGGATGAACCGATTTTGAACTTTAAGGTGTCATTCGACGCGGCTTGTCAATACCTTGAAGCTGAAAGAAAATTGAGCTTGATCGGTAGGGCTCGTTCAGAGATATTCCGAAAATAAAGTTTTTTCAAAAATGTTTTTTTTGGATAACTTTTAATGTGGTCGATGGATTGATTCCAAAATGGACTGGGCTCTAGAGCTTCATAAGCAGCGTCAAATGCTACCTCAACCATCAAAATCGCTTTATTCGTTCAAGAGAAACCGTTGTCGAAAGAATTAAAAAAATTTTTTTTTGTTAGTTTTTTTGAAATATCTCAAAATCGACTCGATAAATCAATTTCAAAATTTGATCAGCTTTAGAACTTAATAAAACGCGTCGATTGCCACCTCAACCGTCTCAATCGGTTAATTCGTTTGAGAGATATCGTTGGAGAAAAAATGGTAAAAAACGTTTTTTTTTTCGAAAACAACAGCATACAAACGTATTTTCGAGCTCGAAGAAAAAAATGTATTCACAATAATGTTTTCGAGGTTCGTGAGCTCGAAAACAGCGGGAAGTTCTGGGGCTGGCCCGCAGGGTCAACTGACAGACCGATTTTTTTTTATAAAATTATGGGGGTACCCCGTTCTGCCTACCCTACCCCCTTTTGGCTTGAATAATTAGTGTGCTATCTGGCTTGGGGAAAGTAGAAAATCTTAGAGGGGACGTTTCGAAACAAGCGGATAATTGCTTGTGGGAACCCGAAAGAAACAAGTGGAGTGGCCCTTTACATAGGGTATGGGGAGAACTTGCGTCCCACTACTAATCTATGCAAGCAGTTCACCAGAGCTGAAGTCTGGTACCATGGGGGCCCCATTTCCAAGCCCCATTTCGGTCAGAGTCTCTTTATTTCCTGGGATGGCAGGAATGGGGGGCCGAGTGAGGTAGGACTCGTGGTGGCTGTTGGTGAGACACCCACATGCAATGCATGCCTAATGGGTAAGTTAATATAAGCTTATGCTCATATTTCGCTATTATAATATATGGTGGATTCAGTATATACAATAGGGATTACGCAGCGCGAGTATGCCCAAAAGGGCGAGGTATCGACCTCCCGTCAAACGGAGGTGGGCTTAACGGCCCCGTTACATTAATTAATTAATTACCCCCTTCCCCTATAAACTTTTCGACTTTACAACGTCTGTTGTAACAGTTATCAATTCTGGATGAATACGCTTTTTTACTCAATAAATATTTAAATCTTTAGAGTCACAGGGTTTCACAAATAGCGAATAAAATTTAGAAAAATGTTCACCTTGTATTGTTATTTGATCATTGGTAACATTTATGTGATTAATCATTAAAATATGATTATTTGATAATAAACAACAATTTGCATTTTTTTTTTTAATTCAAGGTGAAACCATTAAACTCTAAAGAATTAATTTTACCATTATTTAATTTTTTAATCAGTGGATATGATGGACGAAATGATTATTTACTGGCAATGCATCTTCTTCATGAACACGATTAACTACTTGTTCTAAAGGTCATCACTATTTTTAGATTAAATTTATGTCACCTTGACGTCAACTAAATGACAAGTACGTCAGCTGGACGTCATATTTTTGTAAGAATTTGGTAGCAACTTTACTCCTCCATGACATCAGAGTGATGTCAATTTGACGTCAGTTAAGTCATGATGATCTCAACCGGAGTTCATATTTACGTCATCTATCTTACGTAAAAATCTTACGTCAGGAAGTGGGAAATCATGAGTCATATATGACTCATAAATGACTCACATCTTACGTAAATCATGACGTTGCTGACATCATTCTGACGTCAGTTTGACATAATTGTGTTCACTGGGAAGTTTATATATGATCCCAGTAAACACATTGACGTAAATTTGACGTCAGAGTGACGTTACGCTATGTCATCATTTACGTAAGATATAAGTCACGAATGAGTCAGGTGTGACTCATTATTTCCCACTTTTTTACGTAAGATTATGATGTAAAACTAATGACGTATGCATGATGTAAATGTGATGTCTGTGTGACCTTCTATGACGTCAATATGACATATGGGTGATGTCAAAATTATCAATTCGGAAAAAATATTTTGAAAAAGAAAAAAATAAAATGAAATACCGAATTTTTGATTTGATTATTACTGCGCGAATGCATTGTGAATTCCGAAACAAGATTAGATAACGTTAAATGATGAAAAAATCCTGGGCGTCTGCTGGGTTCGAACACGGCTCCTCTTGGCTGGTAGTCCTGAACGTTGCTCACTGGTCCACATCACGAGAGTTCAGATCTCGAGCTTAATTGATGTATTTAGAGTGAAATGCCGGAAAAGACAGAGTTAATAAGTTTTCGTGATGGATTTTTACAAAATTTAAAAAACTCCATGAACTTATATGAAATTTTATAGAAGCAATATTTGTCGACCTCGATGATAATTGTATAAAATTTCATTAAGTTTCATCAAATTTTTAAATTTTTTGTTGTGATGTGAAATTTAAAAAATCTTATATAAAATTTTGCGAAACATTAAATAATTTCACAAAATCGTATGAAATTCAATCGATTGAAAAATTGTGATACTAAACTTTAAAATCATAATAGCAAAAGAGTTCAAACTGTTGTTACATTTTCTTTGTCATCCTAAATGATATTTTCGATATATCATTTAAACAAATAAAGTTAATTTTTTTATGCTCACGCTAATGTTTTAATCTAAAACGTCTGAATGATCTATTATCGAGTTGATCGATTACTTTGACCCCAAAAATGTTCGACGTTTAGTTGTTATTTTTACACATTTACACATATTTGAAAATTCATTCTATGATTGTTTTATTTCAATAAATAGATGATAAAAAACTATGACTCGGACATTACATCAGCATTGCGTAAAATACTGACTTGTCACTGATGTAAAGATATGATTTAAGAGTGACATCCACATTACGTATAACCATGACTTTGCTACTGACATAAATGTATGATTTTAAAATTACGTCATTATGATATACGGATAATGACTTTATTACTACATAACAATGTGATGTAGATTCTATGTCAAACGTACGTAATACATAAGTCATAACTGTGACATCGTACAAGAGTCATGCTTACATCAATATGATGTCACAAGCTTTACATCATATTAAAGTCATATAGAACGTCAGATTGACATCAAATTCACATCAGAAGTCGTGACATTGCTATGACCTACGTATGACGTCAAAATAAGGTCATGTGTTCACTGGGATTGGATGTGATCAGACTTTATTGGTATGAAACCTATAAATATTTAATTATATATGTATAGTTCCAATAAATATATATATGGGCAGATCCATTAATTCTCGACGAAAGTGTGCGCACTCAGGTCAACGATTTTGATGCCGATTTTTTCCTCAAAAGTACACCTTAAAAAAAGAAGATCCTGAAAATTTGGACCCGATATAATCAAATCTGGCCGCTGGAGAATTTTTTGAATTTTTTAAAAAGTCGATTTTTCACTGATTTTCGAATATTTGTATCTCAACTTCTATATAACTTAAAGACTCCTGCCCAACGGCATTTTTCTCAGTAGACTCTTTACTTTTAAGAAAAAAATAAGTATTTGGTCTAAACTCAAATAGGGCTTAGCTGACAGCCTCTAACTAACGAACTGTTTTGGTTAAATTTTACCTATTTGTAAAACACTAGTATACGTACAGTGTTCGAAGTTGAGGATCGACCAGCAGCTAATGTCTTCTACTGGGGTATACTTTAGTAGAATCTATGCAATTTTTACTTCATTGCTTCTATTAAATAAAGTTATAGCCATCTGAAACCAATCAAATTTTAAAAAATTGCAGTTTTCAGATGGCTAGAACTTTTTTCTCGGAACTTCGATTTCCTTCAAACTTTCAGGAAAGTTGCTTTATTATGTTCCTAAAAAGCCCTGAAAATCGGGGCTAGGGAATCGAGCTTGTATTCAAGTTATGAATTTTTTAATATTGCCAAAATTGCGTTGTTAAATATAATATTTGCTGATAATTTCTTACATATCTATCGAATTATTCATATCTTATAGACAAGTGAATTATTAATATTCTCTGTAGATAGATATAGCTGCTGTCAGTAACCATTTGAGTAACGTCTCAAGTAAACATTTTACCCTCAAAAGCGCTATCGTTCTTATATTGTTTGAATTTGTTTCAAAAGTCGCGCTCGGGCTACTCTATTACTCAATTTATCCGCTTCGTGGCGTGACTGACCGATATAACACTTATACATTGGTTCAAGTTTTGATAGTTTAAACACTCCAAATTAAACACATAAAAATTTCTAAATACTGTAGACTTTCATACCTAGAGAACTTCAACGTAGATTGTAATGCTTTCATGAGCGTATGATAACATTGGTACCTCAGTCACGCCACGAAGCGGATAAATTGAGTAATAGAGTAGCCCGAGCGCGACTTTTGAAACAAATTCAAACAATATAAGAACGATAGCGCTTTTGAGGGTAAAATGTTTACTTGAGACGTTACTCAAATGGTTACTGACAGCAGCTATATCTATCTACAGAGAATATTAATAATTCACTTGTCTATAAGATATGAATAATTCGATAGATATGTAAGAAATTATCAGCAAATATTATATTTAACAACGCAATTTTGGCAATATTAAAAAATTCATAACTTGAATACAAGCTCGATTCCCTAGCCCCGATTTTCAGGGCTTTTTAGGAACATAATAAAGCAACTTTCCTGAAAGTTTGAAGGAAATCGAAGTTCCGAGAAAAAAGTTCTAGCCATCTGAAAACTGCAATTTTTTAAAATTTGATTGGTTTCAGATGGCTATAACTTTATTTAATAGAAGCAATGAAGTAAAAATTGCATAGATTCTACTAAAGTATACCCCAGTAGAAGACATTAGCTGCTGGTCGATCCTCAACTTCGAACACTGTACGTATACTAGTGTTTTACAAATAGGTAAAATTTAACCAAAACAGTTCGTTAGTTAGAGGCTGTCAGCTAAGCCCTATTTGAGTTTAGACCAAATACTTATTTTTTTCTTAAAAGTAAAGAGTCTACTGAGAAAAATGCCGTTGGGCAGGAGTCTTTAAGTTATATAGAAGTTGAGATACAAATATTCGAAAATCAGTGAAAAATCGACTTTTTAAAAAATTCAAAAAATTCTCCAGCGGCCAGATTTGATTATATCGGGTCCAAATTTTCAGGATCTTCTTTTTTTAAGGTGTACTTTTGAGGAAAAAATCGGCATCAAAATCGTTGACCTGAGTGCGCACACTTTCGTCGAGAATTAATGGATCTGCCCATATATATTAAATAATATGACAATTTTTCAATATCAAAGTTATAAAATTTTTATTCTGTCAACTATCAATCAAACTTAAATCCCCAATACTTAAAAAATGTTCAAAGGTTTCGGCAGCAATTTAAAAGCATAAAGTATCGATTTGATTATTTAAGTTAAGTAATGCCATTAACTTTTCTTAATTATAAGTGTAGAACAGACTAGAGGATCAGACTACAATCCATCGATAACCAAAGTTAAGCAGCATCGGCGTGGGACATTAATTGAATGGGTGACCTCGTATTAAAATAGTAGTCAACGGATCATAATTCATTTTTTTTTTTATTATTTAATTTTAACCGACATTTATATTGATAAAGACAATAAATCCTAATTAAATTACTTAATTAATAATTTACACGGAGAAAAATGTTGGTTCAAAACCTACTAATTTTTATTATGCTGTCGACGAAACTTGAAACAGGAAGGGAAGCATTCACAAAATTATTATGCTCATACGAAAAATTATTATGCTGTATCATAATACTTACTACGCGCGAGACACTTATCGATAAGATTTAATAAAAATTACTTCCATACATTGTAATAATTGTGATGCGGCATATTAATTTTTCATAAGAGCATAATAATTTTTTGGATGCTTCCCTTCCTGTTTCAAGTTTCGTCGACAGCATAATAAAAATTAGTAGGTTTTGAACCAACATTTTTCTCCGTGTACAGATATTCTAAATGAGATTCTAAAAATGACTATATTCGTTCATGCATGGTTATATATAATCATATCTTTTCATATATAAACAGATCAAGTTATGTATGATCAGACCTGGCCAATTTTTGGATCTGATCATATATAAACAATTATGCATGATCATTTATGATTAGACAAAATCTTTTTTCATCGGGTAGAAACGAAAGTATACATACGCAATAAAATATGTATTGATGAAAACAAACAATTCATCAAAAATCCGAGATTTATAAATTCATCAAAATTATCAGAAACGGTGCAAGCGAATATTCAGATATTTAAAAATGGAAAATGAAATATTAAACTCAAAGATTTTTCATGAAATTCGTAGAGATTGTTGATAGATTAATAAACGAATAGGTAAATAACAGTTATAATTTATATTTATCTATTAATAATAGGTTTTAATACGAGAGAGGTTAAAGAGGCATATGACACCAGTATAGAGACATGGTTGACTCGCGCCGCCACGTTCACATGTATTAGTCATAGACACATCGTAAAATTGGACATTTCATAAACTGTCTAGACATTTCATGAACTGCAGACAGATGGTGTAACGGTCATCTTGTTACACGAACTGTCTAAAATTTTTAGGCATTTCATGAAATCCAACAGGGCCTTAGACAGATCGTATAATGTTGTAGGATTACATAAAATGTCTAAGTTATTTATACAGGTCATGAAATGTCTAATGACAGTATTGCTGATTGTGTAATATTTGTAAATTAAATAAATATTTTCAAACAAGTCATATTTCGCACTCAACAACTCTGTGATAATGGTTAATCGTGAGCCTAGTGATCCCCAAAATATATGATGTTTCATCATGAATCAAAAAGAAGACGTGAACCAAGGAGCTGTAAAAGCCGGTGCCATAAAAAAGTGGTTTAGGCCGGAAAGTCTTGTTTTGGCTGGCTCTCAGTTTCGTTCGTGGGATGAAATCGGCATGAATCTGTTATCTTTGAGGCAAGCTGTTAAAAACTGCAGCGGGGGACAGGGATACTTTGAATGCTCGTGAAGATTTTAGACGTGCAATGCATAACTAACAGTCTAATATATATTTTGTAACGTAATATTTCTTAATACTCAATTAAACCCAATAATTACTCAAAATTCTTACTCAATGAAAGTAACTCAATAACTCAAAACTCAAGTTACACAAAATCGGGTCACCGTTACACTTCGCCCACTGATCACCCCTCTCATCTCTTCCAGATCCTGACAGGCGGCAGCCAACTTTTATTTCCCCGGTAACGGCAACCGGTCTAAACATACACGAAAATTAAAACCTAATATCTAAGTCCTTTGGAGATGAGAGACATGAAGGGTGGTAACGGCATGTCCTGGTGCGCTCAGTATGCTAGGTTGTGGAGAGAGGGTCGCGGTTCTTTTGACGTGGACGAAGCCGATTAATTAAATTAAAATTAAAATAAAAGAACCAAACAAAACCAAATAAAAATATCGTAAAGATGACTCGAGAGATCACGCAAATCAATACCTGAATACAACATCGGGAACCTTTCGATGACGACGAATCCCAAAACGTAATACACTTCTAGATAATTATTAAATAAAATAGATAATGCGGTAATTCGTGATGACAATTATTACGACTAACGGCTCCAAGAGCACCATACACAGAGCCACAAGCTCCAAAACGAAGACAGTCCACGGTTGCGATCAAGGCCCACCATGGCGACTCTCCGACTCACCACCGCTTACTTCAAGACTCCAAACTCGACTACTGGGTCGACTCGTTCACGAGCGACGCCAAGTCTCAACTTTCTTGCACAACGGTAGTTACCCAACTGTGACGCTCTAATCTCCCACTCTAACTCACTTGCTACACTCCTTCTCTTTCAATTTCACATTCTCGCTTCTCCATCCATTCTTACCTTCACAAGCATACAAGCCGTGGACTCACGGGCCTTTCCGCACTGTCACTCCCCGTGATATCCGAAGTCAGTGGATTCTTGGCTTCCTCGAGCATCGCAAACGAGGTCTGCCATCCCCCAAATAAAAGTAAACATACCCCTGCTAACTTCGGGTATCAACACGAAGGGGCTGCGACATCTCAGTCGCACCTCCGTGATCACCACGTCAACCCCGAGGGCTAGGCCTAGTCGTCATCACTGGTCGGGAGGCACGTTATCTTGGCCACTATCCGCGACACAGCTAGACCTTCCTCGTTGAATCCACGCTCTACCACACATACACTCCAAAACATACAACGTACTGTACACATACTCTTACTCTCATACTCTCAACACACTTAACTCACCGCACAAATTTACTCCATACTCTTAGCTCACTATCTACCACACTCAACTCGACACACATACTGACTCTCTCTAACACACGAACTCACGCTTACTCCAACTCCACCTCTCTCTCTTCGGCAATGTCACGTTCCAATATATATTGTAACATGAGGAAAATTCGACATCGACCCAAGGTTTTAAATTATTGGAAGATAATGAATCGTTATCCGGTGAGCCAATTCTGGTGACACCTATGATGAAAAATTCCGACTTCGACCGAGCAATCGATTCACCGCATGGATTGAAACGGGAGATCCGGGATAGACGCTGAACTGAACGGCCACGTTTTTTTATTTGGACAATTCGACTCCAACCAATTTCGATCCCGACGATTGAACAACGCGATTTACGACTAACACGACCAATCCGAGTTTTGATCAACGACTAGTTAAATTAATTGATCGCAACAAATAATTACGACCGACAATAACCGAGTTCGTGAACAAGTGAACAAGCCGAAGCCTCGGCTCGAAACTGAACAAAGTGTACGCCTGCATTGTTTTGTTAATAAATAAGTGAAGTGCGATAATAATTAATTAACGAAATCCTTAATTACGCGTAATAACGGTATGATAGTGAAATTGATCGCGTTACCGAAATAAAATATTATTTTATATTTTATTTTATTTTGTTCGAGCCATTCCGAGAATTACGGATTATCCGTGTCTCATTCGCAACAGCAGTCTTGTCACCTCGCCGTGTAAAAATACTCTGACGTCACTCGGCATCTATTGGCAACCTTGTTCAAATTTTAGTAAGTTGGGCGCCAGGTGATTTAATAACCGCCGATAAACAATTTTTATTTAATACGACTCAGGGTAGCGGGTCGGGAAAAGGTATATATGTATATATATATATATATGTATATATGTATATATATATATATATATGTATATATATATATATATATACATATATATACATATATATACATATATATACATTTTTTAACGAATGGTATTGTTGAACTCTACTCAACTAATTATGATAGTTTATGACGAAATTCCTTGAAAAATCGACCATGAGGACCAATACAATAGTTCGATTTTTAAAAAAATCTACCTAAAAATCGATAAACTCGTTTTTTGGGTTCAAAATAATGACAGATAAGAAATATAGAATTGTTTTTTTTTATTAAATAACAATTAGTAATTAAAAAATTGCATTTTCAATTTTTCAAAATTATTACATGTCAATTTTTGTTGTCATACTTTATTTGTTATTATTTCATTATTGTCATTTATTTATTTGTTGTTGGCCTTAACAGCGCAGTCGGTCTCATACGCGTGGATAATGCTCTCGCGCTCCCACCCACAGAGGTATTAAAATTGATTTTAGGGGATGATTGGCCCCTTGGATCGGTCTTTTTTCTTGTCAAAGGTTTTAAAATAGTTGTCTGCCAAACATATATAAAAATGGAGCATCAGAATTTACGTGAAGTTGACTAATTAGTTCGGGAGCCTTAAAGCGTCTGCAAAGCAATATGGCCGACGGAAAGTGTCTGGGAGTATTGACGACTTATTTTTCACTATATTGTTTAAAACAGGCCTGAAAATCAGCCATGAGAAATTATGTGAAGTAAGTAATGTTTTTATGCAGATGCTGGCAATTCAAAAAAAAATTCTTTTAACCATAAAACAATGAGTGTAGAAGGAATTTTTTTTGAATTGCCAGCATCTGTCCAAGAATGGACCAAACGAAAACTTTTTTTTTTTATTTTCTTCGTTTTTAAATGTAGTTTTGAGAAAAAAATACAAAAAAATTATTCAGAAGGTCCTTCTATTTTTAAACTTAATTTTTCGAACAAAATTCAAATTATTTCGAACATTACCATTTAAATTTATTGTTTTTATTTTTTTTTCCAAATTAAAAAATTTTCTAAGCACTCTCAGAAATTTTAAGCATGGTGTTATGAGAAATAACGCTAGTTGTAAAAATTTTTTTTTTTCAATTGGAAAAAACAAACATAAATCGAAAAAACATCACTCTGAAAAAATTTGAGGATCTGCAGAAAATGTCAAAGTTTCATGTAAAAAAAAAATCGAAAATCAAAAATGGTAAACATCGAAAAATTTTTGATTTTTTCTAAAAATCTACAAAAAAACAATGAAGATAGGTTGCAATAATTTTTTTGTATTTTTTTTCAAAAAGTACATTTAAAAACAAAAATTTTGAAAAAAAAAAAAAGTTCCAATCAGTCGAATTTTGAAAAAGTTATAGCTATTTAAAATAAAAAAAGCCATTTTTTTCAAAAATTTATAACTTTTTTTCGGTTGGGTGAAAAAATTTGAAAAAATTATGAGAAACGTTTTTGATAAGGTAGAAAAAGAGAAAAAATTTTCAGCCAAATTAAAGGGGTCGAGTTTAAAAGTGGTTGATTTGGCGTGGAATGCCCCATATATATATGTATATTTCTCTCTAATGAATTGTATTGTAATTTAAATACAAAACCAAATTTATCATTACCCGGGAAAAAATGTTTTTATTAAATTTTTATAAAATTTTATACAATTTTATAAAACTTTGTAAAATTTTATAAGATTTTACAGCGAAATTTTATAAAAATTCATACAATTTTATAAAATTTTACAATATTTTATACAATTTTATAAAATCTTATAAAATTTTATAAAATTCAATAAAATTTTATAAAGTAAGATCTGAGTAAGGAAAGTAATAAATAAATGCGATTTTATAAAATTGTATGACATTTTATAAAATTGAATAACATATAATAAAATTTTATAACGTTTTACACAATTGTATAAAATTATATAAAATTTTATACAATTTTATAAGACTGTACAGCGAAATTCCATAGAATTTCATATAATTTTATCAAATTTCATAGAATTTTATCAAATTTTATAAAATTTTATTTGGTAAGATCTTAAAAGGGAAGTAATAATTAGATAAAATTTTATATAATTGTACGAAATTTTATAACATTTTATAAAATTGTATAAACTTTTATACAATTTCATAAAATTATATAAATTTTTATAGAATCTTATACAATTTTATAAAGTAAGATCTTAGTGAGGGAAGTATTAATTAAATGAAATTTAATATAATTGTATGAAATTTTATAAAGTTTTATACGATTTTATAAAATTATATAAAATTTCATTCAATTTTATCCAAATTTATAAAGTAATTCCTTAGAAGGGAAGTAATATTTAGATGAAATTTTATAAAATTTTATAATGTTTTATACGATTTCATAAAATTATATAAAATTTTATACAATCTTATACAATTTTAAGTAAGTCCTTAGAAGCGAAGTAATATTTACATGAAATTTCATAAAATTTTATAAAGTTGTATACACGGAGAAAAATGAAGGTGAAAATTCCATGAAATTTTATGTGAAAATTCATAAATTTTTTTTATGCTAGCCGACTAAACTTGAAACCGTATGATATTCCAATATTTTATGTTATACGTGTTGTTACTAATTGTATTGAAGCATAATAAAATTTCGGTGCGGCCGACGAAAATTTCTTTCTTGAACATAATGCATTTTGTATTGAGCATAATAAAAATTATTCAGTATTTTATAGTTATAATAACTGACACGACAAAAATTGTGTCGCTAGGATGCAATATTCGCCGTCTTATGATAACAAAATGTACCACTAGCACAATAAAAATTGTTTTAATTATTTTACTTATACGATCAAAATTATTTAAAAATTTATTGAAAAAAATAATAATTTTCATTTTTGTTCTTTTACTCTTTAAATTAACTTTTATAAAAATTATGTTACTAATCTAAAAAATTTATATAGACTCTTTGTAAAATTTATGATACTAACATAATAAATTTAACGAGACTTTTCTTTACTTTGTAAATTCAATATTGCACGAATCGTGAAATTAATTTTTGAAATGTATTGTCAACTAATAACCAATACCAATGCTGCTAAAAAAATATAAAATTAATATAAAATAAAAAATAGAGTGTTTTGTGTTGATATTCTCATATGTTTCTATCAATTATCTTTAATAGTCTTGTATGTATATACAAAAACGTATAGTATAAATATTAAATGAAATTGATAGAAACATATGAGAATATCAACACAAGACACTGTATTTTTTATTTTATATTAATTTTATATTTATTTAGTAACATTGGTATTGGTAATTAGTTGACAATATATTTCAAAAATTAATTTCACGATTCGTACAATTTTGAATTTACAAAGTAAAGAAAAGTCTCGTTAAAATTATTATATTAATATTATAAATTTTACAAAAAGTCTTATAACTACCAGGTAAACACATTGACGTAAATTTGACGTCAGAGTGACGTTACGCTATGTCATCATTTACGTAAGATATAAGTCACGAATGAGTCAGGTGTGACTCATTATTTCCCACTTTTACACGTAAGATTATGATGTAAAACTAATGACGTATGCGTAATAATGATGTAAATGTGATGTCTGTGTGACCTTCTATGACGTCAATATGACATATGGGTGATGTCAAAATTATCAATTCGGAAAAAATTTTTTGAAAAAGAAAAAAATAAAATGAAATACCGAATTTTTTATTTGATTATTACAGCGCAAACGTATTGTGAATTCTGAAACAAGATTAGATAACGTTAAATGATGAAAAAATCCTGGGCGTCTGCTGGGTTCGAACACGGCTCCTCTTGGCTGGGAGTCCTGAACGTTGCTCACTGGTCCACATCACGAGAGTTCAAATCTCGTGCTTAATTGATGTATTTAGAGTGAAATGCCGGAAAAGACAGAGTTAATAAGTTTTCGTGATGGATTTTTACAAAATTTAAAAAACTCCATGAACTTATATGAAATTTTATAGAAGCAATATTTGTCGACCTCGATGATAATTGTATAAAATTTCATTAAGTTTCATCAAATTTTTTAATTTTTTGTTGTGATGTGAAATTTAAAAAATCTTATATAAAATTTTGCGAAACATTAAATAATTTCACAAAATCGTATGAAATTTAATCGATTGAAAAATTGTGATACTAAACTTTAAAATCATAATAGCAAAAGAGTTCAAACTGTGGTTACATTTTCTTTGTTATCCTAAATGATATTTTCTATTTATCATTTAAAAAAATAAAGTTAATTTTTTTATGCTCACGCTAATGTTCTAATCTAAAGCGTCTGAATGATCTATTATCGAGTTTATCGATTACTTTGACCCCAAAAATGTTTGACGTTTAGTTGTTATTTTTACACATCTACACATATTTGAAAATTCATCCTATGATTGTTTTATTTCAATTAATAGATGATAAAAAACTATGACTCGAAAATTACATCAGCATTGCGTAAAATACTGACTTGTCACTGATGTAAAGATATGATTTAAGAGTGACATCCATATTACGTATAACCGTGACTTTGCTACTGACATAAATGTATGATTTTTAAATTACGTCATTATGATATACGGATAATGACTTTATTACTACATAACAATGTGATGTAGATTCTATGTCAAACGTACGTAATACATAAGTCATAACTGTGACATCGTACAAGAGTCATGCTTACATCAATATGATGTCACAAGCTTTACATCATATTAAAGTCATATAGAACGTCAGATTGACATCAAATTTACATCAGATGTCGTGACATTGCTATGACCTACGTATGACGTCAAAATAAGGTCATGTGTTCACTGGGTACTCATCTAACTTAATAAACATTTATAAGGATGATATAAAATAAATAAAAATACATCTAATTTTCCATAAAATTAAAATCCATGCGGTTTACATTTATTACATACAATGATACATCAAATAGTTTTTTATTTTATTAAAACCAAAAAAAATATAATTTATTCTTATTCGTAAGTGTGTAATTCATTATCAAACGTAAAAATAGTTATGCAAACAAATCTCATAAGCATAATAATATTAAAATCAATAAGAACAAAGATTTTCACATTCACACAACCCCATAAAACTCAACTGAATAATTGACACTTGCTAAATAAAATGGATGCTTCTTGAATGAATGCCCGCGGAGTACTGATCAGAAAAATAACCAAATAAATCCGAACATTTAGAACGAAAGATTATTTTGTTTAAACACCGTTGTAAAAATTACTCAAAGACAAACAAAAATTATTGTCAAAAAATTATAAATAACTGTATTTCAATGAAATTTTATTAAATGGGTGTAAAGACTGTTATTAATTTTTTTAAATTTAATGATTATCTAGAAGTGTTGTTCCTCAACTGAGTAAATATCAGTTTAAATTTCACAAATTTTATTATGCTGGCACGAGAAATTTTGCATTACTGATAAAGTAGAATTTCTACTGATCATATAATGAAACTTATCAACTGACAAAACTAAAACTTTTAAAATTTTAAGAATTTTTATTATGCTAGCTTTAGAATTTTCAATTGAACCAATGTTCGAGAATTTATACCCAGTAAATAATAACAAAAATTGAAGTAAATATAAATATCATGACAAAATCTGTAAATTTTGTTATTCTATTGTGGCAATTATTATTTTTAGTTCTTATTAATTCTTGTGTGATCAAGAATTGTAAAATTTATATAATATAAAACAAAAAAAACATTTTTTTGTAGAAAAAATTTTACACAGGAGTTTAAAACCTAACGAATTTATATCGAATTTAATACTGTTTGAAATAAATATTTTCATGCTGAATATAATTTTTGATACAAAATTATAAAAAATTTACAAATCCATAATTAAAAAACTATAATATATAACACATAATAATTTTTATTCACATTTCAATTAGTAACAAACGTTTATCAAAACTTTACTCTCAATTTATAAAATTTTAAGATTTATTTTGATATTACTTTCATAGCATAACATATTTTATATTTGTTGGTTATTAAAAATCAAAGACTTCAAAAATCATTATGCTACTCTATAATTTTTTTTGCGTACCTATTACTTTTTACTAATTTTTCATAAAAATTATCATAATTTATGATTTTCTAAACAGATCTAGTAGATATCGAAAATCAGACAGTACGTTTTCGTTTATATTGAGCTTCATTTCTCTCCGTGTACAATTTTATAAAATTATATGCAATCTTATAAAATCTTATACAAATTTATACAATTTTATAAAGTAAGATCTCAAAAGGGGAGTAACAATTAGACAAAATTTTATATAATTGTATGAAATTTTATAAAATTTTATAATATTTCATAAAACTTTAGAGAATTTGATGTCACTATTGCATCTAGTGTGGGGTAGCATTTTGTAAAATTTGACAAAATTTCACACAATTTTATAAAGTTGATTACAAATTATTATAAATATTGTTAGAAATTCAAAGTAAATAGACAAAATTTTCAATGGCCATAAAAAAAAAATTTCATTTTTGCAGGCAAAATATGGTGATAAACAAATATGAAAAATTTATTATAAAAAATATAATTGATATTTGATTGATTACCTAAATATATACAGGGTACCTCCAGAAAAATGTAGAAAAAAAAAAATTCTGAATATCGAATAAGTTTGATTTTATTAAAATTTTTGTAAGTTATTTACATTAAGAAAAATTATATTTTACACAATTATTGGATGCAAAGGAAGATAAAAAAGTTTTTAATAGTTTTCATTATATTACAAAAGTCTTTAACATTTTTCGACCGGCACTCGATTCTTGAAAAAGTTTAACGGAAAAAATTAAAAATAATGCTCAATTATATTTACAAAAGTAATTTTGGGATTATGGTTATAATAGATTTAAAAAAAAAAATTTTTTATATAAAATTTTAAAAGTACCTCGTTTTGCCTACCCCCGCCACCCCTTTCTCTTACATATTTATATATATATACTACATAATGTGATAATTTTGAATTTAATGTTTTTAAACTTTTGTTTTGTCAACTAGCAATTCAAATTAAATCGTCGTTACTCGAGGAAAAGTTCAAAGGTTTTGCCATTAATTCAAAAATAGAAATCATTAAAAATCAATAAATTTAATTAAGTTTAAAATTTTACGTCCATTAAACAATCGATAGTTGAATTATTCAAATCTTTTTTTTACATATAATTATAAATTAATGCTATGAAATATGGCTGAAAATAATTCATGAGTAATCATTAATACAGCCACGAATTTTCCTAAGCTACAAGTGACCGATAGACGAGCGGAGCAGTCTATGATTCTTCAATAATAAAAGTTAAGCAGCATCGAGGTTGGACATGAATTGGATGGGTGACCCATCCCGGAAAAAAAATCATTTTATAAAACTTTATAAAATTATATAAAATTTTACAAAATTTTATAGAACTTTATACTGAAAATGGCCTGGTAAAATTTTATGAAATTTTACAAAATTTTATAAATATTTATAAGATTTTATAAAATTTTATAAAATTTTACCAAGCCATTTTCAGCATAAAATTTTTTCCCGGGTAGGTGCATTATTTACGTAGGATATAACAATTTGATCATTTGAGTTGAGTAATGCCATGCACTTTTCATATTTGTAACTGTATAGCAGGCTCGAGGATCAAACTACAATCCAGCAATAATCAAAGTTAATCAGCATTGACGTGGGTAAAATAGCATTTTAACCAATAGTTGATGTATTTTTTTTTAAATTTAAATATCACTAAGTCTTATATTAATGAAGACAATAATCCTAATTCAATTATTTAATTAATAATTTATATTTTAAATGAGATTTTATAAATGAATATATTCGTTCATGCATAATTTTATATACTTATATAAGATTATATATGATCAGGTCTTGCCAGTTTCCAGATCTAATTATATATAGTCATTAGGGTTCTTAAAAAAAAAAAATTTTTTTTTTCACTCTTACCCCATAAAACGTTAGTGGTTGCCGAGAAAAAAATCCTCCCAAAAGATGGGCTCTCTAGCTCAACTCTAAGAGGTCGCTATTTTAATTTTAATTTCCCATCTGATTAACATGTAACAATTAATTTTTTTATTCCAAGTGTAATTACTCGTAAGCTGCTCAATATTTTTCAAATTTATACATAGATCTTAAAAGTTGATTTCTCAAGCTTTCCAAAACCCTATGACAATTCATAATTATCCCCAATTGAAGCTAGCAAAAAAAAAAATATCGAAAATGAACAATTTCATTTTGGAATACAAAATCGATACTTTTCAGATAGCTTTAATTGACATTTGAATAATGGTAATTATGACTTGCCGTAGGGTTTTGGAAAGCTTGAGGACTCAACTTTGAAGATCTATGTATAAATTTGAAAAATATTGAGCAGCTTACGCGTAATTACACTTTGAATAAAAAAATAAATTTTTACATGTTAATCAGATGGGAAATTAAAATTAAAATAGTGACCTCTTAGAGTTGAGCTAGAGAGCCCATCTTTTGGGAGGATTTTTTTCTCGGCAACCACTAACGTTTTATGGGGTAAGAGTGAAAAAAAAATAAAGTTTTTTTTTTGAAGCACCCTAATAGTCATACATAATTATATACAATTAGATAAAATTATTTTTCACCGGGTATCTAAAGTGTTGCTACTGGAAAATAGTTATCCTAACAAAATGTATCGTTAAATTCCTTAATTGACAATTCCGATTGAAGTCCGATAGACTTTCAATCGGAATTCATTGGTTTCAATCGGAGTTTTTAATTAGGGTTGATAATACTAGATTGCTGCAATAACTATCTTCAATTTTAAACAAAAGTATTTTTAATATAGCCATACTATTCGGTTATATTGCCCATTCTCGGTATTGCTGTTACAACGATTCATATACAGATTGCTATTATAGCTATTCCGGTATAGTTATCATAGCAATCTAAATAGTCAATATAGCAATCCGGATTTTAGATAACAATATGTATTGTCAATACACTGTAAAAAATTCGCGGAGTGGATGCGGATTAAATCCGGAGTGAATGCGGAGTGAATGAATTTTTAATTATTCACTCCCCTCGGAGTGAAATTCACTCCGCAGGGGAGTTTTCGCGGAGTAGATAATTTTTTATTAATTTAATCCCTCCGGAGTGAAAATCACTCCGGAGCGGAGTTTTGTAAATATTATTAATGAAAAATAACTCCCCTCAATAAAATCGAAGTAAAAACTCGCGTATTACATAATTGATCAGCTGATACGCACACACATATTTAGCCACACACGCGCACTTGCACACATACGCACGCACACATTTGCACACACACACACACACATTTGCACACACACACACACATTTGCACACACACACACATTTGCACACACGTACACATTTGCACACACAAGCACACATTCGCACACACGCACACAAACATCTGCACACACACATGCACGCAACACACACACTCGCACACATACACACACACACACACACACACACACACACACACACACACACACATTGTTTAGCAGTTTAATATAAATTTATTTAAGGATGAAAACTCCGGACCGGAGTGAATTGGGAGTGAAATAAAATCCGCGTCACTCCGCTAAAAAAAACTCCCAATTCGCTGGCGGAGTGAATTCGGATTTAATTTCGATTCGAATTCACTCCGGATTCACTCCGGTTTTTTTACAGTGTACGTATTTTCGTAGCAACTATTCATATAGATGGTTGATTTAACAAACAATTGTATGCCCGCTTGGCATGAATGTCATCAAGATTTTTTTTTGATATCAGAACGATAACATAATTATTCAGATAACTTTATGATACCAATACGATGACTTTCTGACAATCATGCCGAGCGGGTATGTATAGATAGCAAAGAAATTTAACCTTTACGCAAGTAAAATATTGCTTACCTACTTAAAAATGTTTATTTTTTACCTGCTTATTTATTAAGCCACAAATTGAAACTGATTTTTTTTAATTTTTCAAAGATAAATTTTTATTTCCAACAATAATATTTTTAAAAAAATAATTGGATGTATAAATATATTCAACTCCGCAAAAGATGGATCTATTCTCCTATTACTTGGCTGTGATGAAGTTCATGAATTTGCACTAACGCGCAAGCGCAGCAATAACTTAATTTTCTGATTACAATTGAAGCCATGATGTATGTCAATCTATACTCGCTAGGATTCACGATATTTATCGATGTTTAAACTATCGATGTATTGGGAATTCGATACATCGATGTTAGATGTAAAATTTCCAACTAGCGATATCGGAATGTAAAAGAAATTTCTACATTATCATATGCCATTAACATAGTGGACAACTTACATTTATGAAAACACATTGAAACATCTACAATTTTGGACAAATAATTTCATCTACTTATGATAGAATCTTAAGCTGTTTTGAAGTGTTGAAAAATTTTTTTCTATGATTAACCTTTGGTTCGGTGGAATCAACGTTGATTTTCAAACTGTAATATTTCATACTTAAAATGTAAAACTTGCTGCGCGGCGCCAAACTGTAACTTTTACAGTTTCATTTGTGAAGCGCTGCGTTACTATTTGAAAATGTAATAAATGTTCGTTCGAACAGCAATTATTCCTGTTTTTTTTTCCGTGTAGGATGAAAATAGGATTAAAACTTAGAAATTATTTTTCTTGTAGTATTGATAAGAAACTAAAATTTTAAAAAATATACAAGAAATTAATAAATAAAAGATAATTTAATAACTCAATAATGAGTTTAATGATTGAGTTAAAGATTCGAAAGTACATAAAAAATTTCATTTTCCAAGTCAAAAATGTTGATTGGCTTGATTACACTATATTGTGATAAAGTATATGTGTGAAGATTTTAAGAGTGACAAGTATGATGAAAATTTTACTCAAATTCTTTTGAATTAATTGGTTGTGATGAATAAATTTGATCATCAATTGGAATAATAAAGCATACGTATTCTAAAGAAGACAGGAATACATAAATAATTATTCGTTTCTTCACATCTGTGAAGGTAAGGAAACGCACAATTTATATCAGTATCATTATTCAGTTATCTTTAATCCATTTTTTTCTAAAAATTCATGAATAATATAAAAAAATTATAAATACAATTATACTTTAAAAAAAATAACAAAGTCAATCGAATAATATTGTAATATTTTGATTTTTTTTATATAAAAACATTTTATAAATAATATAAGATAGTTAGAACTATAAATATAGCATATCAGAAAAATATATATTTCCATAATAATATATATTTTTGTAAGGTAATTTATTAAAGGTATATCTTAAATAAATTGAAAACCCAAAGATAGTGCAAAATACTGCGATATTATTCAATTAATTTTTTTTTTTTTAAAGTATAATTTTATTTATAATTTTCTTATATGATTTATAAATTTACCCAGGTGAAAATATGTGGCCGAAAATATGCCGAAAGTTGGCCGAAAATACGCCAAAAAATTTTCAATGTTATTAAATAGGCCGAAAATTGGCTGATATTTGGCCGACAGTTGAATCGGCCTGTTTTTGGCCAGAATATTTTTTTTTTTCAATAAAATTATCGTGAGTAAAAATCTTTAGCCGAAAACAGGCCGAAATTTGGCCAACAGTTAAATCGGCCTGTTTTCGGCCATAGTATTTTTTATTAAATTGTTATGTCAGATTGACATAAATTTAATGATTTAGTGGGTATTTGGTCCAAGCCGAAGCCTATAGACCGGAAACCCCAGCGATCTTTTATTGAGGAGGATAGGTTTATTTTTTTATTAATAAAACAATATTTAATTTTAATTTTTAACTATATTAACAATTCGATTACAAAAATGTAGAGGTTTAGAGATTATGCTTCTAATTACAATGTTGGAATTACCTCCTGATTCAAATAAATTTCAATTATAATCCAAAGACAGGTGGCTAGTCAGCCGACTCTGATTTACAAGATTCAAAATTATATTTACTATTTTAATTTTTAATTACATATGCTCGAATTTTAATTTTGTAATTCTGATATAACTAACTGAACATTTCAAACTTCCAAATAACATTTTAATTTCAAACTACACGTGTTCGAATTTTCATTTTGTAATTCTGATATAATTAATTGAACATTTCCCATACAGGAAGCCCCAGAGTTGAACGACGGGGCCACGTCTGGGACATTGTTGGGAAGCCCATCTTGGCAAACCTATACTGTCCCATGCCCGGGCCATAACTGGGTAATTAGTCTTGGCCATTCCAATGATCACCCAGGCTTGGGTCAAGGCTGGGTAACCTAGCCTTGGCCAAGCCTAGAGTCACCCTAACTTGGGCCAAGTTTGCGTAACCTAACCTCGGCCGTTGGATGGTAACCCTAACATGGGCCAAGACTGGGTAACCTAGGCTTGGCCAAGCCTAGAGTCACCCTAACTTGGGCCAAGTTTGCGTAACCGAACCTCGGCCGTTGGATGGTATCCCTAACATGGGCCAAGACTGGGTAACCTAGCCTTGGCCAAGCCTAGAGTCACCCTAACTTGGGCCAAGTTTGCGTAACCGAACCTCGGCCGTTGGATGGTAACCCTAACATGGGCCAAGACTGGGTAACCTAGCCTTGGCCGAACCAATGATTACCCGAATTTAAGCCAAGACTAGGTTCCCCTGCCTTGATCATTCAATGGCAAGCCAGATTTGGGCCACGGTAGGATTATCCAAGTTCGGCTATACCTATAGTTTCCCATCCTTGGGCCAGAATTGGTTAACCCACATTTTTTATTAATTATTCAATTAACTCATTATTATGGTTTTTTAAATTAATAATTATTTATTTTTGAATTAAAATAAGTTTTAATTAATAAATATTATAATATTGCGATTAAATTTATTTACAACTAATAATTGAAATATTTTTTAGTTCGTTGTTATTTGCAATCAACAACCGTAATTTAATAATTTTAGTTATAAAAATTAATTTAAGTAAGAAATAACTCATGAATTTCTACAATAAATGTTATTTTTAATATTGGTGGTAGAGCAAGACAATTCAACTGGGTTCTTGATAAATAATCAATTAAATTTAATAAATTTTATTTTTAAAAATTATGTAATTATAATAAAAATAATACGAAATTATTATTTTTTTTCTTAATCGAAAATATTTATTTAATTGCTTTTTATATTTCATAAAACCAAGTGGTTGTAGTAAAATGAATAAGTACAACATATAAAAGTTTCGGTTCAACATTAGTAGGTTCGTCCAGTAGCTACCGTTCAAACCTAGAGATCAGAAGGACGGCAGTTCGCGCCCAGAGCCCAGCAGAATTTCCATTGAGTTTTTTCACATCATTTACCTCACTTAAATAGTTTAAACGTTAATGATCACAAACTCTATTAGGATAATAATAATAAAATTTTTTTTAAATTAAATTTATTTGTTTTGTCGATGCATGGGCCAAGTCTGGCAAGCAAGCATGGGCCAGGTCTGGCAAACAAGCATGGCTCAGATCTGGCAACCACGCATGGGCCAGCCTTGGCAATGATGCTTGGGCCATTGGTAACAACCAAGCCTGGCACCCTGTTATCATCCCAGACTTTTGCCAAAGCTGGGCCAAAGCGGGTTTACAAGCATGGGCCAGAGATCGACAGCATTGCGCCAAGCGTGGTCCATATCTGGCCCCGTCGTATTTTCCTGTATGGGTTCAAACTTTCATTTAATATTTTAATTTTAAACTACACGTGTTCGAATTTTTATTTTGTAATTCTGATATAATTAATAAAACATTTTAAACTTTTATTTGATATTTCAATTTTAAACTACACGTGTTCGAATTTTTATTCTATAATTCTGATATAATTAATAGAACATTTTAAACTTTTATTTAATATTTCAATTTTAAACTACACGTGCTCGAATTTTAATTTTGTAATTCTGATATAACTAACTGAACATTTCAAACTTCCAAATAACATTTTAATTTCAAACTACACGTGTTCGAATTTTCATTTTGTAATTCTGATATAATTAATTGAACATTTCCAACTTTCATTTAATATCTTAATTTTAAACTACACGTGTTCGAATTTTTATTCTATAATTCTGATATAATTAATAGAACATTTCAAACTTTTATTTAATATTTCAATTTTAAACTACACGTCTTTGAATTTTGATTTTATAATTCTGATATAATTAATAGAACATTTCAAACTTTTATTTAATATTTTAATTTTTAAACTGAATATTTTTAATTTATTTAATATTTTAATTGTACCTGCTTTCTCTGTGCGAATTCATGATGTAGTACTTATACACGTTTAACAAACTCTTTTCCTTTTCTTTTTCTTCATTGTATAAATAAAAAAACTTGTGCACACTCCGATGATTGCAGCCAGAAGAGAGAGAGTTTCTTCCTGTTTTTGGGACCTAATTTTTCTTATCGGCCCCTCCATATTTCCCATTTTGGTCGACGCACGCATTATTCTCCCCCCTAAGGTTTCCCTTAGCAGGTATTTTGCTGTTCGCGTGGCTCATTGTATATTAAAAAATTTTGTGAATAAAAATAAATTATTTTGAAAATTATAAAAATCGATCGGACGTAACAAAATAAAATTATGGTATTTAAAAAAATTAAAAAAAAAAGAGTTACATATGACCATACATGGCCATATATAGAGCCTATATACTTTTAAAACAATTTTATACATAACTACAAAACCAAAATTGCAGATATCACAATTACTTACATACCGAATTTTATAGCCCGGGAAAAAATGATCAGACCTGATCAGACATGAACAGGCATGAGTCTTCAGGCCTGATCAGACATGAAAAATGGCCATGCCTGGCCAGGCCTGATCAGGCATGTTCAGGTCTGATCAGGTATGTTCATGTCTGTTCGTGCCCATCCGGGTGAAAAAATTATATATAAAAAATGGCCCTATATCATTATATATAATTATGTATAACTACATTCAATTATACATTTATATAATTATTGCTATAAAAATAAAAAAAATAAAAAATTCGGGCGTGTGCAGGATTTGAACCGTGGACCTTGCGCTCGAAAGTGTAACTCGCTACCCACTGACCTAAGAGATTTAGTTGAAAAGTAAGTTTCGTATGAACTTCAAGTAATAAAAATCTTATACGTGATAGATTCTTGGTCAAAAAAATTTTAGATCTATGAGCAGACATGAACAGCCATGAACAGACATGAACATATATGACCAGACATGAACAGGCATGGACAAGTATGATCAGGCCTGAGCGTATTTAACGCTTCAGACATGAACAGGCATGAACAGGCATGGACAGGTATGAACAGGCATGATCAGACCTGACTGTATTTAACGCTTCAGACATGAACAGACATGAACAGGCATGGACAGGTATGAACAGGCATGATCAGACCTGACTGTATTTAACGCTTCAGACATGAACAGGAATGAACAGGCATGATCAGGCCTGAGTGTATTCAACGCTTCAGACATGAACAGACATAAACAGGCATGGACAGGTATAATCAGGCCTGATCATGTCTAATTTCAGGCCTAATAATACATGAACAGGCATGATCAGGTCTAATTTCAGGCCTGATCACACATGAACAGGCATGGTCAGGTCTGATCATTTTTTCCCGGGAGCGCACAAAAAAAAGTAAGAAATTTTTTCGTTATTGCTAGTAATAGATTTCCAACTATATTTTGCTGTATTAAAAGTGATGTATTCTTTCAATCTCTTCTGGCACAAGTAAGCTTACTAGTCATCGTCGGTAGCGTAGCCTAGTCGTTAAAGCGTCGGTCTTTCGTTCGTTAGGTCCCGGCTTCGAATCCTACTTGAGCGTGTGCGGTTTGTTGATAATTCTAGCGTTTTTTCTCGAAATTAAAAATTTATACTAGATTATAAATTAAACTAATCACATATCTCATAATTCCCGCATTACCAAAATGATGGAACAAAAAAAAAAAAAAAGAAACGAAATCGAGTGTCTTTTTTTTTAATTTAGTTGAAATTTTTATACATAGCTATATATTGGAACTTTAATATATGATCATATATAATGTCCGGGAATTAAAACCCTTCCTCAACCTAACTCGCCTGGAAACGAACATGAGTAGGTCCAAAAGAGAGTTTAAATTTAAAACCTTTCTCAACCTAACTCGCCTGAAAACGAACGTATGTAGGCGCTACTGGAGTGAAATAGGGTTTAATTTCAATGGAGTTCTCTATCTTCTAAAACCCATTTCACCCTGACGTTCAGACTAAAAACTATACTAGGTTGAAACAGGGTTCTATTTAAAAAAAATTCCGACTCGAGACCCCTTAAAATCATGACAATAATTTCCCAACGCTTCAAAACTGTTTAAGATTTCGTCCTAAATAGATAGAATTATTCATTTAAAATTGTATATAATTCAATATATTTTCATAAATATACTATAATGACACAAAATCTGCGAATAATTTTATATTTAATCTATCACATTTAAAAATAAATGAATCTACTGTGAAAAGATTTCAATTCAAAAGGCCATGGGACAATAAGAATACCGAATCGGCCACAGAAAGGTATCGGGCTCTAATTTTAGGAAATATCGGTATTCATAAGATATTTCGATGCTACAAGTTTCAGTTCTTTATCTATTACCGTTTCTGAATAAATCGAAAAATACTGAAAATCAGTATAAATTGTTATTCTTAGCACCTTGTGAATCGATTGATCTAAATACCGGATATGATTTGAGGCATGATGGTAGCTTCTGAGAAAAAAAAAATATGGGCAATATCTGTTCATAAGAACCTTGAAAAAACGAGGTTATTTTCTTAATTTTAATTTTTAACCATGTTACGATAATGATGAAAATATGAAACTATTTTTTTTAAATTCCTCATTCAATTTTCGATGAAATTATGAGCTTCGGAAATTTTCTAAAACGGTTCTTCATATTGAAAAAAAATGAAAAACCGATTTTGGCTCAAAAATCGATTTCTTTTTATGATTTAACTCATGAAATGATAAAATACAGAACTTTTGCGATTACTGTACTAGTGAAAACAACAGAATAAATTAGGAACACTCATATAAAAATAATTGTTCTTTATATAATGAACTCGAATCATTATAACAAACTTTATTTATAACTATACCCAGGAAACACATTGACGTAAATTTGATGTCAGAGTGACGTTACGCTATGTCATTATTTACGTAAATTATAAGTCATGAATGAGTCAGGTTTGACTCATTATTTCGCACTTTTTTACGAAAGATTATGATGTAAAACTAATGACGTTTACATGACGTAAATGTAATGTATGTGTGACATTCTATGACGTCAATATGACATATGGGTGATGTCAAAATTATCAATCTGGAAAAATATTTTTGAAAAAAAAAAAAATGAAATTCCGAATTTTCGATTTGATTATTACCATGCGAACGCATTACGAATTCAGAAATAAGATTTGATAACATTAAATGATGAAAAAATCCTGGGCGTCTGCTGGGTTCGAACACGGCTCCTCTTGGCTGGTAGTCCTGAACGTTGCTCACTGGTCCACATCACGAGAGTCCAAATCTGGTGCTTAATTGATATATTTAGAGTGAAATGCCGGAAAAGACAGAGTTCATAAGTTTTCGTGATAGATTTTTACAAAATTTAAAAAATCTCCATGAACTTATATGAAATTTTATAAGAACAAAATTTGTCGGCCTCGATGATGATTAATTAAATTTAAATAAAAATTTTTAGAAACTTTTTTTTTGAAGTCTCGAATTATTTATTCGCCGCAGTGGGCGAATAAACGGTTCGACACTTCTTAGAATCATAATTAAATAATAAATTAATAAATCGTTACTTTGTTGGCGATATTATTTTTATTCACCGCCAACAATGTAACGGAAACCTCTTGCGATAAGAGAGTCGCCGTGGCTCACGGATAGTCTAAACAGGTGACGATACATGAGACCCGGGCCACGACGATTCTCTTATAGGAGACCTGAGATGCAACGTTAACATTTCGATGATGTATTATACCAAGAAGCGACAGAATCATGTCAATCGATCACAAGATCTAGTAGAGCCAAGAACTCTGCACAAACATGCTGGCTTGACCCTGTCATTCGGACTTTAAAGCAAAATATATATCCGCATTCTATTAAAATACGCACTCCTTATTTAAAATTTGGGCGCCACCACCGGCAGCCTAATATTCTCACCTGTTTTTGGGCGCCGATACCGGCAGCCTAATCACTTCCTTTCCGAATCCAAAATCCACGTTGAGAAACAGGAGTCAGGATGTGCGGTTTAGCTCCGTCGCGGGATTCGAGGTGTGATCGTGGACCTCACCGAAGGTCGTCTGAGAATTAAGTCGGAGGAAGTTTTTGTTGAGCTTTCAAGCTCTTGTGTTGTTGAGCCTTCGAGCTCTGGTGGTTTGATTGACGAATTAAAATTGCTTTCCTCTACGAAGGAACCGAGTCTTCGGAGCTCGTCTTGTTCGCGTTCAAAGGAGGCATCTAAGGGATTACTTGGGGCGAGTGATGGGGCCCAGAATCCCCACCATGGTAAGTCCTTAAACTTTTTGCATAAAATAAAAGAAGGTCAACAGCTGACGCACCTGGGGTCTATTGACACCCTAATGACGTCAACCTGGTCAAACTAAAATTATTCTGTCTGATTAATAGATAAGCTAGAATGTAACAATGATAATTATATAAAATTTTATTGAGTTTTTTCTAATTTTTTAAATTTTTGTTGTGATTTAAAATTTAAAAAAATTTTATATAATATTTTGCGAAACATTAAATAATTCTACAAAATCGTATGAAATTTAATCGATTGAAAAATTGCGATACTAAACTTTATAGTATTAATATCAAGACTATAAAGACAAGAGTTTAAACTGTCGTTACATTTTCTTTGTCATCCTAAATGATATTTTCGGTATAACATTTAAAACAATAAAGTTAATTTTTTTATGCTCACGCTAATGGTTTAATCTAAAACATCTGAATAATCTATTATCGAGTTTATCGATTACTTTGGCCCCAAAAATGTTCGACGTTTAGTTGTTATTTTGACACATTTTTGAAAATTCATTCTATGATTGTTTTATTTCAATAAATAGATGATAAAAACTATGACTCAGAAATTACATCAGCATTGCGTAAAATACTGACTTGCCACTGATGTAAAGATATGATTTAAGAGTGACATCCATATTACGTATAACCGTGACTTGAATACTGACATAAATGTATGATTTTAAAATTACGTCATTACGATATACGATAATGACTCTATTACTATGTAACAATGGGATGTCGATTTTATGTCAAGCGTACGTAACAGTGACGAAATTACGCCTAGGCCCGTGAGGCCAGGGCTTAGGGCGGCATGACTGTAGGGGCGGCAAAATTATCAGATCGCCGAAAGTTCAGATTTTGAAGTTCAGATTTCCACCATTTAAATATAGTGGAAACCTAAACATGCAAACCTCTCAATAAGACAATTTATAGATAAATTGAGAAAAATATAGATAGCCCGAACTGGGAATCGAACCCAGACCAATTCGGTAACGCGCCGAGTAAGATGGACGGCGGAGTCGAATTTGAAATTTACAATTTGCAATTTCCGACGTTGGAAAGTGAGAAATAATTATGGAAATGGATATGAAAATCTACGATTGAAATCGATCAGAACCACTTTTTTAAGAGCTCGACATTAAAATGGGAATAACTAGGAAACGATGCGGAATTTGAAAAAACTTTACTGATAATAATTTGTAGGAAATAAATTTTTCAACAAAAAAGATTCTACAAAATTTAGTGATAAGTCTGATAGTTTCGCCGGTAAAGTAAAAAGATCTCCAACTTTACTTCGAGCTCCAATAACTTTTGAACAGATGGATTTATCGACAAATGATAAGAGACCTTTTTTGTAGAACGTTCAATTTTCTACAAAAATATGTATTAGTCTATTCGATCTATCGATTTTTTTAAGGAGTTAACAATACTTAAAACTAAAAAAAAAATTTTTCCCGTGTTATTTAAATGGGAAAATCGGATTTTTCTATGAGCTAGGTCTGTAAACGACATGGAATTTTTTTTCTTGCGCGAAAAATTTTTTTTTGTGTTGAACTATGATTTTTTCTACATGCACTTAAAAAAAAATGTTGCAACGAAATGACGCACCCTAATATATATATATATATATATATATGTATATATTTCACATGTTTATTTACGAAACCAAATTACACTACAGTTGACAGGCACGTTCGACTCTTTTTAGTAGATTAGAAATAGATTAGATAGAAATCTATTTTTTGCATTTGTCCTCATGGTGGAATTTTCAAAGAATTTTGCGATAATCTATCATAATTCATCGAGTAGGTTCCAAAATACCATTGTTTCAAAAGTTTAGATATGTATATATATATATATATATTAGAGTGGCGCAAAAAAACCGACTATTTTTTTTTCCATCTCGCATGAAAATTTGTTGGTTTACGATGTTTTAAGAAGCCTCTCCACAAATCAGCTGAATAAAAAATTTTTAAGAGGTCGGTCACGAATTTTGAAAATATCAAAAATGATCGAAATTCGGATTTTAATTAAAAAATTTTTTTTTTCTCGTGGCAGCAATAGTTTATATTTGTAAAATCATGACTATGCTGAAAATTTCAGCCCAAAATTTAAATATTTAAACGGTGCTCAGGAATTTTGAATGTTTCCGAGCGCAGTCTCTTGGACGTTTTTGAGCGACCCTTAAATATTAATAATAAAACTTCTCGATTTTTTCACCATCAATTTGCATGACAACGAATGAAAATATAACCCGAGAAATCGCAATAATAAGTCATTTACATACTTTTTTATTTTTTAATCCGATTTGTAGGTTTTTTCGCTTATTCAAAACTTACCAAATTTTATTGTTTAAGACTGTCCTGTATATTTTTGGTTATGCAAAAGTTATATTTAAGTGAAATGACGATAATTGAGTTATAAAAACTAATTCAAACTATTAGTTACATATTATCAGTTAATATTCGAAATTCTTGAGCGCCGTTTAAATATTTAAATTTTCCCTCGCGGAATTGCCATAACGGTATTTCTACGGTATTTTCCGAGTATTTTTTGGGTATAAGTATCATTACGGTATACCCTAGGTATAAATGCGGTATGTTTGTGAAATTTTATTACCGTATTAATACCGTAAATATATTGTGTTGATACCAAATTTATATAGGGACTGTACCGTATTTATACTGTGTTTATAACGTATTTACGCTCTCGCTATACCGTATTTGTACAATGATTATACTCCATTTATATGGTTTTTATGCTGTACTTAAGTCGGTTATACCGTATTTATACGGTTGCTATACCTCATTTAAACAGTGGTCACACGGTATTCATATAATGTTCACACCGTATTTAAACGGTATTTATGCGGTATAAATATGGTGGTTATGCCGCATTTATACAGTGATTATGCCGTCTCACTCTTACAGGCTGAAAAATACTTTTCATATCTTTCAGTTTTATTAACAAACAATCTTCAGATTCTATAACAGATACAATATGTTTTACTACTACTTGCATTCTTAAATGGCTCATCTCTTCACTATGTTCTGCTTTAAATTTTTCAATAAAAAAGTACAGCTGTAAAAATGAACTAGTTCATTTTTACTTTCACAAAAAAATTTTTTTCAAAAAAATTTCTCTCATTAACAAATAAAAACTCTTGAAACTAGTAAAATTTTGTCAATTTAGACATAAAAATATGTTTACTTGAGGAAAAAAAATTTTGATTCAAGATTAAAATTTCAAGATCATTATTTACTTGGTGCAAGAAAATTTTACTTTTCCGAATCGTTAAAACAAAATTTCTTGAACCAGGAATTGTTTTCTTGATTCGAATTAACTGTTTTTTCTATGTAGTAATGATTCGCACGAACATCAGATAATTTTGAAATACATTTAGAATCAATATTAATAACTAGGATTATTTTATGATTAAAAATTACATTCTTCAATTGAAACATGTCTAAACACTGCAGTGTTTATGTCGTATGGGTATTTTGACATAAAAGTCTTTTTTTAGCTCATAAAGTTCTTTATTTGTACATTATAAAAACCTTCACGCGTCTTTTAAATTTTAGTTTCTCTACACAGAAAATACAGTTAACTTGATTTAAGAAAAATATTCTTGATACAAGAAAATTTTTTTAACGATTCGGAAAATAAAAATTTTTTTACATCAAATAAATAATTATTTTGAAATCTTTACTTTGAATCAAAATTTTTTTTCCTCAAGTTAACATAATTTATCCCCCATGGAAAAAATTTATATGTTGAATATATTAAAAATATATTTCTACATATAAATCATATATAAACGTAATATAACAAATATATACGTCCAATATACTAAAAATATAAACGAATATATGCTACATATAAAAAAAATATAAATAGAATATATATGGAATATATAACTTTTGGCCGATTTTCGTATATATAAAATATATGTTCAATACAATGAAGTTATATGTATAATATATTTTGTATGGATAATCATCAAGGTAATAAAAGTTCAAAGAAATATATACAAAATATATTGGCTTTATATCTAAAATATAATTGATAGAATATATTGTGAATATATGTTAAATATATTTAGTTTATAAGGAAAATATGATAATTAAATATAACCAAAATATATGTGACGTATATTTGAATTATATTAAAGTTAATCCTCTTACATCGGTGTAATTTTATTTTAACACCGGGCGGAGTTAAAATGGGTCCATTTTTAACACCGCTCTTTTTACAGTGTATACACCTACTATAATCTGCATATATTTTTTTAGAAATACCTACTTACATTTTTAATATAATTCAAATATACGTCACATATATTTTGGTTATATTCAATTATCATATTTTCCTTATAAACTAAATACATATATTTAACATATATTCACAATATATTCTATCAATTATATTTTAAATATAAAGCCAATATATTTTGTATATATTTCTTTGAACTTTTACTGCCTTGATGATTATCCATACAAAATATATTATACATATAACTTCATTACATTGAACACATATTTTATATGTACGAAAATCGGCCAAAAGTTATATATTCCATATATATTCTATTTATATTTTTTTTATATGTAGCATATATTCGTTTATATTTTCAGTATATTGGACGTATATATTTGTTATATTACGTTTATATATGATTTATATGTAGTAATATATTTTTAATATATTCAACATATAAATTTTTTCCATGGGGGAAAGGCTTGGTTGATGAATTAAAACCTAATATCTATAAAGACGATGAGTGGAGACTCTTTATAGATTCATCAACTAGAAGTCTCAAAGCTGTCTTGCTTCACATTGGAAACATATTAGCGCCAATTCCAATAGCCCATTCGACGACGCTTAGAGAGACCTATGAAAATTTGGGAATTGTATTGGATAAGATAAAGTATTCAGAACACCAATGGCAAATTTGCGGGAATCTCCCAATCACAACACTTCTTTTAGGCCAACAATCAGGATTCACAAAATATCCTTGCTATCGATGTTTGTGGGGCAGCAGAGACAGAAAGAATCACTATGTGAAAAAAGAATGGCCTACGAGAGTGCAATTAAATGTCGGTACTCATAATGTAATACGAGCACCATTAATTCAGCCTTCAAACTATCTGCTACCGTCACTTCACATCAAACTAAGTCTCATAAAACAATATGTTAAAGCTCTGAACAAGGATGGTGATTGTTTTCAGTACTTAACAGAAAAGTTTCCGGTGATAAGTGATGCCAAATTAGAAGAGGGAATTTTTAATGGATCCCAAATTAGAACTCTATTTCAGGATGTTAATTTTATAGGTAAAATGAATGATACGGAGAGAGTAGCTTGGGTAAGTTTCAAAAATGTGTGTCATAACTTTTCAGGAAATAATAAAAGTGAAAATTACAAGACCATAGTCGAAGAATTAGTGACAAATTACAAAAATATAGAATGCTTGATGAATCTAAAATTACACTTCCTAGATTCTCACATCGACCACTTACCTGAGAATCTTGGGGAGTACAGTGAAGAACAGGGAGAACGTTTTCATCAAGACATAAGTGAAATGGAGACTAGGTATCAAGGAAATTGGAATATCAACATGATGGCAGACTATTGCTGGACACTCAAAAGAGATATACCAAAAGAAAATAACAAACGAAAGAGAAATCCACTCCGTAGATCATTTGAAAATGAAAGCGTTCGATACCACCGGAAAACAGTTTAAAAGTTGGGAAAATTATTCTTCTAATATGTCATTTTTATAGATTTTACAATTTTTTTGCATTTTCAGATTTTAATCTTGTAAAGTTATCTTTAAAGCTATAATTTATTATTAAAGCTATATACGAAAAATTATATTATAACCAATAAAACGTTGTATTTAAGTTAATAAAATGTGATACACTATAATTTCAATATTTAAAAATTGCATATTTAATTTTGATAATCACTTCCTCGCAGAACAAAAAGGGCGGCATATCTCACGGGGCCTAGGGCGACATCAAACCTAAATCCGCCATTGGTACGTAATAAATAAGTCATAATTGTGACGTCATACAAGATTCATGCTTACATCAATATGATGTTACAAGTTTTTACATCATATTAAAGTCATGTAGAACGTCAGATTGACATCAAATTTACATAAGATGCCGTGACATTTCTATGACCTACGTATGACGTCAAAATAAGGTTATGTATTCACTGGGTATACCCCATGGAAATAAAATATATAAAAAATATATTTCGTGATGTATGTGGAATATATGTGGCATATAAATAAAATACAAAAAAAATATAATTAAAATTTATGTGAAATATACGCACATATATTTCACATATATTTTACATATAAAATAAATATATGTCAAATACATAACTTTTGGCCGTTTTTCGTATATAAAAAATATATTTCTTATATAGTCAAAATGTATATCACATGTATTTTTTTTATACGGAAAATATATATGATGAAATGTAATCGACATATATGTGGGATATATTTTAAATATATTTACGTTATTGAGGCAGATCTTTGGTGCGTGTGTTTTCGTGTGTGTGTGGGGGAGGGGATTGGAGCAGATAAATTATGACTAAAAAATCAAACTCGTCAAGACTGAGGTGCCAAGTCCTCGAGCTGTCAGATTTGTCCATGATGAACAGGCTTAGCAATTTTTTCAGGATAAAAAAAATGGAGCAACAATATCATGACATAAAAAAAATTCAACTGGTCAAGGAAGGAGTACCAAGGGATCTAGTTGTCAGATTGGTTGAGGATGAACAGGCTCAGCATTTTCTTCAAAAAAAATAAATGGAGCAAGAAAATAAAGTCAGCACAAAATTCAACTGGTCCAGGCAGGAGTACCAAGTGCTCCATCAGTCAGATAGGTCCACGATAAACAGGCTTAGCAATTTTTTCAGGATAAAAAAAAATGGAGCAACAATATCATGACATTAAAAAAATTCAAATGGTCTAGGCTGTAGTACCAAGGAGTACCAAGGCATGTATCTGTCCGATTGGCTGATGATAAACAGGCTCAGCACTTTTTTTCGTGGAAAAAAAGATGGAGCATAAAAATTATGACTTTGACAAATCCAACTAGTCCAGGCAGGAGTCCCAAGGGATCTAGCTGTCAGATTGATCCATGATAGACAGGCTTAGCAGTTTTTTTTAGGACAAATTAAATGGAGCAACAATATCATGACATGAAAAAATTCAACTGGTCCAGGCTGGAGTACCAAGGCATCTATCTGTCTGATTGGCTGATGATAAACAGGCTTAGTACTTTTTTTCGTGGAAAAAAAGATGGAGCATAAAAATTATGACTTTGACAAATCCAACTAGTCCAGGCAGGAGTACCAAGGGATCTAGCTGTCAGATTGGTCCATGATAGACAGGCTTAGCAATTTTTTTAGGATAAAAAAAATGGATCAACAATATCATGACATTAAAAAAATTCAACTGATCCAGGAAGGAGTACTAAGGGATCTAGGTATCAGATTGGTCCATGATGAACAGACTCAGCGCTTTTTTTCAGAAAAAATAAATGGAGCAAGAAAATAAAGTCAGCACAAAATTCAACTGGTCCAGACTGGAGTATTGAGGGATCTAGCTGTCAGATTGGTTGATGGTGGGCAGGCTTAGCAATTTTTTTTAGGTTAAAAAAATTGAGCAACGATATCATAACATTAAAAAAATTCAACTGGTCCAGGAAGGAGTACCAAGGGATCTAGCTGTCAGATTCGTCCATGATAGACAGGCTTAGCAGTTTTTTTTTAGGATAAAAAAAAATTGAGCAACAATATTACGACATTAAAAAAATTCAACTGGTCCAGGCTGGAGTACCAAAGGATCTAGCTTTCAGATTGATCTATGATGGACAAGCTCAGCACTTTTTTTCAAAAAAATAGATGGAGCAAGAAAATAAAGACAGTATTAAATCCAACTGGTTAAGACTAGGGTACCAAATGCTCCAACTGTCAGATTGGTCCATGATGGACAGGCTCAGTACTGTTTTTTAGGACAAATAAGATGGTGAAACAAAATAATGATTGCAAACAATCAAACTGGTCCATGCTGGAGTACCAAGGGCTTTAACTGTCAGTGTGGTCGATGATGGACAGGCTCAGCCTTTTTTTTTTAACAAAAAAGTTGGAGCATCAAAATAATTATACTCTGAAATCACACGATATTCATATTTTTTTTTCTTATTCAATTTAACAATTTTTTATTATTTAAGAAGAAATTTTTCACTGTATTTAGAATCTGCTATATGAAACAAAAATAATAATATTTAATTCTGAATATCTGTTTTTCTCAATTCTAATCGTCATCAGAATATATTATTTCTTGAGCTTTTGAATGTTTTTGTCTGTAAATCCTTCTCAGTGTCGATAGTTTGGTATTTATAGCCTCATTCATTTTCCTGTCGTTGTAAGATTTAGCAAACATTCTTCTTACAGTATCTGTAATACAGGAATTAAAATTATTCAGCATAATTTTACAGTGTTACAATGTCGCTTCTCGAAGTTAATTACTTTACGTTTTAATGCATTTAATCTTGTTGCATCAAGCGCTTCCATTCGGGTTGAGTCTAATTTTATTTTACTTTTTCCTCCTTTCACATTACTCGTTAATAAAATCTCAGTATCAAATATTGCCATCAATAACGTTATGCCCATTGCTGTAAATGTCACCTTGCTTTTAGCTGTGTCCCAAGCATCTGTTGAAATGGTTACTCCGCTTCCTTGGTGCCCAATCTCAATCTATGTAGAAAATTATGGAAATTTTTACTTTGATTTGTTTATTTTCAAATCTGAGTAGATGTATGTATGTATATTAGACTGTGCCAAATGAAATCGATATTTTTTTTTTTTCGGTCCCATACGAAAATTAGGTTGTCTCACTAAAAAAAAAATCTGTCTATCGGTTGACCCTGCGGGCCAGCCCTAAAACTTCCCGCTGTTTTCGAGCTTCTTGGGCTCGTAAGCATTGTTGTGAATTCATTTTCGAGTTTTTCGAGCTCGAAAATACGTTTGTATTCCATTATTTTCGAATAAACCGTTTTTTACCAATTCTTTCCCTACGATATCCCGCGAACGAATTAACCGATTGAGACCGTTGAGGTGGCAATCAAAAGCTTTTATCGAGTTCTAGAGCTAATTAGATTTTTGAATTGATCGATTCGATAGTTTCCGAAATATTCACGAAAAAAAAAGATTTTTTTTTTCATTTTTTCGTCGACGATATCTCTCGAACGGATTATCTGATTAAGACGGTTGAGGTGGCAATCGGCGCGTTTCATTGAGGTCTAGAGCTGATAAAATTTTGGAAATGATTGGTTTAGTCGTTTCGACGATATTTGCAAAAAACTGTTTTCTACTGTTTCTTTCGTCGACGATATCTTTTGAACGGATTATCTGATTAAGACGTTCTTAGTGGCAATCGAAAGCTTTCATCGAGTTCTAGAGCTGATTAGATTTTGGAATTGATCGATCCAACAGTTTTCACAATATCCAGAAAAAACGAAAAAAAAAAATTTTTTTTTTTTCGTATTTCTTAAATATCTCAGAGTTTATTTGACTAAATGGTCTAAATTTGTTTTGAAAATCTAAGTTCAGAAGATACCTTTCGAATGCCGCAAGAACCATCTAAATCGGTTCATTCACCAAAAAGATATGAGAGGTTCCCAGTGAACACATGACCTTATTTTGACGTCATACGTAGGTCATAGCAATGTCACGACATCTGATGTAAATTTGATGTCAATCTGACGTTCTATATGACTTTAATATGATGTAAAGCTTGTGACATCATATTGATGTAAGCATGACTCTTGTACGATGTCACAGTTATGACTTATGTATTACGTACGTTTGACATAGAATCTACATCACATTGTTATGTAGTAATAAAGTCATTATCCGTATATCATAATGACGTAATTTAAAAATCATACATTTATGTCAGTAGCAAAGTCACGGTTATACGTAATATGGATGTCACTCTTAAATCATATCTTTACATCAGTGACAAGTCAGTATTTTACGCAATGCTGATGTAATTTTCGAGTCATAGTTTTTTATCATCTATTAATTGAAATAAAACAATCATAGGATGAATTTTCAAACATGTGTAAATGTGTAAAAATAACAACTAAACGTCAAACATTTTTGGGGTCAAAGTAATCGATAAACTCGATAATAGATCATTCAGACGCTTTAGATTAGAACATTAGCGTGAGCATAAAAAAATTAACTTAATTTTTTTAAATGATAAATAGAAAATATCATTTAGGATAACAAAGAAAATGTAACCACAGTTTGAACTCTTTTGCTATTATGATTTTAAAGTTTAGTATCACAATTTTTCAATCGATTAAATTTCATACGATTTTGTGAAATTATTTAATGTTTCGCAAAATTTTATATAAGATTTTTTAAATTTCACATCACAACAAAAAATTAAAAAATTTGATGAAACTTAATGAAATTTTATACAATTATCATCGAGGTCGACAAATATTGCTTCTACAAAATTTCATATAAGTTCATGGAGTTTTTTAAATTTTGTAAAAATCCATCACGAAAACTTATTAACTCTGTCTTTTCCGGCATTTCACTCTAAATACATCAATTAAGCACGAGATTTGAACTCTCGTGATGTGGACCAGTGAGCAACGTTCAGGACTCCCAGCCAAGAGGAGCCGTGTTCGAACCCAGCAGACGCCCAGGATTTTTCATCATTTAACGTTATCTAATCTTGTTTCAGAATTTACAATGCGTTCGCGCGGTAATAATCAAATCAAAAATTCGGTATTTCATTTAATTTTTTTCTTTTTCAAAATATTTTTTCCGAATTGATAATTTTGACATCACCCATATGTCATATTGACGTCATAGAAGGTCACACAGACATCACATTTACATCATTATTACGCATACGTCATTAGTTTTACATCATAATCTTACGTGTAAAAGTGGGAAATAATGAGTCACACCTGACTCATTCGTGACTTATATCTTACGTAAATGATGACATAGCGTAACGTCACTCTGACGTCAAATTTACGTCAATGTATGTACTGGGTTTACATCCACACACACACACACACACACACACACACACACACACACACACACACACACACACACACACACACACATACATACATCCAGACATTGCTCTGAAAATGTCAGAGTAGCATCCTAGCATCCTAGTAGCACCTTCAAGTGTCAACATATGATGAAAACCCGGTTTTTGAAAATCGGGGTGAAACCAATAACTTCACGAATGTTTTGATAATCGTCGATTTTCTCAGCGGGAAGTTAAAAAAATCCTGAAAAAATTTCAGCTCGATATGTCTATTTTTCAGTTAGCGCTCGCCTAAATAAGAATTTTTTAATAAAATTGTTTTTTATCCCAACTTAATATTTTACAACTCATTAAATATAACTGATTAAAAAATGGCCAAGGTGCCATTTTGTAGGGAATTCAATTCTCTACAAAAGGAACTTTTGATCGAATGAAAAACATCAGCCAATTTTTTTCTGCAGCCATTTGAACCTAATTTTTTTTCGAAATTTACATTTGGGGCATTCCATACCAAATCGGCCACTTTTTGAGGTCACCCACTCCGATATTTTTGAAAAATTTATATGTTTTGGAGGCTGATTAAAAACGCTCTCATAAATTTTTTCAAATTTTGTTGACTACTCGTTTCCGAGATACTGATTTTTTTCAAAATACGAGGTTTTTTTTTTGAAACGGTTATAACTTCGCGAAAAATACACCAATCGGATCGTTTTTTTTCAAAATCTTCGTTCTTGAATGTTCTTTCAAGAAAAAAACACGTTTTTATTCTTAATCAATTCCTTCATTGTTTATTTTAAGTTTGAAGCAAAAAAAATGTTTTTTGAAAATGTATGCCCCCTCCGATTTTTTTGAAAAAATTCTCAAAAAAACTTGGATGAATTTAGAAAATTTTGAGACCAATCCGATCGTGGGCAAACAATTCGTTCTATTTTTTTTCTTAATTCGAAAAAAGTTTTTTTCCCTAAATATTGTTTTTCGACTTAATTTGACCAATGAACATTCTCAGATCGGTCTATTTAGATGCTATGATTTTTTTCTAAATACTGTGCCGTTCGGAGTATACTATTTTTGGAAGTTTTTCTACTCATTCAATAAATAAATTTTGAAAATCAACTAAGAACTACTTATGAGTTATCTTTATGACCTAGGAGAAGTGGAACGTGGCCTTATTGGGACGATAGCCAATAAGGAACAAAAAATACCCAGGAAAGGATAGTAAATGAAATTGATCTGAATTTAAACCCCAAAGTAATAAACGAAGTTTATTTTTTTTGACGCTTAAACAATTTGTGAATTTCAAATTCAGTTGAATTTGAGCATTGTTTTACAAGTAAACTTCCATCTTCATTTGTATCACACAATAAAGTTTTTGAGTTCCTTTCGTAATTGCTGTTCTATTAAATTTCATTTCGTGATACCAAATGAAGATGGAAGTTTACTTGTAAAACAATGCTCAAATTCAACTGAATTTGAAATTCACAAATTGTTTAAGCGTCAAAAAAAATAAACTTCGTTTATTACTTTGGGATTTAAATTCAGATCAATTTCATTTACTATCCTTTCCTGGGTATTTTTTGTTCCTTATTGGCTATCGTCCCAATAAGGCCACGTTCCACTTCTCCTAGGTCATAAAGATAACTCATAAGTAGTTCTTAGTTGATTTTCAAAATTTATTTATTGAATGAGTAGAAAAACTTCCAAAAATAGTATACTCCGAACGGCACAGTATTTAGAAAAAAATCATAGCATCTAAATAGACCGATCTGAGAATGTTCATTGGTCAAATTAAGTCGAAAAACAATATTTAGGGAAAAAAACTTTTTTCGAATTAAGAAAAAAAATAGAACGAATTGTTTGCCCACGATCGGATTGGTCTCAAAATTTTCTAAATTCATCCAAGTTTTTTTGAGAATGTTTTCAAAAAAATCGGAGGGGGCATACATTTTCAAAAAACATTTTTTTTGCTTCAAACTTAAAATAAACAATGAAGGAATTGATTAAGAATAAAAACGTGTTTGTTTCTTGAAAGAACATTCAAGAACGAAGATTTTGAAAAAAAACGATCCGATTGGTGTATTTTTCGCGAAGTTATAACCGTTTCAAAAAAAAAACCTCGTATTTTGAAAAAAATCAGTATCTCGGAAACGAGTAGTCAACAAAATTTGAAAAAATTTATGAGAGCGTTTTTAATCAGCCTCCAAAACATATAAATTTTTCAAAAATATCGGAGTGGGTGACCTCAAAAAGTGACCGATTTGGTATGGAATGCCCCATTTATATTCACTATTAATCGCTTAGAAAACTATGTTGCTATGTATGAAACTTATTGAATTCAATTTCTCTAGGAACCTTTATGATCCCACGGAATAGTTTTCATACTTGAAGTAATAAATTAACATTAAACTATTGATATTAACAATATTTCTAACAATACTTTTTTTTTGTTTTGACATTTTTCGCATTTAATCTTTCTAGTTATTTTTTTCTGCATTAGAATGTCGTTTGTAATTGTGATTTTGAGATTCTCATACTGCTGATCAATAATTATTACTTTATTGATAAATATATACATTGTATCTCATAATAAAATACTTATAAAAATTTAAATAAAGAAAAAAGTGATGTTCTAATTGTGCAGAAAAGTTTTTATCGATTCTGTTACTAGTTTTTAAGAGCTTATGATATGTCAGGAGACCCTATTGCGGATATAAACTGTACTTGTTCCAAACTAATTAATTAATTAGTTAATTAATCAATAAATAGATAAATTAAATAATTTCTACTACAAGTTGTTGCTGCCCATTGTAGGCAACTTTCAGATTGTTTGCAATAGGTTCACCTGACAAATCATAAGCTCTTAAAAACTAGTAACAGAATCGATAAAAACTTTTTCGCACAATTAGAACATCACTTTTTCCTTTATTTAAATTTTTATAAGTATTTTATTATGATAAACAATGTAAATTTTTATCAATAAAGTAATAATTTTTGATCAGCAGTATGAGAATTTCAAAACCACAATTATGAACGATATTCTAATGCAGAAAAAAATTACTAGAAAGATTAAATGCGAAAAATGTCAAAATGAAGAGAAAGTCTTGTTAGAAATATCGATAATATCAATAGTTTAATGTTAGTTTTATTACTTTAAGTATGAAAACTATTCCTTGGGATCATAAAGGTTCCTAGAGAAATTGAATTCAATAAGTTTCATACATAGCAACATAGTTTTCTAAGCGTTTAATAGTGAATATAAATGTAAATTTTGAAAAAAAAATTAGGTTCAAATGGCTGCAGAAAAAAATTGGCTGATGTTTTTCATTCGATCAAAAGTTCCTTTTGTAGAGAATTGAATTCCCTACAAAATGGCACCTTGGCCATTTTTTAATCAGTTATATCTGATGAGTTGTAAAATATTAAGTTGGGATGAAAAACAATTTTATCTGAATATTCTTATTTACGCGAGCGCTAACTGAAAAATAGACATATCGAGCTGAAATTTTTTCAGGATTTTTTTTTTTAGTGAGACAACCTAATTTTCGTATGGGACCGAAAAAAAAAATATCGATTTCACTTGGCACAGTTTAATGTGTATATTATATATACCAAGTCCATTGACAATGGTCTCGCGTAATTAAGTTCTCCACTTTCGACAGGTTCACCGTTGCGTAATAAGGATTTCGTATTTGTAGTTGGTCTCGAAGGCTGTTTGATAGCTGTATCATATAATTTTTCAATTTTTTTGACTTTTTCTTTCAGTTCTTCAATCTTTGAACGAAAATTAGGATTTTAATTAAGCTTAATTATTTAGTAAATATCAATTAATAATTATTGTTACTATTTTTTTTTCTATTACCACATTTAAGAGTTCTTGGTTTGATCCATTATGTAGCCCACCTGATCGATTATTTAATAATGGCTGTATTGAACCAGTGAATGAACTCTTTGCGTAAAAATTTTAAAGTTTTATATCATTATTATAAGTATAAATATTTTTGTACTTGAAATTGTTACAGATGTTCTGTCCGACTATTAATTATTTAATATTTGGTTTGCGTGGATTAGGCGTTCGGACTAACCAATGCAATTTTCGGCTCAAATGTTTAGTTCAAGCCGTATTCATTTGTTTAGGGATACGTTTCGATGTGGACTTTCTTTTATTTCTAGTTTATATTTAAACAGAGGTATCTTTCTGAATATATGAATGTACTATATGTTCATCGATAAATATAATTGTAAAATTATAGCTTCTTTTTTACCCGCTTAAATTTGAAGCTGATTGGAATTTGGTTATTAATTCGAGAAAGATAAAATAGCCACTTATGAATTTCTTACCTTTGTGTTGTTTTCTCTTTTAATTACTTTTGCTAGGAAATTCCTTCGAAGTAGAGCTCTGGATCCTTGAAGGTGATCTCCAGATGTAGACCCTTGACTTGGCTGCTGTCTTTCTCGTACAAACCGGTCCTCGCGTAAGGGTAGGATGTTAATACTAACTAACTTATGTTAATTAATCAAACACAAAAATTCGTTTTCACTTTGATTTTCTTTTTATTTCACCTTTAAATTTTTAATCTTTAGTAAAGATAAAATTCCTTTATGTTTCTTGATAGAAAATAGAGATGATACTCTTTAAAGGATCGTATCTTTATTTTTGAACATTTACTACACTTTTAATATACACTAAGATTTTTGGTTTTCTATGTTTTTAATTTTATATTTATGAGAATAATACTCCTTTAATGTTCCTTATAGGAAATAGAGTTGATACTCTTTTAAAGGATGATATTTTCTTTTATTTTACATATGGATTGCTTTATTTTTTTTATTTCTATAATAGTAGTAAACTCGATATAATTTCACTCAAGATAATAATTAAACTCGGAGCTATTCACTCACAACCAATAACACTGTTAACTTTGTCAACTTTAATTTTCTCTCGCGATGCGAAATTTTTATTCACTTTTACCGATGTATTAATTTGCGTTTGCGCTATAATTTATTTTTAGCAATGATAATTTCTTTATTTTTTTTCTTATATAATTTTCAAATGTATAGATGTATATATTTATTCTTTAACTGCGATATAAAAAGGTTGAGGATACTGCTGTACCTAATTACTGACTCTTTGCTGAGGGGTAACTCAGCTACAAACCGAAAAGCAAGCCGGTGCTCGGTAAAGTGTTTTTGCTCTTGAAAAATTTTTAGGATGCAACCATGGGGTCCGAGTCTGGGGAGGGGGAATTCGCAGCGTCTTACAAAGTATGAGATGTCCCGTTGACGGAACTTAATTTAAGTCTATGTTAATTGTGGGTGTCACCACGCATAGGAAGACCATTGAAAAATTGAGTAGGGAGCCGGAAAGAATAAGGGAATGAGAGACACGAGAAAAAAAAAACTGGTACGATTTTTGTACCGCTTAATTGAATATATCTTGGTTTCTTTTATAAGGAATGGAATAGCTATTCCTCAGGATTGATCAACGTGAATTTTGAAAAAGGTTCCGGAGTCGGACATAACACAGATTAGATTTAGATAGTTGGGAAGCAAAATAGAATAATCTCACAACTAGGTCAAAATATTTTTTTTTTCTGTAAATGGTTCTAAACTGTGAATTTTAATTATTTGCTATTCTGTACCCTTCTCCCTTGCATTATAGTTTAAAAATACATACTGATTGAGCTCCATTAGCCAATCTACTAAAACTTGCTTCGCTGTCATACGATTTTAACAAGTCTAGATTTCTGATATAGGGTTGAAGTTGCGGTGTGGATACTTTTGAGTTGTGACCAACTGATTGTACAATTCTGTCACGATCGCGGTCATCATTTTTGGCTTTTTTACGATCATTTTCTACTGCTTCCTTTTCCCTTTCATGTCGCTTATTTTTATGACGATCACTTCTATGGCTGTCGCGCTCTTGGCTTGGAGATCTTGCCTTACCACTAGTTACTCGCCTTGGTGATAATTGCCCAGCTATGTCATCCAGTTTTTTTTCTAAAGTTGACTTTAGATGTTCTACAACTGACAAAGATGTCCAAGTTGGACAGGCTCAGGTTATTCTTTCATTTAAAAAAAGAAAGATAGAGCAATAAAATAATTATTTTTGCCATTCACCTAGTCTATGGTGATGTAGCAAATACTCCAATTGTCAAAGACGTCAATAATAGACAGGCCCTGTTTTTTTTTTTTTTTTTTTAAGTATAAAAAAAAATGTTTTAGAGTTCATTACACTGTAAAAAATAAAGACTGAATTCGGAGTGTATATTTATTTTATTTAAATGCGAATTCACTCCATCACTACAGGTTTCGAATATAAAATAACAATCACTTCGCAGGCGGAGTGAAAAGGAAGTTCTTTTTTTAACACGATGATTTCGAAATGATGTTTTTTTTTTTAATCCAAATTCACTCTGATCTGGAGTTTTAATGTTACAATAAACTCTTCGAAGTGTAATTTATTTTAATGTGATTGAATAAAAAAATAAATAATCATCCTTTTCGCAATCAAGTGCATTTATAACTAATTCACTCTGGATTTTATTTAAATTTACTCCGCAGATTTTTTACAGAGTATAAATTGTAATAACAAACTGAAAAATTTAGAAATAAAGTACTAACACGATATGTCAATGACAAGTCCATCGTAACTTTTCCATCCTTCCCGTGGTTCATGTTTTGAATCTCTCCATTCGATGACATATGAATCTTCTAAATTAATTTTTTTTGGATTAAATTTATCCGGTTCAAAACCCTTGATCCATTCGATTGGTATGTCTGGAGTGTACTTGTTCTTACTGTCTCCAGAATCAACCCACTTAACCAATGCATACATTTGCCGAGGCATTATGTTATACAGTTTTACAAAAACTTTTTTTCTGAGAAAATTTGTCAAACTAAAAATTAATCTTTTATAATAAAATAGCTGAATATCAAAAACAACAACAAAAAAAAAGTTAACTTATATATTGTTACATTCTGGGGTATTACCCCAGAATAATTAAAAATATAAATAAATTTATATTAATAATTTAAATGTTCAGGTTTGACATCATTAGGGTATCTATCGACCCCAGGCGTGTCCGTCGTCGATTATAAGTGATTAAGAATTTTTCACTAAATATTTGATTAGGGTTACATAATAAATGGTACACCACATTTACTAAAATTAGGTATCTTTTAATTAATAAAATATTAGGTTGAGTCAGTCAGTCACTGGACCGAGGTCCGGTGACTTAGATGTTCGTCGGCTGACTGCCTGTTCTGTCTCCGCAGATCCAGTACAGAAAATTATAAAATTATAAATTGTCCAACGTCGCATCTCAGGTTACCCTAGCGAACGTCGTCGAGGCCTGGGTCTCATGCCTCGTCATGAGTTTAGACTACGAGCCACGACGGTGTTCGCGGAAATCGCTTATCTACTGTAATTACTTTGATGAAGAATTTTTCTTCACCAAAGTTTTATTATATATTATCAAAAGAAATTTTAAAATCTTTATTTAAATATAATTAAAGCCAGAACGTAACAATATATGTAAGTTAACATAAATAAACAAATAATTATTATTTCTATTATACTAAAGTAATTAAATTACGTTTGTAAAATATTTATTGCTTTCAATATTCTATTTTGCAATCGTACTTATTTGCAACATTATTTTGAAGCCATGAAAATTGTTAAAAATATATGTTCAAGATTGTGTGTGCATAAAACCTAAAAAAAAAAAACGTTATTATGACATCAATTGAAAAAGTTATAAAATATAAATATTATAATTTGTATAACAGCACTGGGCATGTTCCCACTCGCACGAAACGTCGCTGGATTATAAATAATTCTAGGTAATTTGTAGTAATATTAAATTTATAAAATTTTATAAAGTAAAATCAGATTGTATAATTGATTTTTACTGTTTTTATCATTTACAAAATAATATTATAGATTCACGAATTATTTACCAAGTGGGTGTAGTGAGATTCAAGAGTCATCGGAGGATGAATCGGTTGTACGTAAGATTTATGCACGAATAAAAAAGCTCTTTAATTTTTATCTACAATATATATATATATATATTTATATTGTAACGGGTTTTTCACCACCGGGGATCTACCGGAGTGAAGTCCGAATACATTTACGATTTTTGGCAACCTTGTTCAAAATTATTAGTTGGACGCCAGGTGATGTAACAATCACCAAATAAACAATTATCGAAATCGGCTCAGGGTGGCGGATCGGGGAAAGGTCAAGCACTTATGATTACGATAAATAATTGATCAGAATTAAACAAATAATCAGTAGTATTTTAATTAAACACAAAATAATGGATCGGTATCACAAAAATAATCGGTTCCGAACAAAATAATAAATTGCCGTGGTCGGCTTGACTCGATATAAACATATTATAAAAAAAACGTCCTTGATCGAAACAAAATCCGTTCTTTGCTCAAGGAAAACACAGCCGGCTCACGAAATTAGAATAAAATAATTTTATTGTCCGGAGACACACATACAGCGGAAGTATAAAAGAAATACTTGACGAGTGACGTCAGAGTATTCTTACACGGCGAGGTGACAAGACTGCTGTTGCGAATGAGACACGGATAATCCGTAATTCTCAGAATTGCTCGAACGAAATAAAATAAAATATAAAATAATATTTTATTTCGGTGACGCGTTCAATTTCACTATCATACCGTTATTACGCGAAATTAATTATCTCATTAATTAATTATTATTGCACTTTACTCGTTTATTAACAAATCGGTTGTACACTTTGTTCAGTTTCGGGCCGAGGCTTCGGCTTGTTCACTTGTTCACGCACTCGGTTATTGTCGGTCGATATTAATTGTCGCGAATTATTGTTCGTTGATCAAACTCAGATTGATCTTACATGTCGTAATTCAAATCGTTCATACGTCAGATTCGAGAATTGTTCAGAGTCGAATTGTTCAAAAAAAAAAAAACGTGGCCGTTCAGTACAGCGTCTGTCCCGGATATCTCGTAACGATCCATGCGTTGGATCGCTTGCTCGGTCGAAGTCGAAATTTTCGATTCTAGATGTCGCTAGAATTCGCTCACCGGAGAATTATTTATTATTTAAAATAATTTAAAACCACGGGTCGATGTCGAATTTTTCTCATGTTACAGTATATATACTCTGGAAAAAGAGATTCGAAAAATATTTTCGAACTAGCATAAATCTTATATTAAATATAAATACACTGGTCACAGAAATTAAGGGATAGAAAAAAAATCCGAAATTTTTAGGTGATTTTCAACATGCTGTAACTCGGTGAAAAATGGTCGTATAAAAAAACTAAAAAAAGCAAATTGTAGCCTCAAGTTTCTAGTTTTCAGACCTGGAGCTCAAATTTTCTTATCATGAACGGTTCCGGAGTAATCATAAGAAAACCAACGAAAAAAAATTTTCAAAATTTTTGCTAGTTTTTCAATACCTCTATGGGCGACAATAAATTTTTTTAAATAATCCAACTGTCTGACTTTTCTCCGAAATTTTATGCCCTTTAATTTGGTGGCCTTAAAAAGTCTCTACGATGATTTGGCGCCGAGTTATCATTGATCAAAGCAAAAAAGTTCATTTTGGCTTTGATAATCAATAACTCCGGAAGTATTGGTCGTACAGAGAATGGAAGCAGGGTTTTGAAAACTGGAAAACATTCTCTATAAGGCAAAATTAGTGGCATTTGATAGAAAAATTTTTTTTAAAGCGATATTGTTTGGTAAAAAACTGTAACCGCTGTAACTGCATCTCCTTTAAATGTCAACTTAACAAACATACGCTTTAGGTAACTAATGCCGGCGGTAAAAAAAATTTTAGGAATTTTTTTTGACAATGATAAATCATTGCGGATACAACAAAAAAAAAAATTTTGAAAAAAAAAAAAAATTTTCAAAATTTTTTTTTTTTCAATTTTTTTCGATAATCGATCTTTTTGATCAAAGAAATGAAGATTATCGGTAAAAAAACCATTTTCAAATCGAAAAAATGAACAAAAACCGAGAAACTACCAATTATGGTGATTTTTGACAAAATCGATAAATTTAAAGCTTCGGGGCACTAAGAAAGAAAAATCGCAGCGATTTGAAATTTTTAGGGTTTTTTCAGGACACTTTGAAGTTAAAAAAAAGTCGAAGATATCCTTTGTTCATCCGTTATATCCAAAGTTATAGCAAGATTTCCGAATATCCTTAAATTTGTGAATTTTGACCTGTTTTTTACCAAACAATATCGCTTTAAAAAAATTTTTTCTATCAAATGCCACTAGTTTCGCCTTATAGAGAATGTTTTCCAGTTTTCAAAACCCTGCTTCCATTCTCTGTACGACCAATACTTCCGGAGTTATTGATTATCAAAGCCAAAATGGACTTTTTTGCTTTGATCAATGATAACTCGGCGCCAAATCATCGTAGAGACTTTTTAAGGCCACCAAATTAAAGGGCATAAAATTTCAGAGAAAAGTCAGACAGTTGGATTATTTAAAAAAATTTATTGTCGCCCATAGAGGTATTGAAAAACTAGCAAAAATTTTGAAAATTTTTTTTCGTTGGTTTTCTTATGATTACTCCGGAACCGTACATGATAAGAAAATTTGAGCTCCAGGTCTGAAAACTAGAAACTTGAGGCTACAATTTGCTTTTTCTAGTTTTTTTTATCCGACCATTTTTCACCGAGTTACAGCATGTTGAAAATCACCTAAAAATTTCGGATTTTTTTTCTATCTCTTAATTTCTGTGACCAGTGTACTTGGGAGTGAATTATGAATTGTATTTTAATAAAAAATATGCTGAGTACACGTGGATCAAATCTGGATTTGTTATTAATTGAATTTATTCGTAGTTTAATGCACTCCTGAGAGAAGTATATTTTAACATTAAATCTCTAGATTCAGGTCATTTTTGATAGAGAATTGAATTTTATATCAGAACAAGCAGATCAGAATTGAATAAACTTTTTTTTTTTTACTTAATATTCCGAGGAAAAATTCAACAAAAATTTTTTTTTCTTACGTGTATTTTTAATAGAAATATAAACTTGTCGAGTAGCAGTTTAATTTTTGCATTGATTTGATCTCCTAATCTGATAGCTAGATCCCTTGGAACTCCGACCTGGACCAGTTGGATTCGTCAAAGTCATAATTTTTATGCTCCATCTTTTTTTCCACGAAAAAAAGTGCTGGGCCTGTTCATCATCAACCTATCTGACAACTAGATCCCTTGGTACTCCAGCCTGAACCAGTTGAATTTTTTCATGTCATGATATTGTTGCTCCATTTTATTTATCCTAAAAAAATTGCTAAGCCTGTTCATCGTGGACCAATCTGACAGCTGGAGCACTTGGTACTCCTGCCTGGACCAGTTGAATTTTGTGCTGACTTTATTTTCTTGCTCCATTTATTTTTTTTTGAAGAAAATGCTGAGCCTGTTCATCCTCAACCAATCTGACAACCAGATCCCTTGGTACTCCTTCCTGGACCAGTTGAATTTTTTTTATGTCATCATATTATTGCTCCTTTTTTTTTATCCTGAAAATATCGCTAAGCCTGTTCATTATGGACCAATTTGACAGCTCGAGCACTTGTCACCTCAGTCTTGACGAGTTTGATTTTTTAGTCATAATTTATCTGCTCCAACCCCCTCCCCCACACACACACGAAAACACACGCACCAAAGATCTGCCTCAATAACGTAAATATATTTAAAATATATCCCACATATATGTCGATTACATTTCATCATATATATTTTCCGTATAAAAAAAATATATGTGATATACATTTTGACTATATAAGAAATACATTTTTTATATACGAAAAACGGCCAAAAGTTATGTATTTGACATATATTTATTTTATATGTAAAATATATGTGAAATATATGTGCGTATATTTCACAAATATTTTAATTATATTTTTTTTATATTTTATTTATATGCCACATATATTCCACATCTATCATGAAATATGTTTTTTATATATTTTATTTCTATGGGGGTAATGATTAAATCAGTATAAAATACTATTATTTACATAATTCAACTACGTTTTAGGGAATGAACACTTTCCCCCTTGATTATTAGTTAATTTAGCAACCATAAGATGGCACTGTAATTCAAAACTAGTAACACTATTTTCTATTTTCATAAAAACCCACCAGATCTGTGGATAACCTTAAAACTATTTACTATTGACATTCTAAACAAGTATTGGTCGTACTTTTGTTTGTATTTAATAATTAATTTTATCTAACTATATTATTATTTAAGTTATAATATTTCAGATCGGAAGCCAATAATCCAAAGTCCTGCATTTGTTCAAAATTCATAAAAAAAACGTGAGGTACTCCAAAATATATGGGGCATCCCATGTCAAATCACCGAGGTTTTGACCCGACCCCCTTCGATTTCGCTGAAACTTCTTTATCATTTTTTATCCTACCAAAGACATTTTTCTGAACTTTTTACCCAACTCAAAAAAAGTTACGAATTTTTCAAAAAAACGGCTCTTTTTTTTTAAATTTCTATAACTTTCTTACAAATTAATCTTTCGGCACTTTTTTTTTCAAAATTTTTGTTTTTAAATGTAGTTTTCAGTAAAAAAATACAATAAAATTTCTGGAAGTCACGATATTTCAGTTTTTTCAATAAAACCGTCATTTTTCGAAGTCCGAAACCTTCGATGCTCAATTTTTTTGTCTCAAAAAAAACTTCAACCAATACAGTATTTAGCCTGCTATTCCCATTTTTGTGCCGCCTTTATATTTTTTTTTTTGATTGATAATAAAAAAATTTCTAAATTTGGCTTAATTTTTATGACTTTCCGCTAAAGTTTTTTGGATTGTTTTTAAAAGCTCAGAAGTTGAATGAAATTGGACAAAAACAACCGTAAAGTGTATTAGGGGCAAGGATTGATTTTTCCGGAAGAAAATTCCCAATTTTTAAATAACGTGAAGCCTAAACCTACAATTAACTTTCTCAATATCTCAAATCTCCAACCTTAACCAGTCCTTCATTCCACCGATCCTTTTCCTCCAAGACCAAAACCATAACCAGTCCTTCCTTCCAAGTCCACCAAACCATTCCAAATCAACTAGGTCCATTCCACAATAAATATTATGTAGTTAACAGTTTAAATAAACTTAATTAAACTTAAATTTGGAATAAGCTTCCACGAGTCGTGGGCTTATATGCTCTTGGCCCATTTTGGTTATCACTAGCAGCACGTGTAGTAGTAGTAGTAGTAGTAGTAGCTAGAAATTGTAGTGGAAACCAAGATGTTAGTGGTAGTCGTAGTAAGGTACGTCCGTCCACGGCGGTTGCTGCGAGCCAAGAGAGCGATAGCTCGTCGTCTCTGGCCCTCGTACCTCTCCACTCAGGCTGGCCAACCCCTAAAACCAAATGTCGGGACTCGACCGTAGCAACCCCGGCGCATCAGTGACTGTATTTCCCCCAATTATTGACAGTTGTTGAAGAAGGAGGGTGGATCTTTTGGCGTGAGTCAAAATTTAATTTAAATTGTAATGTGGAAGCATTCCACCCCGTTACACCTATATTCCGTTCAATTTGATCTAAAATTGTCTATAAGGCCATCTATATTTTTCTGAGTTTATCTATAAATTGTCTTATTGAGAAAGTTAATTGTAGGTTCAGGTTTCACTATATTTAAAAATTGGGAATTTTCTTTCGAAAAAATCAGTCCTTGCCCCTAATACACTTTACGGTTGTTTTTTTCCCATTTCATTCAACTTCTGAGCTTTTAAAAGCAATTCAAAAAATCTTCAGCACAAAGTCATAAAAAATAGGCCAAAATTAGAACTTTTTTTATTTTCAATCGAAAAAAAAAAAATATAGAGGAAAGTCGGCACAAAATGGAAATAGCGGGGTTATATACTGTCTTGGTTGAAGTTTTTTTTGAGACAAAAAAATTGAGAATCGAAGGTTTCGGACTTAGAAAAAATGACGGTTTTATTGAAAAAACTGAAATATTTCATATATCGTGATTTCCGAAAAATTTTTTGTATTTTTTTCTGAAAACTACATTTAAACACACAAATTTTGAAAAAAAAAAGTGCTGAAAGATTAATTTGTGAGAAAGTTATAGCAATTTAAAATAAAAGAGCGGTTTTTTTTAAAAATTCGTAACTTTTTTTGGGTTGGGTAAAAAAATCTGAAAAAATTCAGAAAAATGTCTCTGGTAGGATACAAAATGATAAAAAAGTTTCAGCGAAATCGAAGGGGGTCGGGTCAAAACCTCGGTGATTTGGCATGGAATGCCCCATATACAATCGGATGAAGATGATGAAGATTTTTCAACGATCTTTGATCATCCAATTGTAGTTGGTGATGTTTTGTGATTTAATTGTCGTTCAAAAAAATATCAGAAAAGTACTATACTTTACACGCAAGTATTTTTGTACTCTCCGACTAAGATAACAAAAGATGCTTAAGCCAAGAGAAAAAATTTCTCGGGAGAAAAGATCGATGTGGAGAAGGGGAAAGTCACCGGTGCTAGGCAGCAGCAGTGGGAGTAGTTCGATGCTTGCCACGAGATCGCGCCTACCATTTACAGTGTCCCTGGTAAGAAAGATGTTCTAGAATTGTTAAATTCCAAATTTCAGTACGATATTGTTTGAGTACTCTTCTGTCATTTGACAGAGCTACAAGTACCCTTTTGAATTGTACTATAGTATATCCTATAATACATCATGACTTCAATATTTGATATTAATTTTTACTTGAATAATTTTTTGCGAAATAAAAAAAAAAAATTACATTTCAGACAAGAAAAAAAAAGAATCAACACGTCAACCTTTCGGAGAGAGAATACATTTTGGACTGAGAAAAATTTCAGTCTTCATTAAAGAAGCAAACTTTTGGAGCAAGAGAATTTTTTTTTTGGGCCAAAAAATTTTTTCTTGGCCCAAGGGTTTTTTTTTCAATCAAGACGTTTAATTTTTAGAGCAAGAAAATTTTTTCTTTGGGGCAAGAAAAAATTTCTTGGCCCAAGTAAACTTTTTTTCGTTCAAAACTTTGATTTTTTGGAGTGAGAAATTTTTTTTCTTCGGGCAAGAAAAAGTTTCTTGGCCGAAGTTAAACTTTTTTTCGTTGAAAACGTTGATTTTTTTGACGAGAGATGACTTATTTTTTTAAGCCAAGAATTTCTTTTCTTAAACCAAGAAATTTTCAATTTCGCTTCAAAAGTAAATTTTTTTGGAGCAAGAGAATTTACTGTCTTGAACTAAAAAAATCGGTCTATCGGTTGACCCTGCCGGCCAGCCCTAAAACTTCCCGCTCTTTTCAAGCTCCTTGAGCTCGAAAACGTTGTTGTGAGTACGTTTTTGAGCTCTTCGTGCTTAAAAATACTTTCGGATGCCGTTGTTTTCGAAAAAAAACATATTTTAGCATTTTTTCTCCAACGATATCTCTCAAACGAATTGACCGATTGAGACGGTTAAGGTGGCAATCGACGCGTTTTATTGAGTTCTAGAGCTGATTAAATTTTGAAATTGATTGATTCAATTTTTTTGTAGATATTATATCGTATTGAAGTCACATCCTATAACATTAAAGTGGCGCTGCTTTCGTGGAGGGGGGGGGGCTTAAATTTACATCACCGAAAACTCAGTCACTTCAAATTTATCAAACGTAATTAATTTACTGTAATTAAAATTAATTCAGAACTTATCAAAAATAATGAATAATTAACTAATGAATCCTGAGGTATAAGAAATACAGAGTGTGGAGAAAAAACGAAAATTAATTTATTGCTATTTGAATTTCCCTAGGCCCCAGGCCCATTAGATAATTAGTAATTATTTTCGATAAGTTCTAAATTAATTTTAAGTGTGGAGTAGAGTAGGAATTTTTCCTACAATAGGAACTATCTTGGTCTCCTCACACGTAATTTAAATTCTAATCTTGCACGGTAATTTGGATTATAACTCATTCAAATAAAATAAGATTTGGAAAAATATTCTTCATGTTCATTTTTAGGAAATTAGGTTAAATAAAACTTTTACATTTGTTATAAGTTGTTTGTTTAAATTAAATTCATTAGCCCAGCGTATTAACTTTAGACCCTGGTATTTGAGGCTGAAGAACTATACATCGAGGCCATTGTAATAAATTTTCAAATTCTGTAGGCTAGAATGGATTCTAAAAATTTTGTTTGACTTTTAATTGGTAACAACTGTGAGTAATTTTTGTAAAATTCTATTCCTTGGCGCAATAGTAACTACATTGTCTTCTTTTTGGTTAAGGTTTTATAATTTTTTTTTTAATTAAATAATAACATTTGAATACAGTTATTACAGTTAAGTCATTGCTTATTTTTTAAAGGTGGGCGAGGGGGGTACTATCTAAAAATTCCCGTAAATTGAAAAACAAATAACTAACATAATATTTTTAATTTATTTTTTTCTACTTCGTAATTATTTCTCATAATTCTAATTAAAAAAAAATATATAATCTACATAAGATTGAGTATCCGGTAGCTTAGGAGTAAATTAACTGTTTTGAATTAGATTTGAATAAACGGATGGCCAGATTAATATTGTGGAAGGAAAGAAATAAATAATTAATAAGGATGTAGAAAAGGGGTGGGGGGAGGCAAAACAGGGAACCCCTAAAGTTTTTTAAAAAATTTTTTTCTTTTAAATGTTTTTTAAACAGTCCAAAATCACGTTTGTATTTATAATTGAGCTAGTTTTAGAATTTGTAAGAAAATAGTATAATATCAATTAAATTTTCTTTCTTATTAATTTACAATAAAAAATCTGGGCGTCAGTTGGCCCTGCGTGCCAGCCCCAAAACTTCGCGCTGTTTTTGAGCTCAAAACGCTCGAAAACATTAGTGTAAATACATTTTTAAGCTCGAAGAGAAAATGCTTTTATATGCATTTGTTTTTTTATGAGCCTTTTAAGCTCAACAAATTAGGTTGTATGTTAAAGTTTGAAAATTTAAGAATCTAGAATCAGTAATGAACATGCGGTTTTAAAATTTTTAGTTCTGATTATGTTCAACGAAATGGATAAATTATGGTAGAAATCAATGTCAGTAATAAAAATAAAGATTTAATAGAGTTTTGACTGAGATACCCGATGAAAAAAGATTTTGTCTAATCATATATGATTATATATGTTCATATATATGATCATATATGATTATATATAATCATATATGAAGTTATATATAATCATGCATGATTATATATGGGGTCATATATAATTATATATGACCCCATACACAATTAGATCTGATCATACCGGGCTGTTATGAGCCCATATGTAAATCTATATATGATCAGATCTGATTATCGCACTCGGCGCGATACCGAATTGGTCTGGGTTCGATTCCCAGTTCGAGCTATCTATATTTTTCTCAATTTATCTATAAATTGTCTTATTGAGAGGTTTGCATGTTTAGGTTTCCACTATATTTAAATGGTGTATTACCGTACGATGGACGGTGTGGTTCAATAAGTTACAGATCAAATTGAATGGAATATAGTATAGGGCCGGATAGCTCAACTGGTAGAGCACTAGGCGCGATACCGAATTGGTCTGGGTTCGATTCCCAGTTCGGGTTATCTATATTTTTCTCAATTTATCTATAAATTGTCTTATTGAGAAGGTTATTTGCATGTTTGCATGTTTAGGTTTCCACTATATTTAAATGGTTTCCACCATGCCAAGCTCATAAAAATAATAGTTTTCTAATCGATTTTGAGAACTTAATGTTAAAATGAAAATAACTAAAAAACAATGAGGAATTTGAATGAATTTTATTGAAAATAATTTGTAGGGAATAAAGTTGTCTACAAAAAAAGACCTATGACATTTTTTGATAAGTCTGATAGTTTTGCTGGAAAAGTAAAAAGATCTCGAAATTTTCTGTAGATTTGACTTCCAGCTCCAATCACTTTCGTGCAGACGAATTTATCAAAAAATGATAAGAGACTTTTTTTGTAGAGCGTTCAATTCTCTACAAAAATATGTGATGGACATTACAATGTAATTTACGGTTCATTAGTTTCAAAAATCAGAAGAAAAAAAATTTTTTTTTCCTGTGTTATTCTTATGGAAAATCAAAAAGTGCAATGCGGACTACCTTAATATTAATATTAAGGGCTCATATTTTCAGAGGCCTATTTTGGCATCTGAACGAAACTCTTGAGCCTGGTTCCGAGAAAAAAAAAAAATTCTTGTTTTTTTTGAAACGCCCTAATATATATATATATATATATATATATATATATATATATATATATACTAAATAATATGACAATTTTTTAATATCAATGTTATTAAATTTTTATTCTGTCAACTATCAATCAAAATTAAATCCCCAATACTTAAAAAATATTCAAAGGTTTCAGCAGCAATTTAAAAGTATAAATCGATATCGATTGATATACAAATATTTATAAGTTTATAGATAAATAGATTTGATTATATGTCTCTGATAAATTCTACTGTATTTTATGTACAAAACCAAATTCATCATTAGGTGCATTATCTACGTAGGATGTATCAATTTGATTATTTGAGTTAAGTAATGCCATAAACGTTTCTTAATTGTAAGTGTATAACAGACCAGAGGATCAGACTACAAACCATCGATAACGAAAGTTAAACAGCATCAACGTGGGACATTTATTGGACGGGTGACCTCGTAGTAAAATTATAGTCAATGGTTAATAATTTTATTTTTTTATTCAATTTTAACCGACATTTATATTGATGAAGACAATAAATCCTAATTAAACTACTTAATTAATAATTTACAGATATTCTGAATGAGATTCTAAAAATGACTATATTCGTTCATGCATGATTATTAAAGGATCAAACGAGCCCGCCGAAGGCGAGCGAAGTTCGATCAGAATTATATGACGTCTCGTTCGAAAGGATTATATAACGTAGTACCGCTGTTTGTACTGCGATGTCACCACAAATTCAGAGTATGTAAAAAGAAAGAGAGCCACTGGTGGCCCTCTATAGGCTGTACGGTCCCATCTACACTCATATTTTTAGAGAGTATCCTTCAAAAATAATAAAATGTTCAAAAGGGTGATAACATATCAGCAAAGATCAAAAAGAGGTGGGAATGAATAACTGGGTGGGAGATAATCCTTTCGAACGAGACGTCATATAATTCTGATCGAACTTCGCCCGCCTTCGGCGGGCTCGTTTGATCCTTTAATTATATGGCGTCTCGTTCTCAGGATTATACAACGTAGATGTTTAGAGTGTAATTAATCATGGAATGCATTTTATTATTTTTTACAGCTACATCAATCATTCATTAAGAAATACAGTTTTGGCGAAATTGTTTTCAGTTGTCTGTAATGGGCGATTATAGAATCTGGCAAAAACTTCGGAAGATTTCGACCATCCAGCCGTAGATTTAATTACATCAATATCCACTTCTTTCCTGAATGCCGATGATGTCGATGCATGTCTCGTGCTATACGCAGTGAACTCTTCACTTACTCCACTTGCCGATAAAACAGACTTAATCCATCTACTAATGGTTTGTGATGATGCTTCATTGTGAGGTTTATTCCAGGTTAATAGCAATTTTTCGCTGTTATTTCTAATGTTACTAGTTACCTCTATATATTTAAGAACGTAACTAGCAATACAAAGTTGCGGCTTCTCTTTGAATAAAGGTAAGTATAAAAGCGGTTGGTTAACGCCCTTTTTTGACGTCTTAGCTTGGTCCTGTATCTCAACTTCTAATCCATTCTTAGTCTTTTTAATATCACTTAATCTTATGACAGCCAAAGTCTGAAGCCTGTGCCCTGTTCCTAATGCTAGCAGCGTAACTAATTTCTTTGTCAGTTCTGGCAACTTTAATGACTCAATTGGCTCCCACTTCTCAAGAAAATCTAGTACTATCTTTGGGTCCAATGTTCTATCATACCGAGGCTTTAATGGTCTCTGTTTATAGACGAATAAAAATCTGTTGAGCAGTGTACTAGTAGACAAATTTTTTCTTGATATCAAAGATATGGCCGCTCTCATTGAGTTTAAGGTACCATAAGATGCTCCTGACTCAAATCTCATTGATAAAAACTCCAGTAGTCCGGATTCTGAGACTTCGTATGGGTCGACTCCTTTTCCGATACAGAATCTCCACCATAATCTTATTGGACTAGCATACTGCTTTAAAGTACTTTCTGATAAGGATGACAACATTATCTCGGAAGTCTGAACTGAGAGATTTCTTCTCGTGAATGCTGTCCTGATAATTTGCCGGCAATCAGGGAGAGTTTCCGGAACAGTGGGTGTTGTTGTGTTTTACAAGGAGATATAAGCAAATTCTCAGTAGGTTTAAATACTATAGGTTTATATATCAACAGAGACTCGAAGATAGGGAACCAAGGCTGAGTTGTCCAGAATGGGATAACTACGATGCCTTCCGACTTTTCTGCAATAATTTTCTGGAGTACCCGAGGTACTAACGCAAATGAAGGAAATGCGTAAAAATGATTATTACTCCAGTTTATTGTAAAGGCATCCACATAAGAGCCTTCTGGATCTTTAAACCAAGAGCAAAAAATTTTGCATTTAGTATTGATCCTGGTAGCAAACAGATCAATCACTGGTTTGCCGAAGGCTTGAGTTATACTTGAAAAAGCAAAATCTGCAAGTTCCCATTCGGTGTCAATATTAACTACCCTTGATTCCCTATCTGCTTCGACATTCTCCTTAGAAGGGATGTATGAAGCAAAAATCCATAAATCTCTTGCCTCGCACCATTGCCATATTTTTCTGGCTAGGTTATTCAAGTGTAAATATTGAATATCCCCCATGCGATTAACGTAGGAGATTGCAGTCGTATTATCCATTCTAAGAAGAATGCCACAGTGAGAAAGATCAGCAGCAAAAGTCGTCAAGGCCAGAAAGACTGCAAGTAGCTCTAAGCAGTTTATATGGAAAACTCTCTCTTCCGCAGCCCAAAGCCTATGCGACCGTTTTCCTTCGCACGCGGCTCCCCAACCTGTTAGGAAGGCATCTGAATAATTGGTAATTTCATATGAATGAACCCCAAAGGTGTTAACCGATGAAAGGATATTCCTTTCCCACCATGAGAAATCATCGGTTAAGTTCTCTTTAAGATGTACCTTCCCTTCATAATCACCATCATTAACTAGTAAGGCTAAATATTTCTCTCTCTCGAACCGTTTTGTATATAACCAACCATACTTGATCGCTGGGCAGGCTGCGATTAAGTTTCCAATAAATTTAGTCAACTTTCTAACTCTTCACTCTCTTTTTTGGCTTAATTGCTTAATGAATTCCAAGATCTTCAACCGTTTCGTTGACGGCAACTCTAGTGTCAAACGATCTGAGTTGACCCAGAACCCTAAAAACTGACACTTTCTGCTAGGAGTCAACACACTCTTCTTCCAATTGATAATAAACCCAAGAGACTCAAATAATGTAATTGTTACCGATATGTTTTCTTCACAAGAAGCGAAATTCGGCCCTATACATAGTATGTCATCTAAATATGATACCGAAAGTAACCACGTTTACGTAGGAAACTTAAAACAGGCTTCAAGATCTTGGTAAAAATAAAAGGAGCTGTAGCTAAACCAAACGGTAAACAACAAAACTCATACAGTTGTGATTGAAAACGGAATCTGAGAAATTTCCTGCTTTCTTTATGAATGGGCACAAAAAAATACGCGTCTTCTAGATCCAAATTAGCCATGTAATTTCCTTTAGAAATTAATTTTGACACTTATTCAATATCTTCAAATTTGAAATGAACTGTCTCAATTAAGCTATTTAACTTCTTCAAATTCAATATGAATCTTTTTGTACCGTTTGATTTGTCTACTAAAAAATAAGAAGAAACAAACTGTCCTTCTACGTCATGACATAACTTAACAGCTCCAAAACTTAATAATCTATGAACAGCTTCCTTGCAATCTTTCAACTCCTGTGAAGAACTTATAAAATTTTCTGGCTCTTTTACTTGAAAAACAGGTTGGCAAAACTCAATCTTATAACCCTGTATACAATTTAAAACAAAACTATTATCTGTGATCTTTCTCCACTCATCAAGGAAAAATCTTAGTCTCCCTGCTTTTGATGATACCTTTTGTCCTAAAGACGACGGTCCGTTCTCGGACGAGTCAACTTTGGCTGGTGTTGAGGCGACTGGTACGGTTTTCTTGACGCACTGGTTCCGGTCGACCTCCCTTGGAAGGTCGATTTGGAGATCCCCATCCTCGACCAATGCATCTTTGAGGATGGGGTTTTCCAGTTTACCTGATCTGAAGTTTTCAACGGCAACTTCTTTGGAGTTGGCTTGGATGGATTTAATCAACTTAATTTTCTCTGACAAACCATCTCCAAAGAGAAACTTGTCGAGTTTACATTTTTCCAGGACCTCCTTTATATTCTTCTCCATACCTGGTAAAATAAAGGATCTTCTTGTCACGGCTTCCCGATGGTGAGCCTCTGCTAAAAGCTTGCCGGCATCAGATAGGCACTGTAGTAGCTGCATCCTATCAACTCCTTCATCTTTCTCATTTAACATTAAAGAAATTCCCATACCTAAAGCAAGCATTGCCGATCCGATAGTTTTTTGGATCTCACTGGCATACTTGTCTCTTTTTAGAGCAACATCTTGCATAGAGACTGCGATCTCTGGGTTAAGAATCTGCGCTTCTAACTGACAGTTATTTGCGCGCGGATACTTTGATAACAACTCATTTTTGAGCTCTTTTTTCAAACCCTCGTTGATGTGATTAGACCAACGTGTTGCTAATTTTGAGTGTAAAGTTCCCACTTGGGGGTCCTCTGCTTGCGGATCATCACCCAGAATATCAATAGTTTCGGGATCTATATGATCAGTCTCTTTCGCGTCTGCAGTGTTAACAGACTCAGACGTTTCATTCTCGGATGATTTGGGGTCATGTTTGGCATCTCCGGTGTTTATTTGCACTGCCGAAGCCTCTGTCGATATATCAGATACCTGGTTCTGGATGTCCTCTCCAGTCGGTAAGGAAAGATTTTCCTTAACCGAGCTTCCGTCCGCGTCACCTGATGCTTCTGTGAACAGAAAGCAATTATAAAGCTATGTCTGTACCACTCGGGTACGCACTAAGCCAAAAATATGAACAATTTGTCCCACCACTCGTGTGGGCTCATTGCCAATTAAAATAATACCGCCAAAAAGCAAGTCAAGTATAAACAAGACCAATGTTTACCAGGTAACTGTGCAGCCTCGTTGGATGATGGCGGCTGGACGGTGTGCGTTGCTCTTTGAAGTGCTTCCTCCAACTCTTTTATTTTCTTACACATCCTATCCTCCCGCTCTTCACGTTCTCTTTTTCTCTTACTCTTAGACATTATTCCCGCGAATCAATAGAAAAAATTAATATAAACTCAATCGTTGATCACTCTTATTTATTTTTTTTTTTTTTTTACAATGAACTCTGACGATGTGGCGCTATCGAGCACAAAAAACGTTATGAGTGTAGATGGGACCGTACAGCCTGTAACGGGTATTTTTTTTTATTAATTAATTTATTATAAACAAATCTTACCCCCGGCTCGAGTGAAGCTCGCCGGAGTCCAGGATTCTGACGAGGGTAAACTATTGTGCAGAAGTAAACTATAAGTAAATTACCAAAACCTCTTTATTTTAAAACAAAAAAAAAAATATAACAGTAGTACGATTACAATAAACAGAGAAAGAAAACCCACTCATACACGGCGTTACAATTCTCCGCCGTCGGTACAAATCGCGTTGCTAACCTCCCCTTCTCGGCCCTCTGTCCCCGTTTCCTGACGGGTAGCTAGTGCCGCCCCGCCGGCCCTATTCCGCGTTACCCGAGGGGAGAGTGAATAACATCCACCTCGCCCCCACCTACTCGGTTGTGATTGCCTACCACCGTTTGGCTGAAGGCCTCCGGGTGGGGAGTCGCCTTTTCGTCGTGGGTGAAACGGCTCACTTACCTGTGTTGTAGTCCGCGCCAGGTAGAGTGGACCCTCTTTAATTTCTCGACTAGAAGGCTCCCGTCGAGGAATTAAACCCAGAGAAAAAGTTGCCCAACGGTGGATAATTTTTCGGCTTTATCACCTCAACCTGATTGATCTGTCACCGAAAATTATTTGCCCAACATCGCCACCTATCGGGTGCCGTGGAACTTCGAAAATTCACCGATTCATTCTAAGTCTCGCTAAATTTTCGCTGTGAAATATTTATTTTCATTCAGACAATTCATACCTTTTCACAATAAATTATATCTTCGTACAAATTCTCGCCGGGACTTAGGCCCATGACAGAAAATTTAATTTATTGTGAAAAGGTATTTATCATAAATTATTTTCTATTCTAAGTTTTCTTCGGACTTAGAATGAAAATGTAAATGAGTATTAATTTATAACATTTAAGTAGATAATACTTTGCATAAACTCGATTTTTGTTCTTCTTTAGAACAAAAATTATCGGCTCACTAATTCGCTTTTATCAGTTCGACGGTAGTTGCCGCAAGCGAACCAACGTCGACCTTGTCAGCCCTCTATCGCAGCGGTGGCGAACTCTCGACGTTCAACATTTATTTAAACTGAACCGTCGCTGATAATAATTTTAATCCCGGAAATAATAAATCAATAAAAATAATACATGTTTATAATAATATTCGCAAGTAACTAACAAATAATTTGTAAAGCATCATTTAATCATAATGACAGAATTACCAATATTAATAAATGTAATTAATTATCATAACGATAGTAATCGTAATAGTAATCATCGTAATCATACGAAACAAAAAAAATAATAAACGTAAACAAAACAAAACAACAAAACAAAACTACTGTAGTTTCATGGTCTCCTGCCATGTTCTTCACACCCCTCTTTCTTTGAAACGAAAAGTGGTGAACTTTGTTTGCCACTTTTCGTCTGGTAACTCCTTTCTTCATTCTTCTTTTTCGGCTTTGGATGCCCGTAGTCTGGCCAGCATGTCATGAGCAGTCTCGTCCGACGAGACTATAGTAGGTGTTTTCTGGTTACGGGTTTGGCTCACTTTATACAGTCGTAGCTCGGCGTCATATGCCGTGTATCTGCGTCGCCTTTGATGCGGAAGGAACGGTAGACTTCTGACTTCGTTCAACGGCGTCAGAGTTGCCAACAACTGCTTCAACGACAGTTCCGGTCGTTTCCTTGGGCGCTCGAAGAGATCACCTGGCTTGTCCTCGAATTCTTCCGGATAATCCATCAATAATGGTGCCTCGTCATATTGAGCCCAACTGGGTAAACGGGCCCCTGTCGGGGTATTTTCTGATGTCGCAACTGCCAAGGGTTTGTCTTGGCGGGGACTGTGTTCGGCTCGGAGGTCTGCGTGGACGTCGCTATGGGTAGTCTTTGGTTCGGAGGTAATCAGGATTTCCTCTAACAGGCGGGCTACCTTCTCCAACGAGTCAGTCGTTGGGTGATTTTTCCTTGGTTGAGTCCGTACAAACCCAGGATTGGCGGGATCATACGGCTCGGGGCCTGGTGCTATCCGGATCTTTTTGGGCAGTGTTCGGATCTCCGCTATTGAGACGTTCGGTCGCTGAAGTCTCTTCTTCTTAGGAGTTCGTCTGGTTTGTTTGCTTGGTTCGTCGACGCCCTTCCACTGGCGTGGACCTGGACTGGCCGAACCGAATAGCTCTGACATTTTTTTGCAGCGTTTTCGAGCGAGGCGAACTCGTCGAATATCGTGACTTGCGATCAAGGTAGCTGTGGGAACGTGGGGGTCGTTCTTCAAAACTTCCTCGAGGCGGCGAACTTCTTCTTGAAACTCGCTGATCTTCAACGGCTCCATCGTCTATGAAAATCGTCGAAAAAAATGTGTATCTTAAGGCTATAGACACTTTACATAATTTCATACCCGCGTTATTAAAATAAAGAGGTTTTTTGAATTTACGATTTGATTATCTTAAACTACCTTTGCGTCACGTTCGGCCATTTTCAAATCGGCGCCCACGACTCTATGACTAATTTTGCTAATCCGCGCTTCGTTCTCGATCGCGTTACGCGAGCATTCTCGTCGGGTTCCTCGATCGTCACTTTTGGTTCGTTTACTTGGGGTTCTGATGATTCCTTGAACTGTGCATTACCCTCATGGTATGGTTTGATGTCCTTGATATGCACAATATACGTTTTCCCCGCTTTTTCCAGCTCGTACACCGATGGTCCTACTACTTTAGAAATTACGAAACCCGTGGAAAACTTATTTGCCAGCTTGGCTGAAAAGTTGTCCCCTGCGGCAGACAGATGGTGTTCTCTTCGACTCACCAAGTCTCCGAGTTCAGGTTGCCACGACCCACGTTTCTTATCGTAGTATTTAGCCTGACGCTCGTACGCCTGCGCTAGGTTCACGTTTACTAATTCCATCGTTTCTTCCAAAGATTTCACCGCCTTATGGGAGTCGTGCTGCGCGTGTGTTCCTTTGTCGCTCAATGCCCTTATTGATACAGGTGGCATAATCTCGCGTCCATAATTTAGATACGCCGGTGAGAACTGCGTTGCCTCGTGTTTAGCCGTATTATACGCGAACATTAACTCCGGTAGCAGTTTATCCCACGTTTTCTGACTCTTTTCGACAAATTGGGCAATCATTGTTCCGATTACGCGATTTGTGCGCTCTACGGGGTTGCACTGAGGTGAGTAGGGTGGGGTTTTCACGTGTTGGATATGGAATCCTTGTAACAACGAAGTGAACTCTCTGCTTACGAATGGGGTTCCATTATCCGTGATCACCGTATCGACTCGTCCAAAGCGCAGTAAAACTTTATCCTTGAAGACTTTACTAATCGCGTCGGCCTTCTGGTGGCGTAACGGGTGCGCCTCGACCCATTTCGTGTATTTATCTTGAAATACCACGATATATGCCAATCCGCTGGTCGACCTAGGCTTTGGGCCGATGATGTCTGCTGATACTACCGCCCAGGGTCTGGTAGCCGGTATAGTGCCCATCGGCGCGGACGGGGGTTGCTGTGACGGCTTGTACGCCTGACATTTTATACATTGACGGACATGCTCCGTAATTTCAGCGCGCATTCTTGGCCAATAATAACTACGTGATATCCTCGCGATAGTTTTTGCAATGCCTCCGTGTCCGGCGGTCGGAGCGTCATGATTTTCGTGCAAAACTCGGCGTCTACCTGCCTCTGGGATACATAACTTCCACACGTTTCCTCGATCCGCGTAATCCAGACTGTGATACGCGTGTCGGTATAAAAGATCGTTTTTCACGCAGTATTCTGGATACCTCTGTGGGTCGTTTTCGACGCCCTTTTTAACGCGCTCGTACCACGAGTCTCCCAAGATTAAGGCGTCGATTATGAGCTCGGCATCGTGGTCCTCAGCTTCTTTGCTGTCGGCATTTCCCGGTTGACTACGTGACAAGGCGTCAGCCACTTTATTCCATTTTCCCCTTCGATATACGACGGTAAAGTCGTATTGCTGCAAATACATGTTCCACCTAGCCACTCGACCGCTCGGGCTTTCCATAGTACGCAACCATTTTAATGATTGGTGATCGGTGATTACCGTAAACTCATAACCCTCGAGATACTGCCTCATTTTTTGAATCGCCCAAACTACGGCTAGGCACTCCTTCTCAGTCACGGAGTAATTACGCTCCGCTTTATTCAAGGCTCGACTCGCGTATGCGATAACTTGTTCTTTACCCTCGTTCTCCTGCGTTAATACCGCGCCCAACCCTTCGTTACTCGCGTCGGTTTGCAAAGTGAACTTTTTGTTGAAATCCGGAGGAGTTAGCACCGGCGCGGATTTAAGATGGTCTTTCAGAGCGTCGAAGGCCGTTTGCTCTACTTCTGTCCATCTCCAACGTTTCTTTTTCTGGAGTAAGGAGGTGAGGGGTTTAGTTTGGTCTGCACAGTTCGGGATGAAACGTCGGTACCACGAAACCATTCCCAAGAACTGCCGTACTTCTTTCGTCGTCCGAGGTGGAGGGATCTCGCTGATTGCTTTCACCTTTTCTGGGTCCGTATGAATCCCGTGCTCGTCGATAACATGCCCGAGATAGACAACCGATGGTTCCAGGAAGCGACTTTTCTCGTGGTTAATCTTCAGGTTCGCGGCTCTGAGGCGTTCTAGCACTTTTTGCAATATTTCCATGTGGTGCTCGAGAGTTTCGCCGAGTATAATAATATCATCTAAATATACTACGACGTAAGGTTCCAAATCGACCCCTAAGACTTCGTGCATCGCTCGTTGAAATGTCGCAGGCGCCGAATGTAACCCGAACGGCATCACGCGGAACTGGAATAAACCACGCCCGGGAATTGTAAAGGCAGTGATGGGTTTACTCTCTTGGTCCAGTGGTATTTGCCAATACCCGCTCTTTAAGTCAATTACGCTCTTATACTTGGCTCCTCGCAATTTGTCCAAGGAAGCGTTGACTTGGGGAATTGGAAAGGCATCCTTCTCGGAGACATCATTTACGTGCCGTAGATCGACGCAGAACCGATATTTTTGGTCTTTCTTCCGTACCAACACAATTGGTGAGCTCCATGGACTGCTAGACGGTTCTATTATGCCGTCTTGGAGCATTTTGTCCACCTCGTCGTTCATAATCTTTTGTATTTTTGGATTTTTCGGATAATAACGTGATTTGATTGGTTCTGTACCGGGTTTCAGTTTAATTCTATGAGTCGCGCAGCGAGTTGGACCTTTTACTCCTTCGTCGAGCTTGAGTAAGGCTTTGATCTCTCGGCGGGCGGTCTCGAGATCGTATTTCACGTCGAGGGTATGACACTCGAACGTATCTTGCCTTCGCAGCAACTGGTACCCCATTTTATTTAGGTTATCGACCCCTAAAAGCATATCATTCCTGTACGATGGAATAATATGAAACGGTAACGTGTAAGCTCGGCTTGCCTCGGATATCGCGATCCACGCTGTGCCAGTAGTTTGCACTACGTGGCTTCCTAAGCTTGATCCTCGTATCGGCGTTGGATCGTACTTCTCAAATAGCCCGTTATTTTGTACGAAGGTCCATGTGGCTGGCGAGATTACTGAAGCTGTCGCGCCAGTATCCATTAACGCGTGTATATCCTTTCCACCAAGTTTAATTTTGGCAAAAGGGCGGTTATCTCCTGTTCTTACTGTCGAGGGGTTGTACTGCTGCCGGGCTCCGACGCAGCCGTCGTCACGGTGTTGCCCCTTTTGTTTGTCTGAGTCTCGGCTCCCGATGTTCGTAAGTCTTGACGGTCCCCGGGTCGACTCTGGGAGCTGGTGTCGACCCTCGCGGCGTTTCCCTGCCACGGGCAGCAATCACGGGTCCACGTGCCCATTTTACCGCACCGCGAGCAAAATTTCACTCGTGGGTTCGTGCATTGGGGTTGTCGGTGGCCTTTTTGCCGACAGCGCCAACAATGTTCTCTCCAATCGTACTCAAAAATTTCTAACGCCGCGCCTGGTTTCGTAGTTTTTCCTGTAGCCGACTTTCCGGTATTAGTTTTCCCCGCTGCTGGCTTACTACTCGACGGTGATTGCCCGCTTTCTTGAACCACGAGCTGTTCGAACTCGCCTGCCAGTTGCAACAGTTCTGGAACGTTGGTGAACTCGGTTCGCTTGATATACCGACGGTATTCAGGTCTTAAATTTTGGTACAATCGCGCTAACTTGGCCTGGGAAGTCATCTGACCGTGTCGACGCATCAGGGTCTGCAAGCTTGTCGCATACTCTTTTGCTATCTCCGTCTCTCTCTGCACCCGGTTCCGAATTTGTTCTTCGAGTTCGATCTCCCGGCCCGGTGGTAAGAAGAAAGATTTTAAATCTGATGTAAAGTCTTCCCACGATATCCAGTCCCTCTTGTTGTTTCGATACCAGTGTATGGCTTTATCGCGGAGAAGCATGGGAATACAGTGGACTAGTTTGTCCTTCTGGAACCCGTAACTTTCAGTCAACTCGTCGATACGCTCGATGAAATCTAAAACATCGCGCTCGCCGTTGAAGGTAACACCCCACTTGCGTACCACGTCTCTCGATCGGAATTCGTCGGTCTCTCTTGGCACTGCCGCTGGATAAATCGGGCCCGGATTCACTACTGCCTGATTGGCTTGTCTTTCTAATTCTATTTCCCGTCGAATTTGTTCTGTGATTTCTCGTCTCAAGCGTTCTCGTATCTCACGGTCTTCTCGTTCCCTTTGCTCGTGCTCGCGTCTTTCCCGCTCTTCTCGCAGTTCTCGCTCCCGTCTCTCCTGTTCTTCTTGCTCTGGTGCCGGTCTTTCTCGTACCTCTTGTACCCTTCTTGCGTCTATCTCTTGCCTTATTTGTTCCCTAATCTCGCGTCTTAGTCTTTCTCGTAGTTCTTGTTCTTCCCGCTCGCGTGTTTCACGCATCATTCTTTCTCTCTCAGCGCGTTCCTCACGTCCACGTCTTTCCTGCTCTTCTTGGACTCTCATCTCTCGTTCTCGGGCCTCAAGTTCCTCTCTTTCTCTTTGCTCACGTGCTTCTCTCTCTCGTACCTCTTGTTCCCGTGCTCTTAATTCCTCGAGTTCACGTTTTTCGCGCTCAACTCGGCGCCTTTCTCGCTCTTCGCGCTCCAACCTCTCTCTTTCCTGTTTTTCCATCTCTTCTCGAACTTCGCCCTCGACTTGCCGACGTAACTCAGCTTCTCTAGTTTCTTGTTCGCGGGTTGCTTTTGCTTGAGCGTCCCCGTGAGACTGATCATCGTCTAGTGTCCGTTGTTCCTCCTCTGACTCGATCCCTTCCTCAGTATCATCTAATTCTATCTCGGACCGATCGAGATCACTCAACAGTTTGTCGTATATTCCCTCTCGTCCCGCGTTCGCGACCTTGGATTTATTTAGCTGGGCTCTCAGTAAAATCCGTAACTCCGATAATGTCGCCCTTGATTCGACTGACACGTTGTACTTCTTCAATTCCTCAATCACGTCGGATTTTCGTAAGGACCAAAGCCACGTTTGGGAACCCGCCGTTGCTCGCGCTGCCATTCTCAAAATAAAATTTTTATTCTACTCCGTTTGAAATAGCCGATCGCGTCGCGGTTTACTAAACTACTACCCCGTTACCCGAAAGCTAAACTCTGTCCCTGTTCGAGCGCCAAAATTTGTAACGGGTATTTTTTTTTATTAATTAATTTATTATAAACAAATCTTACCCCCAGCTCGAGTGAAGCTCGCCGGAGTCCAGGATTCTGACGAGGGTAAACTATTGTGCAGAAGTAAACTATAAGTAAATTACCAAAACCTCTTTATTTTAAAACAAAAAAAAAAATATAACAGTAGTACGATTACAATAAACAGAGAAAGAAAACCCACTCATACACGGCGTTACAATTCTCCGCCGTCGGTACAAATCGCGTTGCTAACCTCCCCTTCTCGGCCCTCTGTCCCCGTTTCCTGACGGGTAGCTAGTGCCGCCCCGCCGGCCCTATTCCGCGTTACCCGAGGGGAGAGTGAATAACATCCACCTCGCCCCCACCTACTCGGTTGTGATTGCCTACCACCGTTTGGCTGAAGGCCTCCGGGTGGGGAGTCGCCTTTTCGTCGTGGGTGAAACGGCTCACTTACCTGTGTTGTAGTCCGCGCCAGGTAGAGTGGACCCTCTTTAATTTCTCGACTAGAAGGCTCCCGTCGAGGAATTAAACCCAGAGAAAAAGTTGCCCAACGGTGGATAATTTTTCGGCTTTATCACCTCAACCTGATTGATCTGTCACCGAAAATTATTTGCCCAACATCGCCACCTATCGGGTGCCGTGGAACTTCGAAAATTCACCGATTCATTCTAAGTCTCGCTAAATTTTCGCTGTGAAATATTTATTTTCATTCAGACAATTCATACCTTTTCACAATAAATTATATCTTCGTACAAATTCTCGCCGGGACTTAGGCCCATGACAGAAAATTTAATTTATTGTGAAAAGGTATTTATCATAAATTATTTTCTATTCTAAGTTTTCTTCGGACTTAGAATGAAAATGTAAATGAGTATTAATTTATAACATTTAAGTAGATAATACTTTGCATAAACTCGATTTTTGTTCTTCTTTAGAACAAAAATTATCGGCTCACTAATTCGCTTTTATCAGTTCGACGGTAGTTGCCGCAAGCGAACCAACGTCGACCTTGTCAGCCCTCTATCGCAGCGGTGGCGAACTCTCGACGTTCAACATTTATTTAAACTGAACCGTCGCTGATAATAATTTTAATCCCGGAAATAATAAATCAATAAAAATAATACATGTTTATAATAATATTCGCAAGTAACTAACAAATAATTTGTAAAGCATCATTTAATCATAATGACAGAATTACCAATATTAATAAATGTAATTAATTATCATAACGATAGTAATCGTAATAGTAATCATCGTAATCATACGAAACAAAAAAAATAATAAACGTAAACAAAACAAAACAACAAAACAAAACTACTGTAGTTTCATGGTCTCCTGCCATGTTCTTCACAAGCCTATAAAGGGCCACCAGTGGCTCTCTTTCTTTTTACATACTCTGAATTTGTGGTGACATCGCAGTACAAACAGCGGTACTACGTTATATAATCCTGAGAACGAGACGCCATATAATATATAATCATATATGATCATGTATAAACAGACCAAGTTATGAATGATCAGACCTGGTTAATTTTTGGATCTGATCATATATAGACAATTATGCATGATCATATATGATTAGACAAAATCTTTTTTCATCGGGCCGAGCAATAATATACAAAATCCCACATAGAAAAGTATATATGTAAATAATTATATGCAACATATATGTCACATATATAACATATATGTGCGCAAAAAAAAATTATGTCAACTAAATTTTCAGATAAATGTATGCATAGTTGAAACCATAAATGCTTACATAAAATTAAAACTATATAATACATATGGGGCATTCCATGCCAAATCACCGAAGTTTTGACCTGACCCCATTCGATTTCGCTGAAACTTTTTTATCATTTTGTATCCTACCAAAGACATTTGTCTGGATTTTTTCAGATTTTTTTACCCAACCCAAAAAAAGTTACGAATTTTTGAAAAAAATCGCTCTTTTTTATTAAATTGCTATAACTTTCTCACAAATAAATCTTTCGGCACTTTTTTTTTTCAAAATTTTTGTTTTTAAATGTAGTTTTCAGAAAAAATACGAAAAATTTCTCGGAAGTCACGATATATGAAATATTTCAGTTTTTTCAATAAAACCGTTATTTTTTCGAAGTCCGAAACTTTCGCTTCTCGATTTTTAGGTCTCAAAAAAATCTTCAACCAAGACAGTATTTAACCCCACTATTCCTATTTTGTGCCGACTTTCCATTATATTTTTTTTTCTCGATTGAAAATACAAAAATTTCTAAATTTGGCTTATTTTTTATGACTTTGCGCTGAAGTTTTTTTGGATTGTATTTAAAAGCTCAGAAGTTGAATAAAATTGGACAAAAACAACCGTAAAGTGTATTAGGGGCAAGGATTGATTTTTTCGGAAGAAAATTCCCAATTTCTTAATATAGAGAAATCTAAACCTACAATTAACTTTCTCAATAAGACAATTTATAGATAATCTCAGAAAAATATAGATGGCCTTATAGACAATTTTAGATCAAATTGAACGGAATATAGTATAGTACTGGATATCTCAACTGGTAGAGCACTCAGCGCGATACCGACATAGTCTAGGTTCGATTCTCAGTTCATGCTATCGACTGCTCACCGTATGCCATCTTCCACGACAATCTACCGTATATTAATAATTATTTCTAATAAATTTTTATTTTAATCAATATTTGTACTATTACATGGTGGTCACAGAAATTTGAGATTGAAATTCCCCGACTTTTCCAGGTATTACAGTCAAACAATTCAAAAATTCCCTGACTATGTGTAGTAATATCAAATCATTGAAAATATTTATTTAATTTAAAATATAATGGTATAAATCAGTTGAATCAATAATTAATCATTGTCGTTAAATGAAACTTTTTGTTATTACTAGTTAAGGTTCATTGTTTTTTTTTTATTTATTAAATGAATAATTTTTGATTTTTGATTTGAAATCTATGATTTTATATAACTTACTCTATAATAAAATATAAATAAATTTTTCATTTTCAATAGAATACATTTCATAAATAAGTATATTTCATAGAATATTAATAAAGTATTAATCAAATACGAAATAATAAATATAGTAAAACTTATTTCTAATTAGTTCATTACTTATGTATGCATTCAAGATTTTTAGTTTTTTAACTTGTCAATATAGATGTTAATAGCTTGAAGATCCTGGCGATTGGTTTCTACTAAGACTTTTTTTTCTAACAGCCTTGATAATTCTAACTGCTTCATTTTTTCGCTATTGGAATCAATTTCTACTAATTTTTTTTCAAGATGGTTTTACAACCGCATTCGCGCCGCGTCACTTTTTGAACAATTTTGACAGAAGACTAAATTTGTCGGATTTTTTCAGTCAAAAGAAAGAAAGTGAAAATTTTTCCAGGTTTGTGACGAAATTTTCTGACATTTCCCTGACTTTTCCAGTATATTTATGATTCCCTGACATTTCCAGGTTTTTCAAAATGTGGCCACCATGTATTATTAAGCACATCAAATCCATGAGAAAAATTATCTGTAATTTTTTCCATCATCCGAATATTATGTAATTTTAAGTTTATTAAACCGATGATTTAATTTAAACAACAACAATAATAATAATAAAAATAATAAATTGTTTGTAATTAAAAATATTTATAATTGGTTTATTGTATTTAATATTTTTATTGAAGTATCAATTGTCCGACAGATAAAATATCGGGTATTATTTGTCTTAGTGTAAGTTGTCATTGTCATGAATCGTCGCGGGGATGAATTGTCGAGGATGAATTGTCGGGGATTAAATGTTTTGGGACCAAAACGCAGTGAATCGGTGATTTGACATGGAATGCCCCATCTAGACATATATGTCTGTATATATGTTGACATATATGTCTGTATATAAGTAGACATATGTGTCTGTATATAAGTAGACATATATGTCTGCATATATGTTGACATATACGCATCTATGTGGGCATATATATGTACTTGTATGTATGCATATATGTCCTTTATATTTTTATATAAATGTCTAAATATACTTAATTAAATGCGTAAGAATATATTTTACGTTTATCAAAACATATATTTTTTTATATAACTTGAATATATTTTGGCGCAAAAAAAATACATCGGAATATATATTTCATATAAGTAACATGTATTTTTATATATGTGACATAGATAACTCATATAAGTTTGCATATATTTTCCGCATATATATTGTAGTTATTGGTATCTTAAATTAATATCACTTATACACTACAATGATAACACACTTATATTAGAAATAACAACACCACAATTAACAGCAGTAAAAGAAAGCAAGAGCAATATATAGTTTATTGAAATACAATGTTTGCTGTTAAACTGTCAATATAAGACTGACTGACTTTTGTCGCGTATCTATAAAACAAGAGAAGAAGGCATTTGTTTTCTAGCTATTCAAATATTTTAAAGATCAGTTTCACATTCGTTACACTACCCCCTTCTCAATAAATTATCGTCCCGATAAAAATTGTGTTGGAAGAATCGAACTTAATTAAAATTAAAACCATTTGCAATCTTCGTTCGATTCCGCTATGGTCCCAACACACCCTATCTATCACCCTACAGGGAAAAAAAACACCATAGTCAAAAAAACAACCCTGTAGGCTAACGCAAAGATAATAAAAAAATAAAAAAGTAGTCTATAGTTTAATTGAGCTAAGAATTTATAATAAAAAAAATAAGTTAATCAGTGCACGTGACTCTATTTTCCTATTCAACGAATTAAAATAAATTAATTAAAAATGCAACCCTCATCTTGATTGAATGGACCTTCAATAGGAATGGGATCAGGTACGGGATGCGAACAGGAACTCCTTCCTCTCCTCCTTGAGGGACTAGAAATTGACTTCTTCTCTCCTTCCCCAATGAAATTGGAAATATTATCTGTACATAATAAACAAACAAAACGAGTATCACCAACATTTTATTAAATTTTATACTTAAACGTATTTTATCGTTACATTCTATTATTTATCAGTTGTTAATTTAAAACTTTCATTATCGTGATCGATTTAATAATTTCGATCTTAAATGCTCAATGTTCTGCCGTTCGATTCATCCAGACCATTCTCCGATATGTTATCTCGAGCTAACATACCAATGATTCTGAATAACACACGTTGCAACGAATTTCATTTTTTTCCTAAAAGCTCCTCGGAAACTCTCCAGGGCATCCACCTATCTCTCAGAAGTCGTGGCCATCAACAAAAGAGAAATGTCGACTGTGTCAACTCCGGATGGATCCCAAAGCTCCAGTCAGGTTGCTCTTAGCCATTGATAAGTCCTCAGAATCAAACTTTTGATCTTCGTTGAGCTCACTTAGATCAAAAGAAATATCCAGCCTCCGATCAATGACTGAGGAATCCCGGGAACCCCGCAACGATTAATCGTTCAGGGCCCACAGCCAGACTTCCCTTCAGCTAATATACTCAAACCCAGAACATTTCCAGTCCTTATAGAATCCCGGGAATCCCTCGAATAACGTTACCACTAAGATCGTTCAGAGCCCTCAGCCAGACTTCTTTCAGAATCACGGGAACTCTTCAGCAACGTCTACAGTGGGGCTATTCAGGGTCCACTGCCAGATTTCTTCTAAGGACTATACCAGTCTTTAGCAGTCGTTCAGATAACTTCAATTCTATCTGTTTGCAAGATATCCTAGACTTACTAACTGACTACAGAATCCCGGGAACCCTTTACAACGTCTACACTGAGATCGTTCAGGTTCCCAGCCGGACTTCTATTTTATTTCCTCTTATTTATCACAATATGGTATATGACGATTTACATGCATGATTTTATATTTTCATTCGGTATTTTTCTAATTTTATAAACTACGTTATTTAGCCTATTTTCAATTTCATAAGAACCCTCCTAATCGCATTGAAGTAAATAAATTTTTAATTATTTCCGTTAATAACGACTTTTCTTTTTTTTTTTTTTTTTTTTTTTTTTTTTTTTTTTAATTCAACTCATGATAGTTATCTCAGGAGTTTCATAAAACTTTCCTATTCATCCGTATAAAACTATATTGATTAACTCGATAAATACTTGAGGTATTTTATAGCCCAGATAAAATCTTTCAAAAATGACTATCTATACAAAATTTTTGTATCTATTGTTCTTTAACAAAAAATCATTAAATATACCCGGTTTATTAATTACGTCAATCGATTACAAAACAAAAGAGCGGTTAAATATCATGATATTTTTAGCTAATTTGTACTTTTTTTTCTTTTTTAAATTTCATCTAACTATGATTATTATTAAATAATGATACATCACCAAATTTATCCTTTCCCAATTGTAATTTGTCCACAAGTTCAATTTGAACTTCTCAATCAGTTCTATGAAAATTTTTACCGTCTTTACTTCTTCCTGTTTTAAACAAAATAAGACTATCCGTCGTTTGATGTTTCGATCACTATTATTTTGTATTTTTATCACACGCGTAATTACTAAGACTCGCACTTTAATACAAATTGATAGAAATATTTTCACAACACTAATAATTTAATCACTGAATTCGTTTAAATTATTACACGCACTTGGAATCTATATTATAAAATATATTCACAAAAGCCCTAGGGGTATAAGCATGGTGAATTTGCCCCCGAAAGGTATCGGCTTGATACTGCGGGGATTTTTAGGTACTAATAAGATATTAAGATCCTGAGAGTTTCAGCTTTTGAAACCAATCGGTCTTCGAGAAAAAGCCAAATATGTAAAAATCAGATAAAATGAATATTCTCAGAGACTATTTTATCGATTGACTTATACTCGGGATATGTTTTGGGGGTCGATAGTAGCTCCTCGGAAAAAAATTGGGAGCTTGATCGGTCGACAACAACCTCGAAAAAAATTACTTTTTAGTTTTAATTTCGACTTTTCACGATGTTACGGTTCTGGTACAATTATGAAATAATTTTTTTTGGATTCCTCATCCAATTTCCTATAGACTTAAGTGCTTTTAAAATTTTTAAAAAAGGTACGCCATATAGAAAAAAAAATAAAAACCACTTTTTAAGCAAATATTTACTTTATTTACATGTTTAAAGTGTGAATCATTATTTTTCTAGTTTGTATATGTTCTTGAATGTTATTTGCAAGAATAATCTCTGCATCAGCAGTTAAATTTTGTCATATTATATAATATCAACTAAAATATTATAAACATTATACACATATAAAACAAGAAATAGATTTTAGTTTGTAAATTATAAATACATAACAACAAATGAAAGATATACTTGAGGAAAAAAATGTATAATCATATTTTATCAGTCTTCATCACTATCCTCTTCAATCACAGTTGAAATACTGTATCAAATAATTTGCTAAGTATTTCAGCAGGCCTTAAAATCTTTGTTAAATATCTCCCGTGTGATAAATAGTAAACAATAGCAGCAACATGAGAGCAACATCCAATTGTTCTCAGACCATTTGCACACTCACAACTATGCCTCAATATGCTTTTTGGACCAATAGCATTTTTTTTATACTCAATAAAACATCTATAAACCTTTCTATTAATGTGTCTGGATTGAACTTGAATTTTGAGTATATTTGACTGTTCTTTCACATATTGAATAATGAGATTACCTGTTTCATCAACCATTTCTGCTAAATAGGAAACAGCCTGTTTCAATTAATAGGAACCAGTGAAAAACATATGCAGATCATTTTCTGTCATTTCTGGAAAGTCTTCAAGAGTTTCAGATGAAATTGTTTGAAACGGCAATTTTTTTCGCTGCCAGCCATTTTTTTGAACGTCTGTAGAATAAACTCTGATCAAACTTAGAGATTCATCATAAAATCGTTTCTTTATTAAATGATTTTGACAGCATCGATTTCCATCTGGTATGAAGACTCGTCGCTTAATGAATGACTGCATTTGGGCTTTTTGAGAAATAATAATTAAGTCACTAGTATTACCGCAAAGACAACAGTATCGATGAGTTGGAATAGTTCTTTTCATACGAATCTCAACGTACTCTGTACAATCGGTAGGAGTAATGTTGACTCTAAAAGAAGGATCATCTGAACTTGACTGAGACAATGTCATGTGTGACAGACTAGACTCCGTTCGTTCTAACATTCCACTAACGATAGATTCAGATCCATCTTCAGCATCAAAAACCACTGGTTCAACTTTTCTTTTTTTATACATCTCTACACGACATTTACCACAAACAATATCACCAGTAAAAAATTCACCATCAAATACTGCAGAAAACTCATCAATGTCTTGTTCTGTTAATAAAGTTTGAGGAGTTCCCGGAACTTTCTTTACTATTTTTGAGCAAATGCAACACTTATCATTTTTTTATTTGGAGTCATTTTATTAGCTTAATAAATAAAATGTGAACAGACAATCTCTCAGATTCAGATCATAAACAACACTTTTGTCAGCTGTTGTATATATGACCAAATACGCCAGTGGGCGCGTCGGTCGTGCGGATCTTTTTGCACATAAGACGACCGAGTCGATAACATACCATATTCAATGACTAAAAGCGACAATTTGAAAATAATTTTAATATTACTGCAAAAAAAAACTACATAATTAATTAAAAAGTGGTTTTTATTTTTTTTTCTATACGGCGTACCTTTTTTAAAAATTTTAAAAGCACTTAAGTCTATAGGAAATTGGATGAGGAATCCAAAAAAAATTATTTCATAATTGTACCAGAACCGTAACATCGTGAAAAGTCGAAATTAAAACTAAAAAGTAATTTTTTTCGAGGTTGTTGTCGACCGATCAAGCTCCCAATTTTTTTCCGAGGAGCTACTATCGACCCCCAAAACATATCCCGAGTATAAGTCAATCGATAAAATAGTCTCTGAGAATATTCATTTTATCTGATTTTTACATATTTGGCTTTTTCTCGAAGACCGATTGGTTTCAAAAGCTGAAACTCTCAGGATCTTAATATCTTATTAGTACCTAAAAATCCCCGCAGTATCAAGCTGATACCTTTCGGGGGCAAATTCACCATGCTTATACCCCTAGGGCCCTTTCCTATAAAATTGTCATTTACATTTTTTCTGTAGGTCTTGTTGTTGAGAGAAAAAACAAGAATTCTATGAAAAAATTCGGTTTAGAGGTCCGTACTACCCCACCCGTATGAGTTACGATTTCGCGACCTCGGCCACTTTTGTAGAGCATTCAATTCTGAGAAAATCCCGACTTTGGGCGAAATGATATCATAAAATGCCGTGGAGTTATAGAAGTTTAAAAAATAAAAACCCAAGTTTACGTGTATTTTAAATGGGAAATCTTCACACGCTGCGGTCGAGTACTTAATATTAATATTAAGGAATCAAACTCGCAGGGAATTTTTTTGAGGGTATTTCCAACAAAATTTCGGGATGGAAGCGAAAAAAAAAACAGTCGCAAAAATAAAAGCACCCTAATATATATATATATATATATATATATATATATATATATATATATATATATATATATGATTATTTATGATCAACGCTAGAATTCATTTGATATTAAATACGAAAGACAAGAAGTCACAGATGATCATGCATTACTATTCATGATCATGCATGACCGTGTATTAATAGTGCGAATACTCTTGCATCAATCATGAATGTTCAGGAAAGGATTGTACGTAACTACGTATGATTAAGCATGATAAGACATGACCAAACATGACCAGGGTGTTTGACAATTTCACTACTTCATCCGTGAAAATCCTTAATCTGCTAGGGAAAATTGTAGCATCAAATTTATTAGTGAGATTTGACTTGTGAAATTGTGAAATTCACAAATTAAGAAGTGAGTAACAGCTGTACTTGTAGAAATTATGAAAATATCTCTAATTTTTCACTGATTTATGTTAAGAGAGTATAAGATACTATTATTACCTATAAGTTAAACTAAGTCATTTTTATTAAACTGATCAAATTGCTCAAATTTTTCATCCACATCAAATTACATACTTACACTATAAAAAAAAAACGCCAGTGTAAGTCCACGCTATTCCAGTGTCAAGGTTATGGATGTTGAATTTAACTCCCAAAACGGTGTTACAATAACACAGGTGTTCAAATTGTATTTCAAAGACAAAAAAAAAATTTATTGTTTCAAAAATTAATGACACGAAAATTTACCAACTTACGGAAAAATCCAAAGAATACTTGTCCACAATGACATGTTAATGGTATTGTATAGAGTATGAGCAATCTAAATCAACAAGAAAAATAGAAGAAATTCATGAATGATTAGTTTATCATCTTTAAATCAGTTATTTTTTCATGAAGGCCATCGGAGTTATAATAAAAATGATGATTATATTGATTCCAAATAATTAATTCGATAAGTGATTTAAAATTTATTCAATTTGTTCAGTTCAATAAAAGTAACATTGTTTATTTTATAGATAATAAAATGTTTTTTATGTCAATTAACGATACTTTTTAAATTCTAACAGATTATTCTTATAATTTTTTTTTATTTTTTAGATTTCAAAACACTCATATTCACACTCATACTTCGAACGGAGTTAATTTACTCTGCATGTACGTTTCAACATCAATAGATTAGTACCACTACACCGGTGTGAGTCCATTTTACCACTAAATTGGTGTTAAAATAAGTCCACTGGAATACCACTCTTTTTACAATGTATGAATAAAATTTGATATAAATGTTACATTACGCATAAAAACAATAAAAAAATTCAATAAAATAAGTAATTCATAATCATCAATAAGATGATACATTAAGTAAGAACATATAGAGTAAGCTGAAAGTACTAAGGGAAATAATTCAGCTATATAACGACATCGCGCGAGCTATTGCTATTGCCATTGCCAGTACGATTCTATTGTTCTGTTTATATATATTGTAATATGAGGAAATTCGACATCGACCCGTGGTTCAATATTATTTGAATAAAATAAATAGTTATCCGGTGAGCCAATCCGAGTGACACCTATGAGCAAAGATTCCGACTTTGACCAAGCAATCGACTCGACGCATTGATTGTCACGAGAGATCCGTTGGATACTTCGAACTGAACGGCCACGTTTTTGATTAATTCGATTCGCGACTAAAAAGAACAATTCGACTCCGACCAACCGAACAGTTTCGATTCCGATCTCAGAACAATTAAATTATTGATCAACGATTAATAAAAGTGACCGACAAGTAAATTCCGAGTGAACAATAAACCGACAACTGTGAACAAGCCGAAGCATCGGCGCGATATTGAACAAAGTGTATATGTGACTTTAGTATTGAACAAGTGAAACACGTTCGTGTAATAATTAAATAATTAATTACGCGTAAAAATTATATGATCGTGCAATTTAACGCGTTACCGAAAAAAATATTATTTTATATTTTATTTTATTTCAATCGAGCAATTCTGAGAATTACGAATTATCCGCGTCTCATTCGCAACAGCAGTCTTGTCACCTCGCCGTGTTAGAATACTCTGACGTCACCCGTCAAGTATTTCTTTAATACTTCCGCTGAATGTGTGTCTCCGGACAATAAAACTATTTTATTTTAATTTCGTGAACCAGCTGTGTTTTCCTTGAGCAAAGAACTGATTTTGTTTTGATCGACGACGTTTTTTTTTTATAATTTGTTTATATCGAGTCAAGTCGACTACAGCAATTTATTACTTTTTTTGTAACCGATTACTTTTGATTTGTGATACTGATCAACGATTTTGTTTAATTAAAATACGACTGATTATTTGTTTAATTCTGATCAATTATTTATCGTAATCTTAAGTGCTTGACCTTTCCCCGATCTGCCACCCTGAGCCGATTTCGATAATTGTTTATTTGGTGATTGTTACATCACCTGGCGCCCAACTAATAATTTTGAACAAGGTTGCCAAAAATCGTAAGTGTATTCGGACTTCACTCCGGTAGATCCCCGGTGGTAAAACCCGTTACAATATATATATATATAGATATAAGCAGGACAGTATATTATATATATATATATATATATAGTAAAGCACAAGAAGGCGTACTGATTGGCCCCCAGCTTGGCTAGTAGTAAACACTCTCGTATGATACCAGAACCAACACCGGCACCACTTTCAGGATCTCAGTACTTGTACAAGTACTGTACTATACTACTACTCCTTGGAAAACTTTATATATATATATATATATATATTAGGGTGCTTCGTTTGAAACGACTATTATTTTTTTTCTGGTCCATCGACGGAATAATGTTCTAAACATGTAAAGAAAATTCTCACCAAACACGAGCTCTTAAATTTAATTTTAAGTACTCGCTAAATGAATTTAAATTTTCCCATTTAATTAACATGTAAAATATGATTTTTTTTTTCAATTATCTATAGCTCCGCGGCATTGCAATATATTAAGTCGTAATTAGGCTGAAATAACAGAGGAATCCTGCCTCTTTAAAAATGCTTGTAGCTAATTTACGTTTGTAACTAGCCTCACCGGTCAAAAATCTTAAAGCCAATTTTTTCTCAAATTTCATGGTTTTTTTTTATTTACTCGCAAACCACTAACTTTAGACCAAAATTGTACAGGACTTTCTTATAGAAAATTTGATTTCCTACAAAAAAGGTCATTAAAGCCATTACTGTAGAGCTCGTAGTTTCTGAGATAAATCTAATTAAACATCTCAAAATTTGAAAAATTACTGTTTCATCCGAGATTTTAGAACTTTTTTATAAATTCATGGCCGATGGAATATATAATATATACTGGTAAATATATCATCAAAAATATGTCCAGAAATATGAAACTGTCTCCTATTACATTTACCTCCATCTTTTCTTACCTTAACCCAAATGTCCTCGTTTGACTATCGATCGCTTTTTCAATTACTACCTCTTTCAGTACAAAGATAATTGTTTCATACTTTTTATAGTTACATATACATGTGTAATATGTATTTTTATATTTTATTTGTATACATGATATGTTTCTACGGCCAAATTTCATAAAAAAGTTATGAAATCTCGGATGAAACAGTAATTTTTCAAATTTTGAGATGTTTAATTAGATTTATCTCGGAAGCTACTAGCTTTACAATAATGGATTTTTTGTAGGAAATCAAATTTTCTACAAGAAAGTTATGTACAATTTTGTTCTAAAGTTAGTGGTTCGTCAGTAAATTGAAAAAAAACATGACATTTGAGAAAAAATTGGCTTTAAGATTTTTTACCGGTGAGGCTGGTTACAAAACGTAAATTAGCTACAAGCATTTTTAAAGAGGCAGGATTCCTCTGTTATTTCCACCTAATTGCGACTTGATATATTGCAATGCCGCGGAGCTATAGATAATTGAAAAAAAATCAAAAAATACATGTTAATTAAATGGGAAAATTTAAAATTCATTTAGCGAGTACTTAAAATCAAAATTAAGAGCTCATGTTTGGTGAGAATTTTTTTTTACATGTTTATAACTTTATTCCATCGATGGACCAGAAAAAAAAATAGTGGTTTCAAACGAAGCACTCTAATATATATATATATATATATATATATATATATATATATATATATATATATATATAGAAAAGATCCTCGTAAAGGGCTTAAATGAGAATAAGACAACTAGGACAACAAGGACCGGGAGATAGTTGTAGTTTCCCCTTTTCCCCTTACTTCTCTATCACACAAGCTTGTGTATAGTTTGAGTCCGATTTAATGGGGTGGAAACGCAAGCGACTCGATCAAGTTGTATCCAATTATCCCTCCTTTCCTGTTAGTCTACTGTTGAAGTTAGACATTTCTCTCACTTATGCTACTTGGTTGCTTGCTTCTATTCGGTTATACCTTTTCTAACAGTATACTATATCAAATATCTTGATTACTTTCATCCCGTAGGCCAGATATTCTTCACCAATTAATCTCGTTATCGTGGAAGAGATGCTTTGAGCGGAGCACCGATCTAACTATTCATCAGTCATTGATGCTTTTCTTATTCTACTTGTTTGCATTGCTTTTTCAATGAAAAAAAAAAAAAAAAATGTTGGAAAATCTAGAAGTGCACACCTAAATTGACAATTTCATTTTTAATCGTTACTTTTATTTCATTATTAGTTCATAATATTAATTTTTTCTTTTATAAATTTTTGTGCAATCTTTAAATTATATCAATTTGAATTCTTTATTCCTTATTTTTAGTTTAATATTTTTCTATTTAATTATTTTTAAATATCCCGCCTTTTTAGTAGTTAATAAATCAGTTAATCAAAAGAAAAAATGAAAACAATCATCACAAAAGTAAAATTAAACATGGCAGCACACTCAGCCACTCTTATTATCGATGTTTGTCATCTTATGTACATATCAATTTACACAACTAAACAAGAAAATTAGAATATTTAATAGTTTGTAGTAGCTCTTGAAAAAATTAATATATTATATATTTTTATCAATACCAATGAGAAATTTCGTTTTGTTATAAAAAAAAATTTATTTTTTAATGCAAGAATTTGTTTCTAATTTTTAATTATATCTTTCTTTAATTCCTTTCTTGTTATTTAACCGAAGATTTGCTTTATTTGAGTTTTTAGTTGTAATCAATTCGAGAACATATCAACTAAATTAAATAAATATTTGCTTGCCTTAAGTAAGTGATGCTTCTATAAATTTATTACTAAAGTGAAGCAATAGTTTTCTTAATATAAGAACTATCAATTTCATTTCAAAAAAAAATTACTTATTCTGAGTTTTTTTGGAAACAAGAAAAGTAATCACTTGAGTTTAATTTTATTTTCTCAATGCAGGATTTGTGTAGTGAGTTTCATAAAGGTTTTTAAGAAGAAAAATACAAAGCTAATAAAAAAACGATTAGGTTAATTAATTTTGTCTATCGAGAATTATCGTGTTGACGAACCTTCATACGATATAATTGACAGAACCGATTTCTCGGACTAATATATTTTACTTTAATTCAAAGGAATTTCAATATTATGAAATAATAAAATAATAATAAAAAAATGGCGGGAAGCACGATTAAATTAAAAATATATACAATTTTCTTTCATGAAAATTTGTTGTTTTTTTTTTTTTTTTCAATTATTGTTAGTGGGGCCGTAGCAAGACACACTTAGTATAGTCAATACTGCGCATGCACTTTTACTCATATTCTTCGCTTTTACTTATTCTTTCTTTTTGCCTTATATACCTTACGCATCTTTCATACATACTGGTTGCACCTTCTTTTGTGTCTTATTACTTATTAATTATTAATTAAAGTTTATCGTACAATTAATAGATCTGTGTTCTTTTTCTTTTAACTATCGCTTCTAGTGTAATGAGCTCTCAACAGGTTATGGGCCCAGGCTCAATAGTTGAAAGAAAATAAGTAATATTCGTCTATAAAAGTGAAATAGTGATCAAGTACGTTTATTCTAATATCTAATATGGCGTCAAGCTCGTCGGGTGTCACTAGAATTGAGCCTTTGTGTAAGGACAATTATGAAGCGTGGAAAATACATGTAGAGGCTTTGTTAATTAAAAATGATTTGTGGGAATATGTGAGCGGTGAGAAGATACTTCCTAATCTCACTGAAGTAGAGGCACAAAATACTGAGATTGTAAGAAAACGGGAATCATGGATCAGAAATGACCGAAAAGCTAAATCAGATTTAATCTTGGCAATTCACTCGTCTGAACTACAACATGTATGTGGGTGTAACACCTCACGCGAAGTTTGGCTTAAGCTCGAGTCAATATACGCATCCAAAAGACCTGTAAGAAAGGCATTATTACTTAAGCAATTGATGTTGCACAAACTATGTGAAGGTGGTGACGTCAGAGAACACGTTAACAAGTTCTTCGATATTGTCGATTGCTTAAATGCAATGGAAGTAGACATAAATAAGGACCTGCTATCTGTAATGTTATATTACACAGCCTTCCGGATAGTTACGAGGGATTCAAATGTGCCATGGAATTACGTGACGAATTGTTGAACGTCGAAGCTCTCAAGGTCAAAATACTTGAAAAGAGCGAAGTAGAATTACAGTCTGTTATTGAGGTAGCTGGAGCTGCGGGAGAGGGGATTCAGCGTAGTAACAAGTGGTATGGAAACGTAAACAAATCAAAGGGCAATCCGTTTAGGTACAAGTGCTATAAGTGTGGAAGGAAGGGGCATAAGGCACCTGAGTGTACAACAGCAACGAGGCCGCAAAGAAACCCTGAGAGTTACGGGAATATAAATAGAAACAAACAGTGTGCGCAGGCAAGCGATGACACGTTCGCAGTTTATCATACCGAATGCAATAAAGCCATGACCGATCATCGGCCATGGATACTCGATAGTGGATGCGCGACTCACCTATGTGGTGATAAGAAGTTGTTTAAGGTCTTAAATGAAACAACTTGTGGAGTCATTAACTTAGCAAGTCAGACAAGCAGTCCAATCAAAGGTAAAGGTACTGTCAATTTGGTAGTCGACAATGGGCATAATCTCAGGTCTGTAGATTTTTCAAATACCTTGTTTGTACCTGAGCTAAGATCAAACCTAGTTTCAGTCGCCCAGATCACCAATCATGATCACGAAGTTTTGTTTCGAAGAGATTCAGCCATAATAACAGATGTAAATGGGAATGTAAAACTAACAGCTGAAAGACGCGGCAATTTGTACTATTTACTTGAAGAAAATCCAGAAGCTGGCATTGCTGATGATGAGATTGATTCAGAACTCATAAAATGGCATTGCCGACTAGGTCATTTGAACGCCAGAGATTTAGCTCGAGTTGTCAATCAGACCACAAAATGCGAAATTATGCCCGTGAAGCTAAAATCCTTGTCTAAGTGTGAAGTCTGTTTACGCGGAAAAATGACAAGGTTGCCGTTTCCAACAAGCGAACGAAGAAGCAAAGACGTCCTTGAAATAGTATACTCTGATATCGTTAGACCGTTTAGGACACAATCAGCAAGTGGAGCCAAATATTTTGTCACGTTTGTGGATGATCGGTCAAGGTGGTGCGAAGTCTTTTTTCTCAAGCAAAAGAGTGACAAATTGGACGCGCTAAAAATGTATCAGGCTCATGTAGAACGTGCGACAGGAAAGAAAATCAAGTGTCTTCAAAGTGACAACGGTAAAAAGTACTGCAACATTGGAGTAGATGCATTTCTACGTGATCAAGGTATTGAACGTCGACTCAGTGTCGTTAGAACACCTCAGCAAAACGGTATCACCAAGCGTATTAATAGAACTTTAGTGGATATGGCGCGGTGTCTTCTAATCCAGTCAGGTTTGCCCCATATGTTTTGGGCCGATGCTGTGGCAACAGCATGCCATATAAGGAATTGATGTTCGTCCAAGAGCATTGATGGAGATACTCCTTACCACAGGTGGTTCAATAAAGAGACATTGTCTTTACATTATTTACGAACTTTCGGGTCTACCGCATACGTTTTGGATAAAGACCCATTAAAGGGAAAGTTAGCTGATGGATCAACTAAAGGGATTCTTGTGGGCTATCCACGCCAGTCAAAGGGCTACAAGATTTGATTACCAGAGAATGAAAAGTTTATTGTTGCTCGCGATGTGAAATTTATAGAGGATAACGTAATTATACCGTTGAAGAATATAAATATAGAGATCTTGGAAGACGATGATCCGGAAGTCGAAAATTCCCCACAAGTTGAGCTGGAGATGAGATCTGACACTAATTCAGATAATCTTTGGAATTCGTCAGAGAATGATAAGAGGCCATCATCTTCAACACCACCTACTGTAGAAAATCCTCAAGAAGGAAGGAGAGAAAACAAAAGAGGACGAGGTAGACCACGAATATTTCGAACTGGCTCAAGAGGTCACCCTATGAAGTTATTGTCTAAAAATCAGAAAAGTAAAGAAACTGAATCGACATCAGGAGAGGATGAAAATGATGACGTTTTCGCTGGAGTAGCTGAGATTAACGTAGATGATGCAATGAAGTCACCCTACCGATCAAGCTCAATTTTTCACGTATTTTAGATATTAACAAGCCACGTCGAATCACACCTTAACGATCAAAATCGGTTCATCCGTTCAAGAGTTATAGATATTTACATACATACGGACGTACGTACATACACACATACATTCACTCAGACATCATCGTGAAATTAGTCAGGATAGCTTCCTAGAACCTCAAAACGTAAAAATCTGATAAAAATTCCGAAACTTCCTGAATTTTTGAAAATTTTCGATTTTCTTAGCGGGATGTTAATAATACAAAAACAAAACTTTTTTAGACTCAGACCTCTAAAAATTCTGGTATGAGTCAATCTATTGACTTTATAATCTTTAGAATCCTCAAGTAAGTATATTTTTTTTAAGACCATAAAATTGTCAAACTAAATTATTTTCACTCAAAAAGTATGAAAATCCTACACGAAAAATACGTCGTTGTTCAAAATTATTCACACTTCTAATTTTTTCAAAATTCCAAAAACGTTCATTTTCAAGTTGCAAATTGTCCCAATGTTGGAATGTTCGCAGTTACGAACATGATTTAATGTGGTCGACAGATGTCGTTGTTATCGCGCTGCTTGCTAATATAAAATTTAATTTTAATTCTAATATATTATTTTATTCCATATTTATTTGAGTGAATATTTTGCTCAGAATACTCTTTTAAACAACGTTAACCTTTCTTTCTTCGCGTCTTTTTTAGTTTCTCGCTCGCATTGTAGTGAGTCTCTATAGGTTGAGTAGTTGTTAGGTGGCGATTCGCTCATAGCGCGAGTAACGAAAGGTTAATAATGTGATATTTAAGTCATCGTACGTATTATATGTTAAGTTTAAAATATACTTTTACCAGGAGGAAAGAAGACAAATCTAGAATGAATTTTATGATCGTAGATACTCAAGTCGACTATCGATTAAGGCTTAAGTTTTAAGTAACTGCAAGGTAATATATGAATTATTTACGGTATATTATTTAAGGTAAGATAATATATTATTCTGTATATGGGGCATTCCATGCCAAATCACCGAGGTTTTGACCCGACCCCTTCGATTTCGCTGAAACTTTTTTATCATTTTTTATCCTACCAAAGACATTTTTCTGGATTTTTTCAGATTTTTTTACCCAACCCAAAAAAAGTTACGAATTTTTGGAAAAAACCGCTCTTTTTTATTAAATTACTATAACTTTCTCAAAAATTAATCTTTCGGCACTTTTTTTTTCAAAATTTGTGTTTCTAAATGTAGTTTTCAGAAAAAATACGAAAAATTTCTCGGAAGTCACGATATATGAAATATTTCAGTTTTTTCAATAAAACCGTTATTTTTTCGAAGTCCGAAACTTTCGATTCTCGATTTTTAGGTCTCAAAAAAATCTTCAACCAAGACAGTATTTAACCCCACTATTCCTATTTTGTGCCGACTTTCCATTATATTTTTTTTTCTCGATTGAAAATACAAAAATTTCTAAATTTGGCTTATTTTTTATGACTTTGCGCTGAAGTTTTTTTGGATTGTATTTAAAAGCTCAGAAGTTGAATAAAATTGGACAAAAACAACCGTAAAGTGTATTAGGGGCAAGGATTGATTTTTTCGAAAAAAAATTCCCAATTTTTTAATATAGTAAAACCTAAACCTACAATTAACCTTCTCAATAAGACAATTTATAGATAAACTTAGAAAAATACAGATAGCCTTAAAGACAATTTTAGATCAAATTGAACGGAAGATAGTATAGTACCGGATATCTCAACTGGTAGAGCACTCGGCGCGATACCGAATTGGTCTAGGTTCGATTCTCAGTTCTCGCTATCGATATTTTTCTGAGTTTATCTTTAGATTGTCTTATTGAGAAGGTTAATTTTAGGTTTAGGTTTCACTATATTAAAAAATTGGGAACTTTCTTCCAAACAAATCAATTCTTGCCCCTAATACACTTTACGGATGTTCTTGTCCAATTTTATTCAACTTCTTAGCTTTTGAAAACAATCCTAAAAAACTTTAGCGCAAAGTCATAAAAATTAAGCCAAATTTAGAAATTTTTTTATTATTAATCAAAAAAAAAATATAAAGGCGGGACAGAAATGAGAATATCGGGGTTAAATACTGTCTTGGTTGAAGTTTTTTTTTAGACAAAAAAATTGAGAATCGAAGGCTTCGGACTTCGAAAAAATAACGGTTTTATTGAAAAAACTGAAATATTTCATATATTGTGACTTCCGAGAAATTTTTTGTATTTTTTCTGAAAACTACATTTAAAAACACAAATTTTGAAAAAAAAAAAAAGTGTCGAAAGATTAATTTTTGAGAAAGTTATAGCAATTTAAAAAAAAAGAGTGGTTTTCTCCAAAAATTCGTAACTTTTTTTGGTTTGGGTAAAAAAATCTGAAAAAATCCAGAAAAATGTCTTTGGTAGGATAAAAATGATGAAAAAGTTTCAGCGAAATCGAAGGGGGTCGGGTCAAAACCTCGGTGATTTGGCATGGAATGCCCCATGTGCACTCATATTTATGTTTAGAACTTACACATCTATTTTTTAAAAAATCGGAAAGGTTGTGAGGCCTAACTGTAGTATTACATGAAAAGAATAACTTTGTCAAGCCAAATCTCTCGAGAGTAAAGATACATTTTTGAGCGCACATTTTTAATAACGATAATTTTTCGTTTGCTCAATTAATTGATTTGTTCTTATTCACGATTACTATATCTGAATTCCTAACACTTATAAATTCTGAGTAACCAAATTTTTTTTTTTTTTTTTACTAAAAAATAATTTTATTGAAAATAAATTTGTAATTACAGCAAACTCATAAATCTAAACTATGGAAAAAAATCTTTTTATTCTTAAATGGTTTCGAGGGGTTTGTTACGCCCCGGTTTCCCCTATAGAAACAATTCTAAAGAATTATTAGGAGAAGGTATAGCAGATATAGTTAGATCTATCAAAATATGGAAAGATCTGATCAAATTAAATTATGAATGGTCAGATATAGAATTCAGATCTGATCAAATCGCGTCAAACTTAATTTGCTAAATTTTTATAATCAGACTTGTACAAATCTTTTTGTGTAGGTTCAGATCTGGACAGATACTCCCTATCTAACCAGATCTGCATGTATATCAAAAATTCTAAAAATTTTTTTAAAAAAAAACTTCTTTGACACAATTAGATCTGACAAAAAGTCCAGAAATGCTCAGATCCCGATGCAATATCTGATCAAATATAAATTTTGTCTGCCAAAATCTGACTTGATGCTGTCAGATCTCATTTTTTTTCACGATCAGGCATATGTGTTAGTTACTAGAATTAAACAATAAAAGTATTTAAAAGTTTCTCGACACAATATATATCTATATAAATATAACCGGACAAGCGAACAAAGTAATGCCTGAAGGCAAACCTAATATTCTTGAACATTGTTAGTGCCGCAACCTCTAGCAAATTTACTAGTTTAGAGAAGCAAAGTGCTTTTTTACTTTCCTCGCATCCTTTGCATACTTTTGTCTCCATACTACAGACATTGTATAATTACATATATGTAATTATACACACATATATATATATATATATATATATATATATATATATATATATATATATATATATATACATATGTGTGTTTATATACATACTTTTATATGCAAGTTTATCTCTGTGCAATTCTAAACAGCGTTCGAAAAATCCCGCCTTTTCTGATATTAAATAACACGCATACTTCACATAACACAGCTCTTCTCCTACGATCTTTTGTATTTTTTATTTACTCACGATATATATACTCCTTCACACACACAGACACACACACAGACACACACACATACACACACACACACACACACACACACACACACACACACACACACACACACACACACACACACACACATACACGCATTGATATTTTGTACACTAGCGATGGGCGATGTGAGAAAATTACGTCGACATCGTAACATCGATTGTTTAAATCTGTTAACATCGAACTTTCAATGTTCTATGAAAACATCGATACACTAAAAAAAAAAAATATGGTTATTGTCATCATCTAAAGTAGTGCTGATGGTAGATAGGAGTCATAATTGAGTGTATCGTTGAATTGGCAATGCTTGATGGCTGCATTAAATATCTTCAATTTTAAATATAAGTATTGGTAATTTAACTATACCCTTTGGTTATATCCCCAATACTTGGTATTGCTATTTTAATGATTCCTATAGATTGTTATGACAGCAATTCAAATGGTTATTATAGCTATTTGGATTGAAAATATATCAATATGTATTGTTAACATAGTAATACGTATTCTGGTAGCAACCATCTATATAGATAGTCGATTTAACAAAACATTGTATGTGAAATATAGTAAATCTAATATTTACGCAATTAATATATATATATATATATATATATATATATATATATATATATATATATATATATATTAGGGTGCATCATTTCGGAGCAACATTTTTTTTTTTAAATGCATGTGGAAAAAATCATAGTTAAACACAAAAGGTCCTCTTAGTTAAGTGGCTTAAGTTCTTCGTTCACGTGATATAGGGATTTTAGTAATTTTGTAAATAAAATGTTTGTCAAAAATTTTTCCGAAGTTGATCAATTTGACCCTTTCTGGTTTTAATGACTGGATTAAATTAATAAAGGGAAAATTATTTACTGATTTAAAATTGAAATGAAATAGCATGTGGTGGAATTTTTTGACAAATATTTTATTTACAAAATTATAGCCTTTCGCAGTGATGCGAGCTTTTCTCTTTTCAATTAACCCGTTCTGTCCATACTTGTTTGTCAAAACGATGCGACTTCCAACGATATCTTGACCTGGAGATCGTGTAACAATTTCTCAAGTATCATTTTTTAACAAGCTTGTCACCTCTGATTGGATTGCTCGCTTCCACTCACCGCTCTCTGCAATAGCTCAAATAGACTAATACAGATTTTTGTAGGAAATTGAACGCTCTACAAAAAAGGTCTCTTATCATTTTTCGATAAATCCATCTATTCAAAAGTTATTGAAGCTCGATGTAAAGTTGGAGATCTTTTTACTTTTCTGGCGAAACTATCAGACTTATCACAAAATATTGCGAGATCTTTTTTGTTGACATTTTTACTCTCTACAAATTATTATCAGAAAAGTTTTTTCAAATTCCGCATTGTTTTCTAGTTGTTTTCATTTTAATTTCAAGCTCTTAAAAAAGTGGTTCTGATCGATTTCTAAAACTCGGCAGTAAAATAGAAATAACTAGAAAAATATGCGGAATTTGAAAAAACTTTACTGACAATAATTTGTAAAAAATAATATTGTCAACAAAAAAAATCTTATAAGATTTTCTGATAAGTCTGATAGTTTCGCCGGAAAAGTAAAAAGATCTCCAACTTTACTTCGAGCTCCAATAACTTTTGAACAGATAGATTTATCGAAAAATAATAGAAGACCTTTTTTGTAGAACGTTCAATTTCCTACAAAAATATGTATTAGTGTATTCGATCTGTTGATCCGTCAAAGAGTTAACAATGCTCAAAGCTAAAAAAAAATTTTTTCCCTTGTTATTTAAGTGGGAAATTCGAATTTTTCAATGAGCTAGGTCTGTAATCAACATAGAATTTTTTTTCTTGCGCAAAAATTTTTTTTTGTGTTGAACTATGATTTTTTCCATATGCACTTAAAAAAAAAAAGTTGCTCCGAAATGACGCACCCTAATATTTATATACACTTGATCATGTACGGTCTTGCATGGTTGTACGTTCCAATTCACGTGAGTCAGTATTCATTTCATTGACTTCTGTGAAAAACTAATAATTGAATATTTTAATAGATATAAATATAATTATGGTGTTATTTCTCGCAGCCAGAATGGAAGGTAGATTTTTCTAAAATTTTCAGCACCTTCCTGACTTTTTGGTAACTCGCGCTTAGTTTAAAACGAAGGCGGCTCTTGTTCATTTTTACTAAGGTTGAAGTCAATTTTCGCAAGTCAGTTTTTCAATCCGAAATTCTTTATCCACGATTTAAATATTGTTGGTATACTCATATATATAAGTGTACGAACAATACTAATTTACTAGCGTATTAATAAAATTTCGGATTGACAAACTAGCTTTGAGTAAACAGCGTTAGAAACGAAAATATACATACGTAATAAAATATGTATTGATGAAAACTTACGCAATTCATCAAAAATTCGAGATTTATAAATTCATCAGAATTATCAAAAACGGCACAAGCAAATATTTTGATATCTAAAACTGAATAATTAATAATTAAGCTCTTAGATTTCTCATCGAATTGGTAGAAAATGGTGATGGATTAAGGAAAATAAAGGTAAATAACAGTTATAATTTATATTCACCTATTATTAATAATTTTAAATACGAGAGAGGTTAAAGAGGCATATGACACTGATATAGAGACACGGTTGACTCACACCGCCACGTCCACATAGTTATATAAATATTAGGGTGCGTCATTTCGGAGCAACATTTTTTTTTCTTTTAAATGCATGTGGAAAAATCATAGTTCAACACGAAAAAAAAATTTCGCGCAAGAGTAAATATTTTATGTCGATTACAGACCTAGCTCATTGAAAAATTCGAATTCCCATTGAAATAACACGGGAAAATTTTTTTCTTAACTTTGAGTATTTTTTAATTCGTTAACAAATCAATAGATCGAATAGACTTATACACATTTTTGTAGGAAATTGAACGCTCTACAAAAAAGGTCTCTTATCATTTTTTGATAAATCAATTTGTGTTGACTGAATAGGAATAGGCTTTAATACAGGGATAGACGAAAATTCGTGTGAACAGTTTAATGTATTCTTGCGAACTTACTAGACTAATCATTAGACTGGGCCAAAAACATCGTCTATTTTTTTTTTTTTTCGATACTATGAAAATATTATTTCTGATTACAAAAAAAAATTATTGTGCAAGTTTGAGCCCTCAATATTGATATTAAGAGGTGTATCGTTACGAATTTTAGTTTTTTGACAGAAATTTCATTTTTTACCCAAAACTCGTAAATCATCTATCTGAAAAATTTGAGCAATGTATGTTCTCAAAGGAAATTGAATTCCCTACAAAAAATCTCTTAGTAAATTGACGTAAAACGAGCCGTTTCCTTGTAACCGTGCCTTAAACATTAATTTGTTTTTTAAATTCTTTGTTTCTATTTTGGATTTTTGTAACTACTAGAAATAATAAAATTTTTTTTAGTCAAGATACATATTCTTGAAGGAAATTTAATACTCTACAAAAAAGGTCTCTTAACATTTTTTGCTAAATTCACTCTTTAAAAAAGTAATTCAAGGTTGAAGTTGAGTCAAAACGACTTTAATAATCTGAATAACTTTCGAAGGAGTGAATTTAGCAAAAATTGTTAAGAGAACTTTTTTGTAGAGCATTAAATTTCCTTCAAGAATATGTATCTTGACTAAAAAAAATTTTGTTATTTCTAGTAGTTACAAAAATCCAAAATAGAAACAAAGAATTTAAAAAACAAATTAATGTTTAAGGCACGGTTACAAGGAAACGGCTCGTTTTACGTCAATTCACTAAGGAAGATTTTTTGTAGGGAATTCAATTTCCATTGAGAATATACATTGCTCAAATTTTTCAGATAGATGATTTATGAGTTTTGGGTAAAAAATGAAAATTCTGTCAAATACTAAAAGTCGTAACGATACACCTCTTAATATCAATATTAAGGGCTCAAACTTGCACAACAATTCTTTTCTGTCATCAGGAATAATATCTTCACAGTATCGAAAAATAAAAAAAAAAAATAGTCGATTTTTTTGGCCTAGTCCCCATGGAAATAGTATATATTCAGAATATAAAAAGAATATATTCTGGAATATATATATAAGAAATATAAAGAATACAAAAATAATATATGAGGAATATAAAATAATATCATTAAGATATATACTTGATGTATTCTAGATACAAACAGAATATATTTATTTTGATATGTTTTTTGCCGTTTTAAATAGTTTTAATTAGTTCCGTACTAGTTTATATTATACAAGTGTCCGCACACTTACATTATTAAGAGTTTTATTAAAATTAGTCTTTTGGGACATGTACAAAGGCTTTGCATCTGAACACCTTTATATGCCCTAAGTTCGGCTGAACCCCGTGTCACAGCTCAAAAGGTGTCTTATTTCGTGTTCTACTTGATAAACAAGTTTGTAAATAACATGCTGTTAAAATTGTTTTGCCCCGGTAAGTTTTAGTTTAATTAGCTTGGATAAGCATCGTGCGTGTCGCTTCCATTACGTACCGATTTTTTCTTTCGGCTACCTCGTTTTGTTGTAAGGAATACGGCGCAGTCGATTGTCTTTCGATTCCTTGAGCTTCTAGACAGTTTTTGATTTCATTTGATAAATATTCACCCTCGCGGTCAGATCTGAAAACTCGAGGGATCTGTTTAAATTGGGTTTGGCAATTTGTGACATAATTTTTTATCACGCTACTTACGTGAGACTTATTTGTTAACAAGAAAATTTTGCAACGTCTACTAAAATCGTCTACAAAGCTAATTATGTATCGCCGGCCTCCTGGTGTTTTTACTTGGAAGGGTCCGCAAAGATCTGTGTGGATTAGTTGACGAGAGCCTGAAGTATCATATTTAGTTTGCTTTGGGAATGCTGTCCTTGACATTTTCCCTTTTATACAGCTCTCACATAGAGACTTGATTTGACAATCTTCGACGTGGATTCTCGATGCTAAACTTTAATTTTCGAGATGCCTTATTGCATCTGGATTGCGGTGAGCAAGGCGCTTATGTCATTGGTGAATATAGTTTTCTTTGTGTGAATCTTTAGCAATTAATGCGTTTTCAGGTCACCTAAGTTCATAAATTCCGCTGTGCACTTCTCCAACAGCTATTTCTGATAGGTTGTTGAAAATTTTCATCGTTCCATTCTGAATAGACACGTTGTAGTAACTTTTGTCTAATTTGCTTACTAAGATTAGGCAACTGTCAAAATCTGGGACATACAGTACGTCATCCAGGAATAAGGTTTTCTTAGAGCCACTGCTGTTTATACATTGAATTAAACCTATACTGTATACATTGCTCGTTTGCTTGTTAGCTACACGTCCAACGAACGCAAAATCTAGAAACCTTGATGATTCACTATCGTTTGATTCATCGCTTTCTTGTTGAGCTGCATGAGGTCTTAACCGTAGTGATTTGGCCTTATATTTCAAATACTTCAAATACGCGAGTGAAAATTACGCTAATTAAATAGTAAAGACAATAAATTATTGCTTTTCTCATGATAATAAATCTCAATGAATGTACATAGTGTAAATAAAGTATTTATTGTGATTACTTACTATGATTTGTGTTAAATAAAATTATTCCTACCCGACCAATTCACACACGCCAGATCCTCTCATCCTCTCATTAGTACAATTAATTTAGTTATTAATTATTTAAACATTTTTTGGTCCTTCGAGCCGGATCGTGTCAATTGGTTGAATAATGTTATTTAAAAACATTCTCAGTGACGCAAAGTGATGTTTTGTTCAGTGCATATTTTCCACTTCAACACAGGTGCATTGCGGAGTACCCAGGACATGGTACTGCACTTGTGGAAAATATTTAAGGGACACCACTGTGCAAATTAATTATTGTGAAGTGATCAGTGTACCAATTGACTCTCATCTGTTAGAGGATCTCATCTGCATCTCAACTGCAGTCGTTTTCAGCATCTCATCATCGAGCAGCTCACTACTGTCAGTTTGATCCTTGTCTCATGAAAATTCTCAGGCTCATTTGAGCATTTTATTTTTTTTTTGTGTCTCATTTGTCTCTTTTTCAGACATGGCTACCGTCACTAATAAAATTACACTGCAGCAGAGCCGCATCGCAGTGTTTAACACAATTGCCGCATCCGCAGAAGCTGGTGTTGTTGATACCATGTGACTACGTGCAGCCAACACGAAGTTAGACATACTTTCTCAGTATTGGGCTAAATTTGTTGACGATCACGAGAAGTTGCTCTCATCCAAGACTGACGTCACAATTGAGCACAAATATTTTACTGACGGTTCTTTTGAGAAGGCTCTCAAATTATTTCGGGGAGCAGAGGATGCTCTTCTCCATCGATTCACGAGTTAGAGTGAGCATTGCCCTCACAAGGTTCGTGTTCTAGCTAACTCAAGTCTCATCCCGACAGCAGGAAGTCGTCTCAACGTGCTCACGATTCCGGTGCCAAAATTCTCAGGACGCTACCAAGATTGGAAACACTTCTACGACCTGTTTGTCTCTCTCATCAGCAAAAATACATCTCTCACTGCAGTTGAGAAGATGTATTATCTCAAGTCGACATTGGAGGGTGATGCCGCACGTCTCATCGCTAACATCAGAGTCACAGGTGACTCTTTCGCATCTGCATGGGACGCTGTTGTCCAACAATACGACAACAACCGTCTTCTCATCTCGGCGCAACTTGAAAAGATGTTCAGCATCAGACCAGCTGACAGCAACTCCACCAAACAACTCAAGGCAATCATCAACAATGCCAACGAGGCAGTGCAAGCTCTTAAGGCTCTGGGATCACCAACTGAGCAATGGGACAGGATCCTAGTCCATCTCATCGTCCAGAAACTAGATTTCTCATTACGTGAGGCCTGGGAAGTTCACTTAGGCACCTCTACTGAATTTCCTACCTACGAAGACCTGCACACGTTTCTCACTGGTCGCGCAAGAGCTCGTGAAGCCATGGAGTGCGGCTTCTCACCACGTAAGCATCAGTCTGACTTACGTTCGAACAAGAGCCACAATTGCCGGATCTCATCGGCGCAGGTTTATGTCGCTACTACCCATGACCAGTCTCACCAACATCAGAATCAGTCTCATCAAGCTCAACCACCGTCTTACCATTCACCCCGCAGCCAGCAATCTCAGCCGCTTAAGTCTCAATCGAACTCGTCTCAGTCTCACCTTGCAGCATCCAAGCACACACTTTCTTTCAAATCTGATTTCTGCGTATGCTGTGGAGGCAATCACTTCATCGTGGGGTGCCTAAAATTCTAAGTCATGGGCCTAGATGAATGATTCCAGCTTGCTGTTCACCATCGTCTGTGTCGCAACTATCTCGGCGATCACAGCTTTGAAAATTGTCGCTCCAAGGACCGTTGCAAGTGCAAGGAATGCGATGAGCCGCATCATTCAATGCTGCACTATTCTCGTCTCATGAGGCTGACAAAGAAGCCACCAGCAGTTAAAGATGAAGCATCAACTTCCTCACCTCCACCTGCATTACAGCCAGCGTCTCATCCTCAACAGTCTCAGCAATAACAATTTCGCCATTCTCAGGTAGCAGCTTTCATCTCATCTGCCATCAGCCGTGCTTCAGATCACAAAGCAGTGTCATCTCGACCAACAGTGCTGTTGGCAACTGCACAAGCTCTCATTTCTCACTCATCAGGGTCCTCTCATCGTATCAGAGTTCTCATTGATCCTGGATCAGAACTTACTCTGATTTCTCAAGCTGCTGTTCGCACTTGCAGTCTCATCGCTCAGTCATGCCGTGTACTTCCACAAGGAGTTGGCAACGTCTCATCAGGAAAAACCGAAGGTATAATCTTATTTATACTTCGTTCTAGTATTTCATCAGAACAAGCACCTCTCAACGCTTACATTCTCAAGAAAATCACAGCAAAGATTCCATCAGTCTCAATCTCACCAACTCTATGGTCTCATATTCAAGATCTAGAACTCGCTGAACCAGAATTCCACAAATCTGGTAAAATTGACCTTCTCATCGGGGCAGATTTCTACGGTCAAATCATACGACCTGGTCTCAGATCAGGAAGTTCCTCAGAACCGATTGCCATGAAAACTATGCTCGGCTAGACAATCCTCGGTCCAGTTCATGAACAATCGCATCAATCACCTAGTCTGTCTCATTATCTCATCTCAAATACTCAACTGCACGACTCTCTCACAAAGTTCTGGGAACTTGAAGAGGTCTCAGAGTCTTGCAACGAAACTCTCACCGTCGAGGGAGCTGAAAGTGAAGCTCACGTTCAAGCTACTCACTCTCGGGACGTATCAGGACGATACATCATCCGTTTACCATTCAAACCGTCATCTTGGAAGCTAGGTGAATCTCATCATATTGCGCAGCGCTGTCTCAAACGTCTCATCAAGCGTCTTTCTCAGGACTCTGAACATCAGGGTCAATACACCGCATTTCTCACCGAGTATGAAGCACTCGGACACATGCAGCGAGTCTCATGATTATCACCTGAACCATCTCAGGCATATTATTCACTTCATCATTGTGTCGTTCGCGAAGACAGTGAAACGACCAAGTTGAGATTCGTCTTCAACGGTTCAAGCAAAAAATCATCAGCTAGCTCTCTCAATAATCATCTGCATATCGGCCCAAGCCTGCAATCAAAGATCTGTGATGTACTTCTTTATCTCCGAAGTCACAGATACATTTTTTTGACGGACATCGTGAAAATGTTTCGTCAAATTCTCATTCACCCTGACGACAGGGATTATCAGCGCATTCTCTAGACTGAAAATGATCTCACCGTGACATATCATTTCAACACCGTCACTTATGGCACTCAACCTGCACCGTATCTAGCTGGCCGAGTTCTCAAGCAACTTCTCATCGACGAAGGGTCTCGATATCCACTAGCAATGGAACCATTTCAAAAAGGCTGCTACGTTGGTGACATCGGCGGCGGTGCTGACAATCTCAGCGATCTCAACGACATTGCAAATCATGTCGAATCACTCTGCAACTCAGGTTGCCTCCCATTAGCCAAATGGAAGAGCAATCATCCTGAGTTTAGCAAAATCTCATCATTACTCAGTCCAGAAGATTCTCATTCATTCTCAGACACACTCTCAAAAATATTGGACCTCTCATGGAACTGTCAAAAAGATGTTCTCACGTTTACTGGCAAGACTTCTCAGACTCTCAGCATCACCAAACGCACCATCACCTCAGAGGCTGCTCAATTATTTGACCCTCTGGGTTTGATTTCACCAGTAATCGTCAAGACAAAAATTCTCATCCAGGACCTTTGGCTTCAAAAGGTTGACTGGGACGATGCACTCTCACCAGAGCTAGTTCACCGATGGAAGACTTTCCGCAATGAACTTCCTCAACTATCTCAACTCAGAATTCCTTGATGGATCAATCTCATCCCAAACTCATCAAGCATCGAGATTCACGGGTTTTCTGATGCCTCTCAAGCTGCAATATCTGCAGTAATATATCTCAGAGTCTGTCAACCTGGCGAACAGGCTCTCATTTCTCTCATTTGCTCAAAAACCAAGGTCGCACCACTAAAACGGCTTACAATTCCTCGACTTGAGCTCTCAGCTGCATTATTGCTCTCAAAACTTGCATCTCATGTCTTATCAACGCTTCAACTATCTCATGTTCCGACCTACCTTTGGACTGACTCATCCACTACACTAGCCTGGGTGACCAGTGAACCTACAAGATAGAAGGAATTCGTCAAAAATCGAGTTGAAGCAATTCAGCAACATTCTCCAGATGCACTATGGAGATACATCTCAGGGAAGCAAAATCCTGCTGACTGTGCTTCCAGGGATCTCACAGCGTTTCAACTTATCAATCATCAGCTACGGTGGTCAGGACCCAGCTGGCTAGCTGATCCTCCCACTCAATGGCCATCTCATCAAGTTCTCAGCTCGACATCAGACGAAACAGAGCAAGTAAACTCAGAAATGAGACCTTGCCAGTCTCATGTCTCAACTAGTCCACCTCTCATGCCACTATCATCTCTCATTCACTCATGGACTACTCTCACAGCTTTTTTACGTTTCAGTTATTAGAGCAATCTCATGCTTCAAGAAAATACCTGGTTCAAAAATCAGCATCTCACCTCTCACTCCAGCTGAACTACAAGCAGCTCTGGTCCATTGGATTAAATCTACCCAGCAGGAATATTTCTCATCAGAAATCTCATTACTATCTCAAGGTAAAGCTCTCAAGAAATCTCACTTTCTCACCCGACTCACAGCATATATTGACCAAGCTGGTATTACGTTCCCGTAATATTTTATTGATTAAATTGAAATAATTATTTTTATTAAATTAATTTTACGCAATGTAACGGAAATCGGTTACGATAAGAGAGTCGCCGTGTCTCGTGGGTAGTCAAAACAGATGACGATGCATGAGACCCGGGCCACGACGGTCTCTTACAGGGAACCTGAGATGCAGCGTCAACATTTTGTCAACTCTGCTGGCTTTATTATGTTTTTATAACGATTATACAGTCAGTCCTTCGAGAGAGCTCATAGAGCTCGAACCACTGTTCTCCATATAATTAATAAATTACAATTTATCCTAAATTAATTCAATCTTATTGTGGGGTGCCAATTGGCACCCCAATATTTTCACCTACACTATGACCTATCCGTTCACCTTCTACTATAAATATAAAAATATGGAGTTTGAACCGACATCGGAAATACTCAAAATCACAAAAATTAAATAAAATAATAAATTATAAAATAATCGACGACCAGAGCCTACCGGGGGTCTATAGATTTTTCTCAATTTATCTATAAATTGTCTTATTGAGAGGTTTGCATGTTTAGGTTTCCACTATATAAAATGGTGTATTACCGTAAGAAGGACGGTGTGGCTCAATAAGTTATAGATCAAATTGAACGGAATATAGTATAGGGCCGGATAGCTCAACTGGTAGAGCACTCGGCGCGTTACCGAATTGGTCTGGGTTCGATTCCCAGTTCGGGCTATCTATATTTTTCTCAATTTATCTATAAATTGTCTTATTGAGAGGTTTGCATGTTTAGGTTTCCACTATATAAAATGGCACTCTAACGAGGCCAATCCTGGATAAAATATAATAATTAAAAATTTTTTTTATTTTTAATTAATTTGGGGTAATTCCCAAAACGTAACACTGGTCTAATCAGAGTCGGAGGACGTCTTCAGAACTCTACTTTGGATTCTGACAGCAAACATCCAGCGATCCTGCCCAAGGATTGTACGCTCTCACGTTTCATCATCGCCGATTCTCACTTACGCACCTTGCATGGAGGTACCCAACTCACATTGTCTCATGTTCGCAAAAAGTGCTGGATACTCGGTAGACGAGCACCAGTAAAAAACTTTATTCATCGCTGTCTCACCTGCGCGCGCATGCGGGGAGTCAGATCTCAACAGCTCATGGGTCAACTTCCATCTCATCGAGTCTCGCCATCTCTTGTCTTCGAGAACACTGGAGTCGACTACGCAGGTCCAGTGTCTCTGAAGTTCTACCAAGGCCGTGGTACCAGATGTTACAAGGGCTGGATCGCTGTCTTTGTGTGTCTCTCAACATCAGCCATTCATCTGGAGGTTGTCACCGACTACTCCTCTGAAGGCTTTCTCAAGGCATTCCGCCGTTTCACTAGTCGATTAAATAATTAGTTACCTTTTGCGTATAATAATTCAAAGTAACCATTAGTTATATTATTTTTGCTCTCATAATTAATCTCAGTGCATTCTCAATTTAATAAGTCTCACCACGTGGACCGGCATTATTCGCGTCTCTACGCCATCTTGGCCACGTGTTTCTCGCGAGTGAAAATCACGCTAATTGAATACACTAATGGAAAAAATTAAAGGATAAAAAAAAAATTCCAAATTTTTGGGCAATTTTTAACAGGCCCTAACTTTGAGAGAAATGGTCGTACAAGAAATAAAAAAAAAGAAAATTGTAGCTCCAAGTGTTTACTTTTTGGATTAGAACTTCAAAATTTTTTTGCGTCAGCGGTTTTTGAGTAATCTTAGAAAAACCAGCGACAAAAAAATTTTCAAATTAAAAAAATTTTTTTTTTGGTCTTCGGGCGTGGAAAAATTTATTTTGCTTAACCACTATGAGGATCGGATACCTTCATTATTCAGCTTTAATTTCTTTTTTTATGGACCTTGATACGTCCACTTCTCTCCGAGATATCGGGCTTCAAGTGGAAAAGGATCCTTTTGTCTTTGATTATCGATATCTGAGAAACCAATGATCGCACAGAAAGTAAATGGTGAGTTTTAAAAACTTGAATAAATTCCCTTCAACGATTAGCCATTGATTTTTCGAAAAAAAATTTTTTCCTATCGT